>NW_028270144.1:114760340-115125965 GCF_037043375.1 Chiloscyllium plagiosum | reverse complement strand
AGAGACGCACCCACTTAACCCTACAGGCCGACACTGCCTCCTCAGCCACTCTGGACACCTCATTTACACCAGCACTAACAGTCGTTCCACCCACTTTCAACTTGAAACAGTCCACAGTACCAGAGGCAGGATGGTTGGTGGGGTGGCCAACATTCAGCTCCTCATCTCTTACGAGGGGTATGATCTTGGTCCTCACCAATAAAGACCGCGATCTGCTCCTGTGGCAATGACAAAACATCCATGCTCTGTAACCAGTGAGAACACCCCTCTCCTCCACCTCTGAGGAAGGGGGCATGAATGTCTCGGAGAGTGCACTCACAAGACTGCCTCCTGTACCCTATACCAGCTCAGGTACTGACACCTCAGTGATTATATTAGCTAGATTAGAATTGGCAACACATTCTGGGGAGGCGATGGCCTATTGATATTACCATTAGGCCATTAATCCACAAAATCAGCAAATGTTCTGGGACCTGCGTTCAAATCCAGCCATTGCCACATGGTAGAATTTGAATTCAGTAACAATATCTGGAATTAAGAATCTACTGATGATTATGAAACTATTGTCGATTGTCAGAAAAACCCATCTGGTTCACTAATGCCCTTGAGGGAAGGAAATCTGCCACTCTCACCTGATCTGACCGAAATGTGACTCTAGACCTACTTCAATGTGGTTGACTCTCAACTGCATTCTGAAATGGCCTAGCAAGTCATTCAGTTGTTTCAATTGCTACAAAGTGTCAACAAAGTAATGCAACTACAAGCGGAAGGGGGAGAGGGAGGAACTCAAAAATTGGAGACCAATCTCACTGTTGAATGCGGATTACAAAATTTTGTCAAAGGTAATCGCCAACCGGGTCAGGTCTGCTCTGGGGTCGGTGATTCACCCTGACCAAACCTGTGCTGTGCCGGGCAGGAAGATCGCTGAGAGTCTCGCACTCCTCAGGGATACCATCGCCTACGTGCAGGACAGAGGGTTGGACACCTGCCTGATCAGCCTGGACCAGGAGAAAGCCTTTGACAGGATATCACACAGGTATATGAGAGATGTTCTCTCCAAAATGGGCTTTGGGGAGGGAATCTGCCATTGGATCAGACTGCTCTACACCAACATTGTCAGTGCAGTCTCAATCAATGGGTTGGAATCAGATAGCTTCCCAGTCAGATCTGGAGTCAGGCAGGGCTGCCCTCTCTCTCCTGCCTTGTTTGTGTGCTGCATAGAGCCATTTGCCGAGTCCATCAGGAAGGATGCGAGCCTGAGAGGGGTGACTATTCCTGGCAGCGGGAGCCTGCAGATTAAGGCCTCCCTGTACATGGATAAGGTCGCCGTTTTCTGTTTGGACGTGCACAGACTTATGTGCATATGTGACCAGTTCAAACAGGCCTCGGGGGCCAAGGTAAACTGAGGCAAGAGCGAGGCCATGCTCTTCGGGAACTGGGCCGACCAATCCTCGATCCCCTTCACCGTCAGGACCGACCACCTGAAGGTGCTGGGTATTTGGTTCGGAGGGACTGGGTCGTGCGCCAAGTCTTGGGAGGAGCGTATCAGCATAGTGAGGCAGAAACTGGGCAGATGGAAGCTACGGTCGCTCTCCATCACGGGAAAAAAACCTGGTCATCAGGTGTGAGGCACTGTCATTGCTGTTATACGTGGCACAGGTCTGGCCTATTCCCAGAACCTGTGCCACTGCAGTCACCCGGGCCATCTTCCAGTTTATTTGGAGGTCAAAGATGGACCGGGTACGAAGGGATTCGCTGTACAAAGATCTGGGCAACAGGGGAAAAAATACACCCAATGCCACCCTCACCCTGATGGCCACCTTTGTGTCTGGCTGCATCAAGCTGTGCGTGGATCCCCGGTACGCAAACACCAAGTGTCACTAGAACATAGAACATAGAACAATACAGCACAGAACAGGCCCTTCGGCCCACGATGTTGTGCCAAACTTCTAACCTAGATTAAGTACCCATCCATGTACCTATCCAAATGCCGCTTAAAGGTCGCCAATGATTCCGACTCCACCACTCCCACGGGCAGCGCATTCCATGCCCCCACCACTCTCTGGGTAAAGAACCCACCCCTGACATCTCCCCTATACCTTCCACCCTTCACCTTAAATTTATGTCCCCTTGTAACACTCTGTTGTACCTGGGGAAAAAGTTTCTGACTGTCTACTCTATCTATTCCTCTGATCATCTTATAAGCCTCTATCAAGTCACCCCTCATCCTTCGCCGTTCCAACGAGAAAAGGCCGAGAACTCTCAACCTATCCTCGTACGACTTCCTCTCCATTCCAGGCAACATCCTGGTAAATCTTCTCTGCACCCTCTCCAAAGCTTCCACATCTTTCCTATAGTGAGGCGACCAGAACTGCACACAGTACTCCAACTGTGGCCTAACCAAAGTCCTGTACAGCTACATACTGAGGTTCTATCTGTCCCCGGTGTTGCGAAGGATGGGCCTGGCCTTGCTGCCGCGGAATGCTCCGAGTAGTTGGACCGTTCCGTTTCACCTGTCCTTCGTGGAGAAGTTTATGAAGAAAAACACCTTTGACCACAAGTCCATCAGGAAGTGGTCAGCACGTAGTGTCCTTGAGACCCTTCAGGAAAAGGAGAGGGCGGATCCTATCGAGTGGTTCCCTGAGCAGACTGTCAAAGCCATTTGGCAGAATGCCTCATCGCCAGAACTTTCCAACAAGCACCAAGACATGGCTTGGCTGGTGGTGAGAAGGGCTCTGCCTGTGAGAAGGGCTCTGCCTGCACGCTGCCCTCGAAGCGGCTGCGGGGGGGTCGAGACTGTCACACACCTCCTTCTGGATTGTGCTTCTGTAGAGGAAGTCTGGAGAGGAATGCAGTGGTGTTTGTCAAGGTTCGTCCCGAGCAGCGCCGTGACGCGGGACTCCGTGCTCTACGGCCTGTTCCCCGGGACGCACACCGAGACGAACATCAACTGTGCCTGGAGGATCATCAACTCGGTGAAGGACGCTCTCTGGGCGGTCCGAAACCTGTTGATCTTCCAGCTGAAGGAGTTGACCCCGTCTGAGTGTTGCAGACTGGCACATTCCAAGGTCCAGGACTACGTGTTGAGGGACGCGCTGAAGCTTGGGGCAGCTGCCGCCAAGTCTTGTGGGGAAAGACCACCGTGTAGCATCTGCCTGCCTAAAGAAGAACAGGGGGCCCGCGCAGTCATTTGGGCTCTGCTGACGCCTCAGCTAAAAATGTAATCGTACAGACCTGTAAATAGGAATGATTAATTTGTTTTCGGTATGCAAACAAATGGAATGTTTACATATGTATGGCATGTCCAGTTTTACAGATCATCAAAGTATTTTATGAATAAAGTATATTTTTGAAATTAAAAAAAATGCAACCAAACAGACCATTGACCTTAGAAAAGGCAAGGGGAGGAACCGTCCTTTGACCCTGCAAAGTCCCCTAATATCTGGGGGTTAGTGCCAAAATTGGGATAGCTGTGTCACAAACTCGTCAAGCAACATACTGATATAATCACAATCACAGTATCAGACAGTAGAGACAATGCGACAACTATCACCATCCATGGATATGTCCTGTCCCACCAGTGGAACAGACCTAGCAGAGGTGGTGGCACGATGGTATACAATCTGGTGGGAGTTTCCCTATCAGTTCTCGTCATTGACTCCGGATCCTACGAAGTCTCATGGCTTCAGGTTAAACATGAGCAAGAAAATCCCCTGCTGGTTCCCACGGACCATCATTCTTCAGCTGATGAATCAGTACCCCCTTCATGTTAAACAACATTTGGGTGAAACACTGAAGGAGGCATGGGCACAAAATGTATTTGGTGGGGGATTTCAATGTCGACCACCAAGAGTGGCTTGGCAGCGACACTACTGCTTGAGATGGTCGGGTCCTATAGGACATAGCTGCTAGATTGGGTCTGCAGCAGGCAATGAGGGAACCAACAAGAGGGAAAAACATACTCAACCTCATCCTTACCAATCTGCCAGCTGCAGATGCATCTGTCCATGACAGTATCAGTAAGAGTGACCACCACACAGTCTTTGTGGTGATGAAGTTTCACATTCACATTGAGAATATCCTCCATCATGTTGTGTGGTGCTAAAACTGTGCAAAATGGGCTAGACTTCAATGTCATAGATTTTGTGTAGGTCTTAGTGAGGAGTCAACGGTACTTAAATAGCTCTGTGCTATCAAAACCCAGGAAGATGCTCCAGGAGTTAGAACTAGCAGCTACATGCTGGAAATGAATTTTAATGCAATGAAAAGATGGCCAAGGAAAAAGAACTGGAGTTGGTGGGTTGTGGGGGGGGGGGGGGTTGTGTGTGTGTGTGGCAAATGAGTAGTGGACCGGAGTGTCACAGAAGCCACAATGCCATTGGAATGCTAAAAGGGGGGGCATGAGCTGAATTTGGCAGTTCATCACACTAGAAGTGATAACCTTAATTATGATGTCTTCTTTCACTCACTCATTGTCGTTTAATTACTATCACAACTGTAAAGCACACATTTATAATTTTTTCAACAAGTACTGATTAGGAAATAATTATCCAACATTTTAAGATCTGAATTTAATCAAATGCTTTGGAAATACAAGTCACAATGGGGAAATTCTCCAATGTCTTCACAGATCAATGCTTACAGAGAGAGCACTTTGTAAATATCCAGTTTAAGACTGTGAATGATATTCTCCAGCTGAGAGAATACAGAATATTTCCAGACATCCACTGGATATCTGCTATTTCAGTTTAACAAGTTCCAAGCACATCCAACTGAGGATGCTGAAGTGAAAAGATCCTGAACTTCAAATCTTAAATCACCTGACCAGAACATGAATTAAACATTGGCAGATATATTAATCCACTGACAATCAATCTAGCGCCATCCTTATTTCGTCTGACATATACTGCCATGTTTTAACTTAGCCCACATAAATTCAGCTGAGAAAACCTAGCTGAACTTAGTCTTCTGTTTTATGGATGAAAGTGGCCAATAAGGAAGAAATGTTAAAAGCGCCACACCTCTCTCCCTCTGATTACATGTTCTACTTTTAGTCATTTAGATAAATGATTTGGATGTGAGCATAAGAGGTACAGTTAGTAAGTTTGCAGATGACACCAAAATTGGAGGTGTAGTGGACAGCGAAGAAGGTTACCTCAGATTACAACAGGATCTTGATCAGATGGGCCAATGGGCTGAGAAGAGACAGATGGAGTTTAATCCAGATAAATGTGAGGTACTGCATTTTGGGAAAGCAAATCTTAGCAGGACTTATACACTTAATGGTAAGGTCCTAGGGAGTGTTGCTGAACAAAGAGACCTTGGAGTGCAGGTTCATAGCTCCTTGAAAGTGGAGTCGCAGGTAGATAGGATAGTGAAGAAGGTGTTTGGTGTGCTTTCCTTTATTGGTCAGAGTATTGAGTACAGGAGTTGGGAGGACATGTTGCAACTGTACAGGCATTAGTTAGGCCACTGTTGGAATATTGCGTGCAATTCTGGTCTCCTTCCTATCGAAAGATGTTGTGAAACTTGAAAGGGTTCAGAAAAGATTTACAAGGATGTTGCCAGGGTTGGAGGATTTGAGCTCTAGGGAGATGCAAAACAGGCTGGGGCTGTTTTCCCTGATGCGCGGAGGCTGAGGGGTGACCTTATAGAGGTTTACAAAATTATGAGGGGCATGGATAAGATAAATAGACAAAGTCATTTCCCTGAAGTGGGAGAGTCCAGAACTAGAGGGCATAGGTTTAGGGTGAGAGGGGAAAGGTATAAAAGAGACCTAAGGGGCAACGTTTTCACAGACGGTGGTAAATGTATGGAATGAGCTGCCAGAGGAAGTGGTGGAAGTGAATACAATTGCAACATTTAAGAGGCATTTGGATGGGTATATGAATAGGAAGGGTTTGGAGGGATATGGGCTGGGTGCTGGCAGGTGGGATTAGATTGGGTTGGGATACCTGGTCGGCATGGATGGGTCGGACCGAAGGGTCTGTTTCCATGCTGTACATCTCTATGACTCTATGACTATGACAAAAATCATTTTCCTGGCTATACAGTCAACTGTGAAGAGATGAATTGTGATCACTTTGCAAAGATTCAGATCCATTGTGATCTGAATCCTAACTGAAGATCTCCCACCAGCCAATGACTGTCAACAATTTGACTTCATCAATATTGTGTGACTGGTGGAGAACTGAACTTTGCCTAACAGTGCACTCCTCTCATCAAGAAGAAAAGAATAGGATCCTGAGGGGACTTTACAGGGTGGGTGAGATGAGAACCAGGGGACACAGTTAAAAAAGTAAGAGTTCTCCCTTTCAAGATTGAGATGCATAGTTTTTAAAACTTTTCCTCAGAGGGTTATTAATTCATAGAATTTGCTTTTCCAGAAAACAATCAAGGCTCAATTTTAAAAACTTGGAAGAATTTTGATAGATAATGGAGTCAAGGTGTGTTAGGGACATGGATAGGGCCGCTGAAAAAATGGGGTTGAAACCTCAACCAGATCAGCCATGATCTTATCGAATGATGGATTAGACTCGAAGAACCAAATGACTGAATACTACTTCTAAGTTCCATACTTCCTATCATTGCTCTTAGGTGTTACTCGGACCTAACTTTGTTCAACAGAAGATTAAGGGCCTATGGACCTGATGAAACATCCTTCAAATATAACAGGAGTTAGCTGAGACCCTAAAGTTTATCTTATTTAAAGGCAAGAGTAAGGTGCTGTGTTCCAGATGTAATTAGATTGGTTTCATATCTTGGCTTTAAGCAAACCATACTGTTTTATTACCTAATAGTTAAATTACAAGCAAAAGAAAGAAGAATTGGAACAACTTAATACTATTGGAAAACATAACAGAATAATCATTTATTTAACTATTAAACAGGAATTGTTCCAATATAGTAACATCCCAAAAACACAAGCAAAAACAGAAATTGCTGGAAAAGCACAACAGGTCTATCAGCATCTGTGGAGACAAATCAGAGTTAACATTTTGGGTCGAGTGTCCCTTCCTCAGAACACTGTCCCGTAAACATACCCATGGCAAAGGCAAATTCAGTAAAACAAATGGTCTCACATGCAATTCTGGCAACAGGAAGAGAACTCCAGCTTTTAGCTGTAACAGAAAGAAAGATGTAGCAGCTTTGACAACCAACCTCAAACCCCAATAAAATTACTGTAAGCTAAACAAAAATCCTGGCTCTGTGGGAGTCTGACTCCATCCATTCAGGCTGCTTCCAGTGTTCCAACTTCTCAAAAAAAGCCCATGGTCTCATAAGCTGTTTACTATATTGATATGGAACAGACCACTCTTCACCTCAGTCTCAACATTTCTTCATTAAACAAAGGACAAAACACATCTCTTAAAGCCATAATATCATCACAATGTATAAAGGTTAATTAATTTGATTATGTGGGATCATCAATGCAACTGTAATTCTTTGCATTCATGGGATAGGCTGTTGCTTGGCGATGACAGCTTTTATTGCTCATCCTTAATTTCCCAGGGGGCAATACCACATTGCTGTGGGAATGGAGTCATGTGTAGGTTAGACCAGGTAATGAAGGCAGATTTCCTTCCCCGAGAGGGCATTAGTGAACCTGATGAGTTTTTATGGCAATTGTCAGTGATCATCCTTAGGCTAGCTTTTTATTTAATACAAATTTAACCATCTACCTAAGTAGGATTGAAACCAATGTTCACAGAATATTAGCCTCTGTATCTAGATCAATAAACTAGTTACATGACCCTCATGTCACCCCTTCTCTTTAATGTAGATCACAAGGAGAGCTAACTATCTGGATACAAAATTGGCTTGATGCCGTCAGAGGGAGTTGGTGAATGGTTGTTTCTCAGACCAAAGAAACAACCATTCTTTGGCGGCACGGTGGCACAGTGGTTAGCACTGCTGCCTCACAGCGCCAGAGACCTGGGTTCAATTCCCGCCTCAGGCGACTGACTGTGTGGAGTTTGCACGTTCTCTCCGTGTCTGCGTGGGTTTCCTCCGGGTGCTCCGGTTTCCTCCCACAGTCCAAAGATGTGCAGGTTAGGTGAATTGGCCGTGCTAAATTGCCCGTAGTGTTAGGTAAGGGGTAAATGTAGGGGTATGGGTGGGTTGCGCTTCGGCGGGGCGATGTGGACTTGCTGGGCTGAAGGGCCTGTTTCCACACTGTAAGTAATCTAATCTAATCTAATCTAATCTAAGTAATCTAATCTAAAGGTCTGTGACCAGCGGTGTTCCACAGATATTGGTGCTATGTCCACTGTAGTTTGTCATTATATAAATGATTTGGATGAGAATTTAGGAAGCATGATTAGTAAGTGTGCAGATGACACCAAAATTGGTGGTACATCAGACAGTGAAGAAGGTCATCTAAGATTACAAAGAGATCTTGATCAATTGGATCAATGGGCTAAGGAGTGGCAGATGGAGGTTAATTTGGATAAATGCAAGGGTATTGCATTTTGGTAAAACAACCAGACCAGGACTTATACAGTTAATGGTATGCCCCTGGGTAGTGTTCCTGATGACAGGCTTATGCTCGAAATGTTGTCTCTCCTGCTCCTTGGATGCTGCATGACCTGCTGTGCTTTTCCAGTGCCACACTTTTCAATCCTGGGTATTGTTGTCGAACAGAGAGACCCAGGGGTTCAGGTAGATAGTTCTTTGAAACTTGCAACATGGGTAGACAGGGTGGTAAAGAAGATATTTGGCATGCTTGCCTTCATTGCTCAGATCATTAAGTGTAGGAGTTGTGATGTCTTGTTGAGGTTGTACAGGATGCTGGTGAGGCCACTTTTGGAGTATTGTGTTCAGTACTGGTCACCTTGCTTTATGGAGGATATTATTAAGTCAGAGAGGGTGCAGAAAAGGTTTACCAGGATTAGTTATAAGGAGAGGCTGGATAGGCTGGGAATGTAGGAGGCTCACGGTTTACCATATAGAGGTTTATAAAATCGTGAGGGGCATGGAGAAGGTGAATAGCAAAGGTCTTTTCCCTAGTTTAGGGGAGTTCAAAACTAGAGGGCATATTTTTAAAATGACAGGAGAAAGATTTAAAAGGGGACTGAGAGACAACTTTTTCACACAGACAGTGGTTCGTACGTGGAATGAACTGTCTGAGGAAGTGGTAGATGAAGTTCAGTCACAACATTTAAAAGAAATTTAAACAGGTACATGAACTGGAAAGGTTCGGTGAGATATGGACCAAATGCAGGCGAATGAGACTAGCTTAATTTGGGAAATTTGAATGGCATGTGTGAGTTAGACTGAATGGTTTGTATCCATGCTGAATGACTCTATGATTAGCAACAGAAAATCAAGTAGAGTTCAGAAATATTCAATGATCTGCAAATTCTCCAGATTATAAAGGAGGAAGTGCTAGATGCCTTGATACAGTTAAAGGTGGATAAATCCCCAGGACCTGATCAGGTGTGCCCAAGAACTCTGTGGAAAGCTAGAGAAGTGATTGCTGGGCCTCTTGCTGAGATATTTGTATCATCGATAGTCACAGGTGAGGTGCCAGAAGACTGGAGGTTGGCAAACGTGGTGCCACTGTTTAAGAAGGGTGGTAAAGACAAGCCAGGGAACTATAGACCGGTGAGCCTGACCTCAGTGGTGGGCAAGTTGTTGGAGGGAATCCTGAGGGACAGGATGGACATGTATTTGGAAAGGCAAGGACTGATTAGGGATAATCAACATGGCTTTGTGCGTGGGAAATCATGTCTCACAAACTTGATTGAGTTTTTTGAAGAGGTTAACAAAGAAGATTGATGAGGGCAGAGCAGTAAATGTGATCTATATGGACTTCAGTAAGGCATTCGACAAAGTTTCCCATGGGAGACTGATTAGCAAGGTTAGATCTCATGAAATACAGGGAGAACTAGCCATTTGGATACAGAACTGGCTCAAAGGTAGAAGACAGAAGGTGGTGGTGGAGGGTTGTTTTTCAGACTGGAGGCTTGTGACCAGTGGAGTAACACAAGGATCGGTGCTGGGTCCTCTACTTTTAGTCATTTGCATAAATGATTTGGATGCGAGCATAAGCGGTACAGTTAGTAAGTTTGCAGATGACACCAAAATTGGAGGTGTAGTGGATGGCGAAGAGGGTTACCCCAGATTACAACAGGATCTTGACCAGATGGGCCAATGGGCTGAGAAATGGCAGATGGAGTTTAATTCAGATAAATGTGAGGTACTGTATTTTGGGAAAGCAAATCTTAGCAGGACTTATACCCTTAATGGTAAGGTCCTAGGGAGTGTTGCTAAACAAAGAGACCTTGGAGTGCAAGTTCATAGCTCCTTGAAAGTGGAGTGGCAGGTAGATAGGATAGTGAAGAAGGCGTTTGGTATGCTTTCCTTTATTGGTCAGAGTATTGAGTACAGGAGTTGGGAGGTCATGTTGCGGCTGTAGAGGACATTGGTTAGGCCACTGTTGGAATATTGCATGCAGTTCTGGTCTCCTTCCTATCGGAAAGATGTTATGAAACTTGAAAGGGTTCAAAAAAGATTTACAAGGATGTTGCCAGGGTTAGAGGATTTGAGCTATAGGGAGAGGCTGAACAGGCTGGGGCTGTCGTGTCTGGAGTGTCGTAGGCTGAGGGGTGACCTTATAGAGGTTTACAAAATTATGAGGGGCATGGATAGGATAAATAGACAAAGTCTTTTCCCTGGGGTTGGGGAGTCCAGAACTAGAGGGCATAGGTTTAGGGTGAGAGGGAAAAGATATAAAAGAGACCTAAGGGGCAACTTTTTCACACAGAGGGTGGTACGTGTATGGAATGTGGTGGAGGCTGGTACAATTGCAACATTTAAGAGGCATCTGGATGGATATATGAATAGGAAGGGTTTGGAGGGATATGGGCCAGGTGCTGGCAGATGGGACTAGATTGGGTTGGGATATCTGGTCGGCATGGACGGGTTGGATCAAAGGGTCTGTTTCCGTGCTGTACATCTCTATGACTCTATCTGCACATTTCCATTGTTCACCCAACATCCTTCTTCTTAGAATAAAACCAGAAAATTCCAGAAACACTCTACAGGTCAGAAGGCATCTATAAAGAGAGAAAAAGTGTTAATGCACAAAATTTAATCCAGGCCACAGGAGGATGTCCTGTCAAACATTTGAGTGGCCAGCAGCTAGACTGACCCACAATCAAGAATCGTAACTGGACAACACATTGGATCGGATGTATTTACCAGTCAAATAATCCACAGAAGTAAACACATACTAAAATGCTGATGCAATGCGTTAACCAATTTCATGTACTATACAAAGTGATTTGTTTCGAATATCTTTTAAAGGATGGAAGGGGAGCATTTAATTAAATCTGCCCTCTGGAAAGCCAACAGAGTTACATGCTTGCTCTACACACCATTCAGTTTTCAAAGGAAAATAAAAGGGCTGTGTGTCAAATGGGAGTTTGACAGAGCCCTGTAAGGTTTTGACTGCGCAGTTAAGTTAGAATTAGCCCCAGCACCCAAACTTCTTGCTGCACAATTTTTCGTTAGTTTTTCCTTTGATTTTTATCAGTAAAACTCACAGTGTTTATTCCTGTGCATCTTGTGAAGTAAGAGGATCGAAGAACCCAAGAGGGTCTTTGGATTTGAAGAGTATCCTTTCTTTGATGTGAGAGAGGATTCTTTGGAGATTATTCTTAAAAAGAAAATATCCCAGTAATTCATGAATTAATACTTCAGGAAATGGGTACCATCTCAGTGGTGTTCTCACTGTTGTGATTGCACTGATCCTCAATACTCAATCAAGCAGGAAATTACATTTTTCATCTGTCATGGGATTCACCATTAATTCAGATCCACCATTAATCAAGCTAATACTTCCAGGGTTTCTGAAACAGGCAGAATATCTTCCAGGCCATTACCATTCAGCAAGGATTTACCATTCAGCAAGGATTTACCATTCAAACTCTACCTAAAAGAACCATGACTTTAATATGATATGCTAATAATATTCAATAGTTGGATTTGCTGTCATTACTTTTCTGTCTCAGTCATCAAACCTGAACTGTCACATTTCTTGAGCAGTTCAAAGTCAAAAACAAAAGCATATCGGAATGAGGAGATGGGTAGTGTACAACTCAAAACCAAAAAAGGTGCCAAAATGCCAATAGAAGTCACTATGGACTTAGAGGTATTATCAATAGAAGTCAACCGAATTTGTGTTTCCTTCTTCAGATGGCTGGGGACCAAACTCTAGAACGCCCTTCATAGAGCCAAACTGCAAAGAATCGGGCCCTTCGGTCCACCATGTTTATGCCAACCAACAAACCCCAAACTATACTAATTCCATTTACGCACACTTGTTCCATAGCCCACTATGGCCTGGCATTTCAAATGTTCATCCAGATGCTTCTAAAATGTGTGAGAGTACCTGACTCCACCATCCTCTGGGTGAAAAAGTATTTTCTCAGATCCCTCTAAATCACTTGCTGCTCACTTTAAACTAGTACCCTCTGGTCTGAGACACGCCTGTCATGGGAAAAAAGATTTTCATGATCTAATCTGCCTGGGCCTCATATAACTTTGTGTGGAGAAAGTGAGGACTGCAGATGCTGGAGATTAGAGTCAAAAAGTGTGGTGCTGGAAATGCACAGCCTGATCAAGAGCTTATGTTTGAAACGTTGACTCTCCTGCTCCTTGGATGCTGCCTGAGTGGCTGTGCTTATCCACACTTTTTGACATAATTTTGTATACCACCATCAGATTCCATACCCCCCCCACCCCAGCTTCCTCTGCTCTACAGAAAACAAACCCAACCTATCCAGTCTTTCTATATAACCTGAGACATTTTTATCCCAGGCAACATCCTGGTGGATCTCCCCTGCACCCTTTCCACTGCAGTCACATCCTTTCAATAGCATGGCAATCAGACAGCACACAATACTCTGTCTGTGACTGAGGCAATGTTTTAGAAAGTTGTAACAAGACTTCTTTGTTCCTATATTTTACATTCTGGCTAATGAAGGTAAGCATCTCATATGCCTTCTTCACCACCTTATGTACCTGTGCAGACACCTTCAGGGATCTATGGACTTGTGCACCGAGGTCCCTTTGTTCCTCAGCATTCCCTGGGGACTTACCAATCATTGTGTGTTATCCTTCCCTGATCAGATCTCCCAAAATGCATCACCTCACACTTAACAGGATTAAATTCTGCCAGCCATTGACCTTCCCAATTTGCCAGTTGATCAATATCAGACTGTAACCTGAGGCTATCCTCTTCATTATCAACAACTCCAACAAGTTTTGTGTCTACTGCAAATTTTAATAATTATACCTTCTACATTCACATCCAAGTTATTAATGTATGTAACAAACAACAAGGGAACCAGCACTGATCCTTGGGGTACCCCACCAATCACAGGCTTCCAATCACAAAAAGAAACCCCCATCCATCACCTTTGCCTCCTATTTATAAGCTAATTTTGGATCCAGTTAGCCAATTTGCCATGGATTCAATGGGCTCTTACATTTTGGGTTAGCCTTCCAAATGGAACCCCGTCAAAGGCCTTACTAAAATCCGTGTAAACCACATCAAATGCACTACCTTCATCAATATATTTAGTCACCTTTTCAAAAAACTCCATTAATTAGCCAGACAGGGTCACCAGACGCCTGGAGGAAGAACGCCTCATCTTCCGCCTCGGAACACTTCAACCCAGGGCATCAATGTGGACTTCAACAGCTTCCTCAATTCCCCTTCCCCCACCTCATCCTAATTTCAAACTTCTAGCTCCGCACTGTCCCCATGACTTGTCCGGACTTGTCCGACCTGCCTAGCTCCTTTTCCACCTATCCCCTCCACCCTCTCCTCCCTGACCTATCACCTTCATCTCCTTCCCCACTCACCTATTGTACTCTATGCTACTTTCTCCCCACCCCCACCCTCCTCTAGCTTATCTCTCCATGCTTCAGGCTCTATGCCTTTATTCCTGATGAAGGGCTTTTGCCCGAAACGTCAATTTTGCTGCTCGTCGGATGCTGCCTGAACTGCTGTGCTCTTCCAGCACCACTGATCCAGAATCTGGTTTCCAGCATCTGCAGTCATTATTTTAACCAGGGTCTCCTTCCAACAAATCCATTCTGACTACACTTACAAGTGTTGACTAATCCTATCCCTCAGATTTGTTTCCAATAATATCCCCACCACTGACATCAAACCAACTGGTCTGAAATTTCCTGACCTATCCCTGCTGCCCTTCTTGAACAAAGAAACCACATTAACTATCCTTCCATCATCTGGCACTTTTCCCATGGCCAGCAAAGTATTGAGTATCTCCACTATGGCCCAACAATCTCCTCCTTTGCCTCCCTGTGTTTTTCTGTCTCTCACCCTTTCCCTCCTCCTTTAAGACCCTGCCTAACACCTACTTCTTTGGCCAAACTTCTGGGTGTCTGCCCTAAGATGTGTAAGCCTCAGATATTGCTGGATAATGCTTCTTGGAAGGATATTTTATCACATTAAAGGTGCTACATAAATGCAAGTTGCTATTATTGTTAGGGAGCTTACCAAACAAGACAAAGAGCCAGTCATATCAAGACATTAGCTATATCTAGTATATCCAGATATTTCCAGGTTCAGGCAGTTTCACTTTTATTGAAATAAAAACAGAAAGTGCTTGAGAAACAGTACTTTGATTCTTAAGAAGACTCATTGGACTTGAGACATTTACACTGTTTTTCTCTCCACAGATGCTGCCAGACCTGCTGAGTTTCTCCAGTACTTTCTGTTTTTATTTCGAATCTCCAATATCCACAGTACTTTGACTTCTTCACTTTTAATGATTTTTCCAATGACTTACAAGGATTGTTCATTGGAAGTACATCTATCTTTCTCAATAAATGAACTGAACCTAATTTCAGTTTGATTTTCCATGTGCAAAGCCAATGAATTAGCTTTCAAACTGTTGTAAGGTGGGAACTGTATTGCACAGCAAGCTCGCACAAACAGCAATGTTGCAATAGTCATCAGATAATCTGTTGTCTTCTGATTTTATTCCAAGGATAAATATTGGCCAAAGAAGTGGGCTAGCTCCCCTGTTCCCGATCAAAATGGTTGATGGGATTTTTTGCATCGACCCAAGCGGATGCCTGTCTTGCCTTTGCTCTTGAGAATTGTCCCTCATACAGTGCAATACTCCCTCAGTACTGCATTGGGAGTCTGCTCAATCCCTGGAGTGATACTTGAATCCAGAACCTTATGACTCAGAATTCAACTTGGCGGCACAGTTAGCATTGCTGCCCCATGGTTCCAGGGATCCGGGTTCAACTCCAACGCTGGATGACTGGATGTTTGCATTCACCCCGTGACAGGTTCGGTTTCCATTGGGTCCTCTGGTTTCTTCCCACAGTCCAAAGGTGTGCAGGTTAGGTGGGCTGGCCATGCTAAACTACCCAGCAGCGACCATGGTAAATGCAACGGTTACAGGAATAGGGTGGGATGCTCTCCGGAGGGTTGGTGCAGACTGTGGGGAGATTCTAAGAGACAGAGCTACCAACTGAGTCTTGGCTGATACTTAAAGTAAAGAGAGTCTAAATTAGACAGTGTGTACAACAATTTATTAACGACAAAAACCACCTGGCTTAAAACTTAGTTTACTTGATCCTATGGTGACTTGTGCTCCGAAGTGGCAAAACATATTTCCCTGAATCTGGGTGGTCTTATCATAAACATATGACTACTGTATCTCTCCCTACATGTCAGAGAAAAGCATTTGAATTGTACAAAGTTGATGATAAAGCCTCCAACTACACAGATGATAATGAGGATTAGTAAAAGCATTAAAACCAAACTGAACATTACATATTGAGACTGGGGCTCGGAGTTTGATCTCACCACCTTTTGGAATGGACTGGGAGGCAGGAGGAAGATCAATTAGCAACAGAGGGTGGCAGAACAGCTCCCCTCACCACCATGGGATGTTGTCAGCAATGGGAATCTCACTGGCATGGTTGCCCGTCGACCAGAGATGGGCAACCAAGCAAATCAACTCATTACCCAATGATTGCCCACGTTGCAGACCTGTCATCATTTTACCAGAATCAGGAATGACCAACCCCTCCCGGGGAAACTGTCAGGAAAACATTGGAGACTCGCAGAGGGTTCCTGAGGCAGTGTGCCCTTTTTCATGGTCTCAGAGTAATGTCTCCCAACAGAAACACTCTCTCAGCCCCAAACCCTGCCCCCTCAACCCCCACCCGCACAATTACTGTAACTTGCCTCGTCTTGTGTCGGTTAAACTGACTTTGCTTTATAGCGCATCTTAGAAGTGAACAGACAGTTACCTTCTCAAAGTATTTGACCAACTGTGCCATCAAGGAACTCCAGCAAAAGCAAAATTAATGAGAATCAGGGCAAACCCTCTACTGCCTGGAGTCATACCTAACACATAGGAAGATGGTTAAAAATCACACAACACCAGGTTATAGTCTAACAGGTTTAATTGGAAGCACACTAGCTTTCGGAGCGACGCTCCTACATCAGGTGATCACAATCACCTGATGAAGGAGCGTCGCTCCGAAAGCTAGTGTGCTTCCAATTAAACCTGTTGGACTATAACCTGGTGTTGTGTGATTTTTAACTTTGTACACCCCAGTCCAACACCGGCATCTCCAAATCATAGGAAGATGGTTCTGATTGTTGGAGATCATTCATCTCAGCTCCAGGACAACTCTGCAAGAGTTCCTCAGGGTCGTTTCCAGGCCCAATCATCAATGATTCATCAATGACCTTCACTCCATTACAAGGACTGGAGTTGGGATGTTTATTGATGATTGCACAACATTTGTGGTCAGGATCGGGACTACCGGAAGATATGTTGCCTCCCTGGTGCCAGGATCTGGGACGTCTCCGATTGGGTGTATAAGATTCTGAAAGGGGAGGGTGAACAGCCAGAAATTGTGTTACATATTGGCACCAATGATATAGCCAGGAAAAGGATTGAGGATATAAAAAGTGATTTCAGGGAGTTAGGGTGGAAGCTGCAGAGCAGGACGGGCAGAGTAGTGTTCTCGGGTTTACTACCGGTGCCATGAGAGAGCGAGGCGAGGAACAGAGAGCGGGCGCAACTTAACACGTGGCTGCGCAGCTGGTGTAGGAGGGAGGGCTTCAGATATGTAGATAATTGGGATGCCTGCTGGGGAAGGTGGGACCTGTACATGAAGGAAGGGTTGCACCTGAACTGGAGTGGACCAATGTCCTGGGTGGAAGGTCTGCTCGAGTTGTTTAGGAGGGTTTAAGCTAGTATGGCAGGTGGGTGGGAACCTGAGCTATATGCCGGTGGTGAGAGTTGATGGAGATGAGGCTATAGCAAGAGGCAGCGCAGCCAGTGGGAAGGAATTTCCTGGGAAAGAACCAAGGGATCGGTTAAAGTGTGTTTGCTTTAATGCAAGGAGTATCAGGAATAAAAGCGATGAGCTTAGATCATGGATCAGTACCTGGTGCTATGATGTTGTGGCCATAACAGAGACGTGGGTTTCTCAGGGGCAGGAATGTTGCTGGAAGTTCCAGGGTTTAGAACATTTAAAAAGAATAGGGAGGGGGGAAAAGAGGAGGGGGTGTAGCTCTGCTAATCAGAGAGGGTATCACAGCTACAGAAGTTACCATTGTCAAGGAGGGTCTGCCTACTGAGTCAGTATGGGTGGAAATTAGGAACAGCAAGGGAGCAGTCACCTCATTAGGGGTTTACTACAGGCCCGCCAATAGCAGCAGGGAGATTGAAGAAAGCATAGGTCGGCAGATTTTGGAAGTGTGAATGTTGTAGGCTTGTTGTAATGGGTGACTTTAACTTTCCCAATATTGATTGGAACCTCCTTCGAGCAGATGGTTTGGAAGGACCTGTTTTTGTAAGGTGTGTCCAGGAGGGTTTCCTAACTCAGTACGTTGACAGGCCGACGAGGGGAGAGGCCATTTTGGAATTGGTGCTTGGCAATGAGCCGGAGCAGGTGTCAGATCTTGCAGTGGGAAAGCATTTTGGTGATAGTGACCACAACTGCCTCACATTCTACATAGCTATGGAGAAGGAGAGAAGTAGGCACAATGGGAGGATATTAAATTGGGGAAAAGGAAACTATGATGCCATCAGAGGTGAGTTGGGAAGCATGGACTGGGAGCAATTGTTCCATGGAAAGGGCACTATAGACATGTGGAGACTGTTTAAGGAACAGTTGTTGCAAGTGATGCATAAATGTGTTCCTCTGAGACAGGCAAGAAGGGGTAAGATAATGGAACCTTGGATGACGAGAGCGGAGGAGCTTCTCGCCAAAAGAAAGAAGGCAACTTACGTAAGGCAGAGGAAGCAAGGGTCTTGCTCAGCTCTAGAGGATTACAGGCAGGCGAGGAAGGAGCTCAAAAATGGTCTGAGGAGAGCCAGGAGGGGGCACGAAAAAGGCTTGGCAGGAAGGATTGGGGATAATCCAAAGGCATTTTACACGTATGTGAGGAATAAGAGAATGATCAAAGAAAGAGTAGGGCCAATCAGGGAACTTGTGCATAGAGCCTGAGGAGGTAGGGGAAGCTCTAAATGAGTTTTTTGCTTCTGTCTTTAATAAGGATAAGGACCTTGTAGTGAATGAAACCATTGAGGAACAGGTAAGCATGCTGGAACGGATAGAGATTGAGGAAGCTAATATGCTGAAAATTTTGACGAACATTAAGATTGACAAGTCGCCAGGGCCACAGCAGATTTGTCCTTGGCTGCTTTGGGAAGTGAGAAATGTGATTGCTTCGCCGCTTGCGAAGATCTTTGCATCCTCGCTCTCCACCGGAGTCGTACCTGAGGACTGGAGGGAGGCAAATGTAATTCCTCTCTTCAAGAAAAGAAATAGGGAAATCCCTGGCAATTATAGACCAGTCAGTCTCACGTCTGTCATCTGCAAGGTGTTAGAAAGGATTCTGAGGGATAGGATTTATGACCATCTGGAAGAGCATGGCTTGATTAAATGCAGTCAGCACGGCTTTGTGAGGGGCAGGTCATGCCTCACAAATCTTATTGAGTTCTTTGAGGATGTTACTAGACAAGTTGATGAGGGTCGAGCGGTGGATGTGGTGTATATAGGCTTCAGCAAGGCATTTAATAAGGTTCTAGGGGAAAGTGAGGACTGCAGATGCTGGAGATCAGAGCTGAAAATGTGTTGCTGGAAAAGCGCAGCAGGTCAGGCAGCATCCAAGGAGCAGGAGAATCGATGTTTCGGGCATGAGCCCTTCTTCAGGAAAGGTTTCCTGAAGAAGGGCTCATGCCCGAAACATCGATTCTCCTGCATTTAATAAGGTTCCCCATGGTAGGCTCGTTCAGAAGGTCAGTAGGAATGGGATTACAGGGAAATTTAGCTGTCTGGATACAGAATTGGCTGGTCGACAGAAGACAGAGAGTGGTAGTGAAAGGAAAGTATTCTGCCTGGAAGTCAGTGGTGTTCCACAGGGCTCTGTTCTTGGGCCTACTCTTTGTAATTTTTATTAATGACTTGGATGAGGAGATTGAAGGATGGGTTAGCAAGTTTGCAGATGACACAAAGGTTGGAGGTGTTGTTGACAGTATAGAGGACTGTTGTAGGCTGCAGCATGACATTGACAGGATGCAGAGATGGGCTGAGAGGTGGCAGATGGAGTTCAACCTGGATAAATGCGAAGTGATGCATTTTGGTAGGTCGAACTTGAAAGTTGAGTACAGGATTAAAGACAGGATTCTTGGCAGTGTGGAGGAACAATGGGATCTTGGTGTGCAGGTACATAGATCCCTTAAAATTGCCACCCAAGTGGACAGGGTTGTTGAGAAAACATATGGTGTTTTGGCTTTCATTAACAGGCGGATTGAGTTTAAGAGCCATGAGATCTTGTTGCAGCTCTATAAAACTTTGGTTAGACCGCACTTGGAATACTGTGTCCAGTTCTGGTCGCCCTATTATAGGAAAGATGTGGATGCTTTGGAGAGGGTTCAGAGGAGGTTTACCAGGATGCTGCCTGGAATGGAGGGCTTATCTTACGAAGAGAGGTTGACTGAGCTCAGACTTTTTTCATTGGAAAAAAGAAGGAAGAGAGGGGATCTAATTGAAGTGTACAAGATAATGAGAGGCATAGATAGAGTTGATAGCCAGAGACTTTTTCCCAGGGCAGAAATTGTTAACACGAGGGGTCATATTTTTAAGCTGTTTGGTGGAAAGTATAGAGGGGATGTCAGAGGCGGGTTCTTTACGCAGAGAGTTGTGGGAGCATGGAATGCGTTGCCAGCAGCAGTTGTGGAAGCGAGGTCATTGGGGATATTTAAGAGACTGCTGGACATGCATATGGTCACAGAAATTTGAGGGTTCGTACATTAGGTTTACATTACATGAGGATCAATGGTCGGCACAACATCATGGGCTGAAGGGCCTGTTCTGTGCTGTACTGTTCTATGTTCTATGATATTCAAAGCCATTATCATCACTGAACTCTCACTATTAACATCCTGGAGATTACTACTGACCAGAACTCAACTGGATTAGCCATACAAATACAGTGCCACTGAGAGCAGCAGTGTCCACTAACCATCAGGGACAACTCAGGAGTGGGATGGAATATTCTCCACATGTCTGGATGATTTTAGCTTCAACAACGTTCAAGATGTTTGATACCATTCAGGGTGAAGCATCCAATTTGATTGATGTCGCATCTAACACCTTCAACACTCACCTACTCTATCACTACCACACAGTGTCAGCAATGTGCTGCAATAATTCACCTTAGATAGCATGTTTCAAACTTGCAAACTTGGAAAATCAGTAAGAACATCAAAAGCCATTTGCAAGCTCCCCTTTGAGCTACACAACATTGTGTCTAGTAATGGTACTGCCATTCCATCATTGTTGCTGGGTCTATGTCCTGGAATTCCCTTCCTAACAGCACTGCAGATGCACCAACATGCCATGGACTGCAGTGGTACATGTTGGCAATTCACCATCATCTGCTCATGAGCCACTAGGTATGGGCAAGAAATACTGATCTGGCCAGAGACACGCAAAGCCTGCCAATGAATAAAAATAATTTATCCATGAAGATTGAGGTTGATTTTCAGTGTTAATTAATTATTTTGTTTATCCATAATTATCAAAGAAACTTTGTCATTATAACTGACTAATCTGAGTGGCAAACGTATTTGTAGAGTTCAGTCTTCCTGGTGTCAATTTTAGATATTCAGGGACACACGATGCATTGTTTTGCGGAATCAGGTGGAACAGAATCATACGTTGTAATATCTTTCAAAGAGCAGTAACCTCAATAAGTGGAATGGAATTTTCAACTGCACCACAGTATATGGGTCCAAACATGTTGGCCATCAAAAATGGCACATTACTGCCACAATAAAGGTCTAACAAATAGTTATCTGTCATTGAACCTTAGAGTCATACAGCATGGAAACAAACCCTTCAGTCCAAACAGTCCATGCTGAACATAATCTCAAACCAAACCAATCCCAACTGCCTTCATTTGGCCCATATCCCTCCAAACATTTCCTATTCATGTACTTATCCAAATGTCTTTTAAATGTTGCAACTGTACCCACATCCACCAGTTCTTCTGGATGTCCAATCCACAGACGAACCACAGTCTGTGTAAAAAAATTGCCCCGCGTGTCTTTTTAAAATCGTTCTCCTCTTACCTTAAAAATATGGCCCCTGGTCTCAAAATCCCCTACCCAAGGGAAAAGACACCTGCCATTTACCTTATCTATACCCCTCATTATTTTACAAGCCTCCAAAAGGTCCTACACTCCAACGAATATAGTCTCAGCCTATCCAGCCTTTCCTTATAACACAAACCCTTGTGTAACAAGTATACTGAAGTGTCACTGAGAGGTGCGATCAGCCATTATATCAGTGCAGTCTTTTTTCTCCACTATTTCTAGGACAGAATATTCAGTGCAATAAGTGTAGTTGCTGCTTTCAGGTAGTGTCAACATTTCCTTCTCTCTTTATATTTTATTCTTTTCATTGTTTATAGCTTGGAGACTATTACCTATGCTTTCACTCTCTGGATTTACCTCTCTTAGGTATAAAATAGCTGAAAGAACTTTTCTCATGGCTATCTCATTCATATATCTTCTTTATCTCTCTGTTTAGTTTCTGTTTCCTGCAGTTCTAGCTTCTACCTCTTGGATGTAAGGAGTTAATTTCATAAGACCAACACACATAGGAGCAAAAATTAGGCCATTCGGCCCATCAAGTCTGCTCCACCATTCAATCATGGATGATTAGTTTCTCAATCCTATTCTCCCGCCTTCTCCCCGTAACCCTTCATTCCCTTGACAATCAAGAACCTAGCTATCTCAGTCTTAAATATGCTCAATGGCATGGCCTCCACAGCTTTCTAGGGCAGTGATTTCCACAGATTCACCACTCTCTGGCTGAAGAAGTTTCTTCTTATCTCTGTTCTAAAAGGTTCCCTTTATCCTCAGGCTGTGCCCTCAGGTCCTAGTCTCTCCTACCAGTAGAAACATCTTCCCAACATCCACTGTGTCGAGGCCATTCAGTATTCTGTCAGTTTCAGTTAGGTCCCCCCTCAACCTTCTAAATTCCATCGTGTATAGAACCAGCATCCTCAAATGTTCCTCATTTCATTTCTGGGACCATTCTCATGAACCTCCTCTGAAAACACTCCAGGGTCAGTACATCCTTCCTGAGATGTGGAGCCCAAAACTGCACACAATACTCCAAATGTGGTCTGACCAGAGCTTTATAGAGGCTCAGAAGTGTGAGATTTTTGAAGAAGTAACAAAGAGATTGATAAGGGAAGAGCGGTAGATGTTACAGGCAGAGGGGGTGGGGTGGCCATGTTGGTAAGGGATGATATTCAGTCCTTTGCACGGGGGGACCTAGAATCAGGGGATGTAGAGTCAGTGTGGATAGAGCTGAGAAATTCTAAGGGTACAAAGACCCTCTTGGGAGTTATCTACAAGCCCCCAAACAGTAGTATGGATGTAGGGTGTAAGTTGAATAAGGAGCTGAAATTGGCCTGTCGCAAAGATGTTACTACAGTTGTTATGGGGGATTTCAACATGCAGGTAGGCTGGGAGAATCAGGATGGTATTGGACCTCAAGAAAGAGACATTGTGGAGTGCCTCCGAGATGGATTCTTAGAACAGCTGGTGCTGGAGCCTACCAGGGAGAAGGCAATTCTGGATCTGGTATTGTGCAACGAACCATAATTGATCAGGGACCTCGAAGTGAAGGAGCCATTGGGATGTAGTGACCATAATACAATAAGCTTCAATCTGCAATTTGAGAGGGAGAGGGTCCAATCGGAAGTGACAATATTTCTGTTGAATAAAGGGAACTATGGAGCTATGAGGGAGGAGCTGGCCAAAGTTCAATGGTGCAATACCTTAGCAGGGATGACAGTGGAGGAACAATGACAGATATTTCTGAGTATAATGCAGAAGATGCAGGATCAGTTCATTCTCAAAAAGGAAGAAAGATCCTAGGAGGAGGCACGGGTGGCCGTGGCTGACGAGAGAAGTTAAGAAACATATAAAGTTAAAAGAGAAAAAGTATAACATAGCAAAGATAAGTGGGAGAACGGAGGACTGGGAAGCTTTTAAAGAACAACAGAGGATTACTAAGAAGGAAATATGCAGAGAAAAAATGAGGTACGAAGGTAAACTGGCCAAAAATATAAAGGAGGATAGTAAAAGCTTTTTCAGGTATGTGAAAGGCAAAAAAATGGTTAAGACTAAAATTGGGCCCTTGAAGACAGAAACAGGGGAACATATTACGGGGAACAAAGAAATGGCAGAAGAATTGAATTGGTACTTCAGATCTGTGTTCACTGGGGAAGACACAAGCAATCTCCCAGAGGTAACAGTGGCTGAAGGACCTGAACTTAAGCGAATTTATATTTGCCAGGAATTGGTATTGGAGAGACTGTTAGGTCTGAAGGTTGATAAGTCCCCGGGGCCTGATGGTCTACATCCCAGGGTACTGAAGGAGTTGGCTCGAGAAATTGTGGATGCGTTGGTGATTATTTTCCAGAGTTCGATAGATTCAGGATCAGTTCCTGTGGATTGGAGGGTGGCTAATGTTGTACCACTTTTTAAGAAAGGTGGGAGAGAGAAAGCAGGAAATTATAGACCAGTTAGTCTGACCTCAGTGGTGGGAAAGATACTGGAGTCTATTATAAAGGATGAAATTACGACACATCTGGATAGTAGTGCCAGGATAGGTCAGAGTCAGCATGGATTTATGAAGGGGAAATCATGCTTGACTAATCTTCTGGAATTTTTTGAGGATGTAACTCTGAAGATGGATGAGGGAGATCCAGTAGATGTAGTGTATCTGGACTTTCAGAAAGCTTTTGATAAAGTTCCACATAGGAGGTTAGTGAGCAAAATTAGGGCGCATGATATTGGGGGAGAAAGTGAGGTCTGCAGACGCTGGAGATCAAAGCTGAAACTTTATTGCTGGAACAGCACAGCAGGTCAGGCAGCATCTAGGGAACAGAAGATTCGACGTTTCGGGCACATGCCCTTCTTCAGGCGCATGATATTGGGGGCAAAGTACTAACTTGAAAGTTGGTTGGCTGATAGGAAACAAAGAGTAGTGATAAACGGCTCCATTTTAGAATGGCAGGCAGTGACCAGTGGGGTACCGCAGGGATCAGTGCTGGGACCGCAGCTTTTTACAATATATGTTAATGATATAGAAGATGGTATTAGTAATAACATTAGCAAATTTGCTGATGATACTAAGCTGGGTGGCAGAGTGAAATGTGAGGAGGATGTTAGGAGATTACAGGGTGACCTGGACAGGTTAGGTGAGTGGTCAGATGCATGGCAGATGCAGTTTAATGTGGATAAATGTATGGTTATCCACTTTGGTGGCAAGAACAGGAAGGCAGATTACTACCTAAATGGAATCAATTTAGGTAAAGGGGCAGTACAAAGAGATCTGGGTGTTCTTGTACACCAGTCAATGAAGGTAAGCATGCAGGTACAGCAGGTAGTGAAGAAGGCTAATAGCATGCTGGCCTTCATAACAAGAGGGATTGAGTATAGAAGCAAAGAGGTTCTTCTGCAGCTGTACAGGGCCCTGATGAGACCACAACTGGAGTACTGTGTGCAGTTCTGGTCTCCAAATTTGAGGAAAGACATTCTGGCTATTGAGGGAGTGCAGCGTAGGTTCACGAGGTCAATTCCTGGAATGGCGGGACTACCTTATGCTGAAAGACTGGAGCGACTGGGCTTGTATACCCTTGAGTTTAGAAGACTGAGAGGGGATCTGATTGAGACATATAAGATTATTAAAGGATTGAACACTGTGGAGGCAGGAAACATGTTTCCGCTGATGGGTGAGTGCCGAACCAGAGGACACAGCTTAAAAATATGGGGTAGACCATTTAGGACAGAGATGAGGAGAAACGTCTTCACCCAGAGAGTGGTGGCTGTGTGGAATGCTCTGCCCCAGAGGGCAGTGGAGGCGCAGTCTCTGGATTCATTTAAGAAAGAGTTGGATAGAGCTCTCAAGGATCAAGGGTTATGGAGATAAGGCAGAACAGGATACTGATTAAGGATGATCAGCCATGATCATATTGAATGGTAGTGCAGACCCGAAGGGCAGAATGGCCTACGCCTGCGCCTATTGTCTATTGTCTATTGTCTATTGTCTATTGTCTATTGTCTATTGTCTATTGTCTATTATCTATATGGACTTCAGGAAGGCTTTCGACAAGGTTCCTCATGGGAGACTGTTTAGCAAGGTTAGATCTCACTGAATACAGGGAGAACGGGCCATTTGGATACTGAACTGACTCAAAGGTAGAAGATGATGGTGGTGGTGGAGGGTTGTTTTTCAGACTGGATGCCTGTGACCAGTGAAGTATCACAAGGATCGGTGCTGAGTCCTCTACTTTTTGTCATTTATATAAATGATTTGGATGTTAGCATAAGAGGTATAGTTAGTAAGTTTGCAGATGACACCAAAATTGGACGTTTAGTGGACAATGAAGAAGGTTACCTCAAATTACAACAGGATCTTGATCAGATGGGCCAATGGGCTGAGAAATGGCAGATGGAGTTTAATTCAGATAAATGTGAGGTACTGCATTTTTGGAAAACAAATCTTAGCAGGACTTATACCCTTAATGGCAAATCCTTGGGAGTGTTGCTGAACAAAGAAACCTTGGAGTGCAGGTTCATAGCTCCTTGAAAGTGGAGTTGTAGGTGGATAGGATAGTGAAGAAGGCATTTGCTATGCTTTCTTTTATTGGTCAGAGTATTGAGTACAGGAGTTGGGAGGTCATGTTGCAGCTGTACAGGACAATGGTTAGGCCACTGTTGGAATATTGCAATCATTTCTGGTCTCCTTCCTATCGGAAAAATGTTGTGAAACCTGAAAGAGTTCAGAAACAAATTGCAAGGATGTTGCCAGGGTCAGAGGATTTGAGTACAGGGAGAGGCTGAACAGGCTGGGGTTGTTTTCCCTGGAGCGTCGGATACTGAGGGGTGACCTTATAGAGGTTTACAAAATTATGAGGGACATGGATAGGATAAAAAGACAAAGTCTTTTCACTGGGGCCAGGGAGTCCAGAACTAGAGGGCATAGGTTTAAGGTGAGAGGGGAAAGATATAAAACAGACCTAAGGGTAACTTTTTCACACAGAGGGTGGTACGGGTATGGAATGAGCTGCCAAAGGATGTGGTGGAGGCTGGTACAATTGCAACATTTAAGAGGCATTTGGATGGGTATATGAATAGAAAGCATTTGGAGGGATATGGGCCGGGTGCTGGCAGCTGGGACTAGATTGGGTTGAGATATCTGGTTGGCATGGACGGGTTGGACCGAAGGGTCTGTTTACATGCTGTGCATCTCGATGTCTCTCTGACTGTACATCCTTGCTTCTATATTCAAGTCCTCTCAAAATAAATGCCATCATTCCATTTGGCTTCCTAACTATTGACTCAACCTGCAAGTTTATCTTGAGAGAATCCTGGACTAGAACTCTCAAGTCTGTTCACATTTCAGACTTCAGAATTTTCTCTCCATTTAGAAAATAGTACATGCCTCTATTCTTCCTACCAAAATGCACACTTTCCCACATTATATTCCATGTTCCAGTTTTTTGCCCACTCCACTAACCTGTCCAAATCTTTCTGCAGCCTTCCCGCTTCCTCAATACCACCTGTCCATCTACCTATCTCTGTATCATTTGAAAATTTCATTGTGTTCCTTCAATAGTTCACCTGTATGATTCTGTACATCCTTAAACCTTTACCAATGCTCAAACCATGAATAAGACCTCAAAATTAATGCAAGCAGAATATTGCAAATGCTGGAAATTAAAATAAAACAAGAGGTGCTAGAGAAACTCAGCAGGCCTGGCAGCATCTGCAAAGAGAGAATCAGAGTTAAAAATTGAGACGACTGTGACTCTTCTTCAGAGCAAAAGAGGATGTTGCCTGGGCTGAAGAGTTTTAGTTATGAGGAGAGACTGGACTGACTGGGTATTTCTCCTAGGAGCAGAAGAGATTGAGTGAGAACATGATTGTGATGTAAAAGCCATGCTGTGTCACATCACCTTACCAGACCATAGGGGCTTCGCTCATTAGAGGGAAGCAACTGGTGGTGATTTAACCTGAGGACCACCAGACGTCAGGCAAGGGAACAGGTTGAGAAGAGAGCCCTTTGTGGTACCTTCAAACTGGCAATGGGAATTGGACCCACACTGTTGACATCACTATGTTATGTGAACCCACAACCCAGCCAACTGAGCTAAACCAATTCCCATAAAATTTGGAGAGGCATAGATATTATATAGAGACATAGACAGGCAGAAAGATTTCCCTTTGGTGGTGGGATCAATGACCAGGAAGTTTAGAGGGAATGTGAAGAAATCTTTCTCACCCAGTGGATGGTGGGATTCTGGAATCCAGTGCCTGTAAGGATGGTAGAGCCAGAAAATCTTATCTCATTTGACAATTATCTACATTGAAACTTTATTGCTGGAACAGCACAGCAGGTCAGGCAGCATCCAGGGAACAGGAGATTCGACGTTTCGGGCACAGGCCCTTCGGCAAATGCATAATGGAATATAATTGCACATCAAAATAATTACTCCGCAACACTCATGAAGACATTAAAGACAGAGCAGTCCACTTGAGTAGAACCAATATTAGCTATGTAATATAATGCAAAAAAGAATGTAGGTGCTTCATTTAGTGTCATTCAACACTTGTCTTTCTTGGCATATTGAAAGTTTTGTGGCAATGATCTGTTATTGAGATATATAATGCATTTTGTACAAACATATAAAATTGATGAGTGGAAAAAGACCAATCATCACATTAAGATTGTTCACATCATGATGGCCAGAGAACCAGTGTGTAGTTCCTCTGTACCCCATTTCTCCTCTCAGCCATGACCACAGCAAAATCAGCTCTGAAGAAGGGCCTGTGCCCGAAACGTCGAATCTCCTGTTCCCTGGATGCTGCCTGACCTGCTGTGCTGTTCCAGCAATAAAGTTTCAACTTTGATCTCCAGCATCTGCAGACCTCACTTTCTCCTCGACAATTATCTACATGCCCATTTGAAATACCAAAGCATGCAAGACTATGGGCTAAGTGCTGGAAAATGTGATTAAAATAGTGAGTGGTTATTTTTGACCAGAGTGACTTGATGGGCTGAAGGGCCTTTTTCTATGCTATAGACGTCTCTGACTCAAAGCTTAATTGGGCCAGTCTTCACAACACCCAAGGATATAAAGTCAAGGCAGAGGCTGGATATTTGCAATAAGAACATCACCTCTGATCTTTTTAGAATTGCGGGCAAATGCATAATGGAATATAATTGCACATCAAAATAATTACTCCGCAACACTCATGAAGACATTAAAGACAGAGCAGTCCACTTGAGTAGAACCAATATTAGCTATGTAATATAATGCAAAAAAGAATGTAGGTGCTTCATTTAGTGTCATTCAACACTTGTCTTTCTTGGCATATTGAAAGTTTTGTGGCAATGATCTGTTATTGAGATATATAATGCATTTTGTACAAACATATAAAATTGATGAGTGGAAAAAGACCAATCATCACATTAAGATTGTTCACATCATGATGGCCAGAGAACCAGTGTGTAGTTCCTCTGTACCCCATTTCTCCTCTCAGCCATGACCACAGCAAAATCAGCTCTGAAGAGGTTAAAAAGAGAAAGAAAACATAATAAAATTAAGGAAGGAGAAAGTGCTTCTCTAAGCCTTCGGGTGTCAAAACCACTTTCAGGACATTGCATGGTCTCTGTGTTTACCACAGTCATAGAGTCAAAGAGATGTACAGCACGGAAACAGACCCTTTGGTCCAACATGTCCATGCTGACCAGATGTCCTAACCTAATTTAGTCCCATTTGCCAGCACGTGGCCCATATAACTCTAAACCCTTCCAATTCATCTACCAATCCAAACACCTTTTAAATGTTGTAATTGTATCAGCCTCCTTTGGCAGCTCATTCTGTACATGCACTACTCTTGCGTGAAAAAGTTGCCCCTTAGGTTCCTTTTAAATTTTCCCCTTCTCACTTTAAACCAATAGTCTCTAGTTCTGGACTCCCCCAACCCAGGGAAATAGACCTTGTCTATTTACCTTATCCATGCCCCGCATGATCTTATAAATTTCCAAACGGTCACTCCTCCGCCTCCAGGGAAAACAGCCCCACCCTATTCAGCCTCTCCCTATAGCTCAAATCCTCCAACCCTGGCAACATACATTTAAATCCTTTCTGAACCCTTTCAAGTTTCACAACATCCTTCCATCAGGAGGGAGACCAGAATTGCACACAATATTACATATGCGGCCTTATCAATGTCCTATACAGCTGCAACATGACCTCCTAACTCCTATACTCGATGCATTTTCCCTATGGATATCTTCAGCCCTTACACCATGTTTCATTGAGATACCTCAGTGCTCCATCAAAAACCATAACATGAGTTGTCATGAGGATTGGAGTGAGTAAGAGAGAAGAAAGGCAACCAGAAGTTACCGTTAAATAAGACAAAGACTTTAAAAGTCTATTGCCTGTAGGCTAAGGTTACTAAGCAATATGGAAGCAAAGCAAACAAAAGGAGTTCAAATACCGATCAGTTATGAGCAAATACTGTTGTGGAATAAGCTCGAGAGGCTGAATGGCCTAGTTTTGTTCCTGTTCTTTGTAACAGTAACAAACCATGATTCCCTAGACATCAATGGAATCTATTGTTCAGAATGCAAACGATTCACCTCAATTCAACAGCTTCTAAAACTCAAAATCATTTTTCTTCAGAAAGTAATCCCCCTTTCATCATAAATACAATATTTCGATTTTTTTCAGTGTTCTGTCTCTGCACAGACTCAAACTGCATTGTATTTCCTTTGGACATTGTGCAACCCAGCCAATTATTTAATGCTCCAGATTTCAGTTTTCTTTCTCAATGCAATTGGTTTGAAGAGTCTTTTAAGCCAACAATTCCAGACATGCCAAAACAGTTTGTCCAGCAAGTGAGATCTTCCAGTTCACTGCTGTCATTTTTGTTTTAGTTTCTTCAGAAGCAAAGCAGTGCTCCCCGGTAGGGAATATATCGGCATTTTATGGGAAAATTAACTTTTAGGTCGCAGTCAAGTGGAAAATAAGGAAAACTTGCAATATCCAAGATGTGACAGAAAAACGGGAATTTTGTTGAAAGTGCAAATGTTGCAGAATACTCTCCACATGTCACGGAATAACAAGTAGGGCAAAGAAAAACATGGAGCAGTAAGCAGATTAGATCACACCAAGTTTATGTTTTCAAAAGCTATGCATTGTCGGAGGAAGGGCAAACTTAGCAAAGTATGGAATTCTTTTAGTCCCAAGTAATGTCTAAAATTTTAAATTCTCAACTTTGTTTACACATCCCTCTGTGTTCTCTCCCTTCCCAAGCTCACTAATCTCCTCCAAGTTTTAAGATCTATGCATTCCTCCAATTCTAGCATCCTGCACACAACCAATTTCCACTGCTTCCTTATTGGTGGCTATACTTCCAGCTGCCTTAGTCCTCAGCTCTGGTTTTCTCTCCCAAACTCTCTCTCTGTCTTAACCTTTCTCAGTCTTCTGTTGACTCCTTAAAATCTATTTCTAAAATCATTTTGTTCCAATATATAATTTTGCGCTCAGTGTCATGTGTTGGACGAGAATGTCCACGTGAAACACCTTGGAATACTTTCATATCTTAAGGGGACTGTATGAATGCAAGTGGTTGTTGCAAGGTAGGTTTGGTTAAAAAGAGCAACTTGGTTTTGCTTAGGATGCAGCAAGGTGCCTGGGATGAAGAAGTACACGGATATTGCTTATTAGCTTTATCAGCATAGAAATTTATTTTCAGTGTTGATCAGTTGTGACCTATTCCCCATATAACATGTGGTACACACTCTTATCTCTGCTGCAACTTAGCTTTAGAATCGCATAATAATTTCTGTTCGTCATTTTCCCCAGTAAAAGAGGTTACTATTCTGCACTAGTGACATAACATTGGTTCCTCAGACTTCAATCATTGTAACCTCATAGCTCTTATAGGCGACCAGAGACCAAATCCTGCATTTTTTAAATTGCAATCATTATACGTATTATCAAATGAATGGTGACGGTAAAGAAGATACTGCCATTCAATTTAGGCCTTCAAATTATGTGGCTTGTAAAGAACTTGGAAAGATTCACAGCTTGTTATATTCTCTGATTCCCATTTAGTTTTCTGGCTTCTCAACCACCTACTGTCCTATAATTTCACTGGATTTTGCTTCCCTATCTGCTTTGCCTTTCTCTCTAGTTTTGTAGCTCCCTGGTCATTCAGGGTATGTGATGCCACAAAAAGAGTTGAGGATTTGCTGCAGTTGTTCCTGTCAGGTCAAATAGCTCATTGGATAGGGTACTGGCTAGCAACACTGAAGACTACCAATTCAAAGTACCAGCATAGCAAGTTGTGGAATTGAATAAAGCCAGTTAGACTACAGGTTAGCTCTTGAAAGGATTCTGGGTAATCCAAGATGAAGGACGGGAAAATTTTCTGGCTGTAACAGCTGCTCCTTATTTTAGGTGTTGGAAGTGATTTCCTCGAATTCCAGGAGCAGCAATTACTGTTTTATATGCTGTTGCATTGTTTTGGAAGAGGCATTTGGATGGGTATATGAATAGGAAGGGTTTGGAAGGATATGGACCGGGTGCTGGCAGGTGGGACTAGATTGGGTTGGGATATCTGGTCGGCATGGATTGGGTCAGTTTCCATGCTATACATCGCTATGACTCTATGACTCAATGAGACATGAATGTTATTGTTTAATCTTTGGAATGCTCTACCTCACAGGACTAAGGTTGTTCAGCCTTTGAGTGCAATCAAGACTGAAGTATAGCAAATGTTTTACTAACCAACACCTTTGGACTCAGGAGTGATCAAATATTCCAGATAATCAGGACGTACGCCTAACCACAGTAAACCAAGTTAAGATACCGGACATCAATATCCCTCCAAAACTCTCGGTAAAAACAAAAACATACCTCCTGAAATCAATGTAAACCACATACTGTGTAAAAGAAATTTAATGCAGGAGGTATATACTTCACTGCTATACTTTATTTGCTGCAGAAATGCTCAGTCATTGCAGTAGATCATGGTGTATGGGGCATATAACTTGTGTCAGTTGTTCAAGAATACTGGTTAAAACAAAGTTTATTGCATATAGATTGTTGGCCTGCAATCCTGCTAACAAATAAAGCGTAGCATCAGGAATAGCCTCCTTTCTGCTTCCTTATCATGGGAATGCAGTACAGGTTCAACCCAGGAAAATCCTTGGAAATCCTAAAGCAGCCTACTTGAATTGCACAACAAATAGACACTCTCCACCGCTGACAGCAGCAGAGTGCACCATCTATCAAGTGCATGGCAGAAATTCACCAAGGATTGTTAGACAGTATCTTCTGAACCTACAATTTCTATCATCTGCAAGGACAAGGGCAGCAGAGACTTCAGAAAACCACCACGCACAATTTCCCCTCCAAGCCACTCACCATCCTGACTTGGAAATGTATCACTTTTTCTTCAATGTCGCTGGGTCCAAATCCTGGAATTCCCTCCCTAAGGGCATTGTGGGTCAACCCATGTGGGTAACCACATGGACTGCTACAGTTTAAAAAGGTAGCTCACCAACATCCTCTCAAGGGCAATTGGGGACCTGGATGATCTTTCCTTGTAAATATATTATTACATTTGTAAACAAAAGCAGAGTTAGTATTTCAAGCAGAGTTAGTAATCTTTCTGTGGAGAAAAAGCAGAGTTAGTATTTCAAGCCCAGTGACCCTGCTCTTCAGTGAACTGCTGCTCTTCAAAATCAGTTCTAAAGTACAGTCACTGGGCTCAAATGATTTCTCTCCACAGAGGATGCCAGACCTGCTGAGTTTCTCCAGAAATGTCTGTTTTTGTTTCAGATCTTCAGCATCTGCAGTTCTTTGTTTTATCACATTTGTAAATATATGTTCACTTTTCAGCATCAGCAGTTATATCATTTATTGTAAGCTTGGGTTTAGTTTTTTTTGATTAGCAACTTGTAGGATTTCTGTGCGTTTCTAATAATTAACTTGTATTTGCGTCAGTAGCCATGATGATTTCTTTTACTCTAGATTGTGAGGCCAGGCTTTAGAGTGAATTGGGCTTGTGGTCATCACTATGGATTTCTTTGTTTATCTTAGATTGGTTTGAAACCCAGCAAGGTAAATAATTGGGGCATCAAGATTTGTTAGAAACATCTGGAACTTGGTTATTTTTAATCTTAAGGGAAATGCCCTCAAGAGATAAACTTTGGGTTTCAGTTTTCGTTTGAGTTTTGGATAGTACTTGCGATAGGATAGCTGTGTAAGTCAATACTCCTCAGACAAGAAGCATACATAGGGAACTAGGTTACTTTAGATTGAAGAATTAGTGTTAGACCCAGACCAGAAGTGTTGAGACAATACTCTGAAGAGTATTCTTAAAACTGAGTGCATTGCAGCTCAGGTGTATAATAGCTCTAGGAACAAATTAGCTGTCGTTCCAATTTAAAAATATTAAGTGATTTCTGCTGACCAAGGTGTTAGAATCATTCCTGAAGAACGGCTTTTGCCTGAAACGTCGATTTTCCTGCTCCTCGGGTGCTGCCTGACCTGCTGTGCATTCCAGCATCACTGTAACCTAGACTGTGATCTTCAGCATCTGCAGTCCTCACTTTCGCCAAGATGTTAGATATACAGGGATTCTGTGTGAGTATTGCACAGATGATGTTTTGTCGGGGATGTGGCAATTATACTTATTTTTAACTTTCTGTTGTGGTTCTGTTCGCCAAGCTGGGAATTTGTGTTGCAGATGTTTCGTCCCCTGTCTAGGTGACATCCTCAGTGCTTGGGAGCCTCCTGTGAAGCGCTTCTGTGATCTTTCCTCCTGCGTTTATAGTGGTTTGAATCTGCCGCTTCTGGTTGTCAGTTCCAGCTGTCCGTTGCAGTGGCCGGTATATTGGGTCCAGGTTGATGTGCTTATTGATTGAATCTGTGGGTGAGTGCCATGCCTCTAGGAATTTCTTAGCTGTTCTCTGTTTGGCTTGTCCTATAATAGTAGTGTTGTCCCAGTCGAGTTCATGTTGCTTGTCATCTGCGTGTGTGGCTACTAAGGATAGCTAATCGTGTCGTTTCGTGGCTAGTTGGTGTTCATGGATGCGGATCATTAGCTGTCTTCCTGTTTGTCCTATGTAGTGTTTTGTGCAGTCCTTGCATGGGATTTTGTATACTACATTGGTTTTGCTCATGCTGGGTATCGGGTCCTTCATTCTGGTGAATTGTTGTCTGAGAGTGGCTATTGGTTTGTGTGCTGTTATGAGTCCTAGTGGTCGCAGTAGTCTGGCTGTCAGTTTGGAAATGCTCTTGATGTACGGTAGTGTGGCTAGTCCTTTGGGTTGCGGCAAGTCCTCGTTCCGTTGTCTTTCCCTTAGGCATCTGTTGATGAAATTGCGCGGGTATCCGTTTTTGGTGAATACATTGTATAGGTGTTCTTCTTCCTCTTTTTGCAGTTCTGGTGTACAGCAGTGTGTTGTGGCCCTTTTGAACAGTGTCTTGATGCAACTTCTTTTGTGTGTGTTGGGGTGGTTGCTTTCGTAGTTCTACCTGATATTAAGGGGCTATCCTGTGCCTTTCCATGGCCCCAGTGGAAGGAGCTGAGCCACGGCAGGTATACTGGGCAGAGATGGCATTATGATCTCCAATTCTGGGTAGAGTGTGCACCACTGCCCCTCTCTCATTTGTATGGCATCCTGTGGACATGACTGATGTGGACATGACTGTAGCTCTCCTGAAATCTCTCTCCACATCTCCCCGCTTTACCCCTGAACCCTAAGCATGCCAGAGTTGATGGTATAGTGTCCTCCCACCAATCCATCAGTGACCACCCCCAATTTACACCATTCTTTCCCACATTCTATCATCTCTCCTTTATATGTTGAGTTGCCCCTTCACAATTGTTATCATCTCTGTATCACAGAATGCTGCCTCTTATCCCACACAATTGAGTTCCCCAGCATCCTTACCACAGCAAACACCACTGATAATCCCCCCACCCCACACTCTTGACTTTCAGTGGACAAATGCTCATTCCTGACTGTGGCCAAGCTTCCTGCTCATCCCCAACACCAGGCCCTGACCGACTTGGAGAAACAGCCTCAAGCAACGAATCAACAGACCCCTGACTGATTCTTGTGTATCTCCCAACACTAATACCACACCTCAGATTGGCAGCATGGACCGTGGCCCAGTCTCTGGATTGTAAAGGGACAGATCACTGACCCTGACTGCACCCCAAGCACTGACTGACCATGTCCAAACCCTTGGACTCATATCAGACACTGCCAAACTAAAGGCTGTCTTCATTGCCCTGACAGATGACTATTCCCCTTAGACATTGAGACATGGCTATTTGTTTGAAGGGCATGCAGTGTTTATATTAGTACATGGTGCAGCTATAACATTAATGTGGCACACTGCCCTGCAGCAACATGTTCACTCACTTGTTCACTCATATGCATGACAAGATGTGTTTTAACTCTGCACCAGACCACAAGGCAAGACAGAATGACTGTCAATGTTTCAGCTCTGGTTGAGGGGCAATGCACAAAACGTCAGGACAAAGCAGAAATGCTGTGATTATTCATGGAGGTATGAAGTGAGTGGGCACTACGAGAGCAAGTGAGGAGTCTGGAGATGCAACGTGGTCCAAACCATGAGTTGGAAGCATGTCTCTGTGCACAATGTGTCCTGGAAGCAGAATTACAATGAAAGGCATTGATGCACTCCAAAGTGCAGCACTAAAGTGCAGAACTGTATTGTAAACAAGTCGGAGCTCTACCATGTTGATGTAAATGAGGATGGTACATGCCTGATGCCAACCTCCGTGGATGGGGAGGAGAGGTAGTGGTGGTGGTGGGCTGTGGTTGCCCATGAAGCATGCCTTGATCTGTCCAAAGTGGACTCCTGAAAGAGCAAGTTGTGAGCTGAAGTTGCTCACACTCGAACTATCATGTTGGGAATTTGCCAATGAGTTTCTCTCCAGTGCAGGAGACAATGGGAAAATGCATATGTACAAGATTAAATGAGATATTAATGAGATGTTAATGTATGTAACTAGGCTTCTCACAGCTCACTTAAAAGCTTCTCACCTTCTTGTCCAAAATCAAGTTGCCAAATCGTACCTTTACTTCTTGACATCAACCAAGAATCTAATTTTTCCAATCTTGCCATATTTTCTGATCTCCCTTGCCATTGCCCACACTGTTCAGGGACTCGGAAGATCCCACCCATAATTTGTATTTATTTCGGCACTATGATGTTAGCATTCTGTATTTCAAGTCACAACTGCAGTGCTATGTTTCCAAAATCTTTTCTCACTCTGATGCCATTAGTGAGCAGTTGGGGATCAGGGAATGCTGGGAAGTGAAGACCTTTAAGAGCAAGGTCAGCCATTTTATTTCCCCAGAAATTAACACAACTTTCAGCTTGTGACCTGAGCTTCACTTTGGGGAGCCCTGTTCTTAGGACTGTACCACTCATGTTGTGTTGGCGTTGTTAACTGAAAGTTAAGCTGTGTACGTTGATTCAGATTGGTTGATTGGAACCTATATTACAAAATTCTATGCTTGCAACACAGAGGTCTACTTACTCAGAGTAAAGACTCAGGTTCAGCTTCAAAGCAGCAACAAATGGAAGTTCACTCAACTGGAGATGATTCACTCACCTCTTCCCAGGATGAAGGTGCTATCTTTTGAGGATACATTGAAACTGTAACCATTGGAGGTCAGAAGACTGAGAGGTGATTCTACTGAAACATGCAGAATCCTGACAGGATGGAAAAGGGTGGACGTTGAGAGAACATTTCTCCCATGAAAGTGACTAGAGCTATGCGACAGAGTCTAAATATAAGGAAGTCTCCCATTTAAGACATGAAGCAGGAGAAATATTTCCTGTCAGATGTTGTTCGGCTGTGGACTTCTCTTCCCTCGATAGAGAGACAGTGCAATTGAGCATTTTTAAGGTAGCAACAGATAGGTTCTTTTAACTGAGAAAACAATGGTTATCAGAGTAGACAGAAAAGCAGAGATGGTGTACTGCCAATGCCACTGAATCAGTAATCCAGTGACCCAGATTAATGTTCAAATCCAGTCATGGTAGATGGTGAAGGTTGAATTCAACAAATTCAGAAAGTTAAAAACTAGACTAATGATGACCATGTAACTATCATTGACCATATAAAACCATTATTAACGTTCTTTAGGGTAGGCAATCTGCCATCCTTACCCGGTCTGTTTTACATTGGTCTCCAGATCTGCAGCAATGTGATTCGTTCTTAGCTAATCACTGAAGTGGCCTGCCACGGGTAACAATTACCAACACTACCTGCATTCATTGAGTCATACAGTTATACCCCACAGCAACACGCTCTTCGGCCCAACTTGCTTATGCCGACCAAGTTTTCCAAACTAAACCAGTTCCATTAGTTTGGCCTATCTACCTCTAAACCTCTCCTACACATGTACTGTACAAATGTATTTTAAAGGTTGTAATTGTACCTCCATCTACCACTTCCTCAAGCAGCTCGTTCCACATACAAACCACCCTCTGTGACAAAGTTGCTGCTCAGGTCTCTTTTAAATCTTTCTCTTCTCACTTTAAAAAATGCCCTGTTGTTTTAAACTCCCCTACTCTAGGGAAAGGTCTTTGCTGTTCTATGCCTCTCATGATCTTATAAACCTCTACAAAGATACCCCTCAACCTCCTATGTTCCAGTGAAAATGTCCCAGGCTCTCCTCATAATGCTAACCCTCCTGTCCCAGCATGCCTTTGTAAATCTTTTCTGAGTTCTCTCCAATTTAATAATATCCTTGTCAGAGCAGGGCGACAAGAACTGCACCCAGTACTCCAAATGCAGCCTTACCAATGTTCTGTACAACTACAGCATGACATCCCAACTCTTCTACTCAATGATCTGAGCAATGAAGGTAAGTGTGCTTAACGCCTTCTTAACCACCCTGTTCACCTGTGATGCAACTATCAAAGAATAGTTTATCTTTATCTTTATATACTGGAGCCAGAATGTTTGTCATGCTGATGACTCCTAGCCTTCACAACTGGTTCTGGTCACACAAACCAATCAGCAATCTGTCTCTGGGTGAAGCTTGTTTTCCATATGGTGGTACTACGTTATTTCAAATATTCATCCCCATAAATTTGAATAAAGGAACAGTGTAAACATAACTCACAGTAATTTCCATTAAGTTAACAATGTGAGGAAGATGGATTTAGTCATAATGTCACTAGAACGGCAATCCAGAACTTCAGACTAATACTTAGTTGGACATAGGTTCAACTATAAGTCAAACTTGATTAATAAATCTGGAATTACAAACTAGCTTTAAGTATGATGACCATCAATTTATCATTGGTCTTTGTAAAGATTGACCAATGGCCTTTATGGATGGCAATCTGCCATCATTACATGGTCTGGACTGCATATGACTCCAGACCCACAGCAACATCAGTTGGACTGGGAAGCTAATTGACTCAGAGCCAATTAAGAGTGGACAGCAAAGGTCAGTGACACCCACACCCAATCCAATACAGACAAGAAAAAACACAACTGTTTAGCATATCAGCAAGATTTGTTTATGAATGAAACAGACCCTTGAGTGAAGCCTGGTATATGCTCTCAGTAACTGCAATAAAAGCTGAAGAATTTGCACTTGGGTTTTTTTTGTATTTTATAGAAGATTCCGAAAAAAGCAATTTCCCTGATGAGTTGCCACTCTGAATCCCCAGCAGCAGCAGAGGAATGAAGAAGGCGACTGGGTTTCATATGACAAGCATTAGCATGTTCCGTCAATAGCCAGTTTCTGTCTCCCATTGATAACAATTCCCAGGATTGTTGGCACATCAGCCAGATTCTACTTGGAGAGCAAGCAAGCTGAAGAGCTGAATGGCTTTCTTCTCCTTTGTTTACCCTGCAAGCTGAGTACCTAGCTGCTGTATCAAACAATGATTGTTCTGGGAAGCCGCATATATCCAGAGAGGCTTTGGCCTCTGATCAATGGTCAGATGGTGGATGGCCTAGCTATCCAAAGATCTGGAATGAGGGTTGAGTGCAAGTCTCATTATAGTAGTAGAGGGCTAGGGGTGACTTTCAATTAAACCTGAAATGAAGACCTTATCTCAGTCATGATGGCCAAAATTTTTGCAAAACAAAAATCTGGTTCACTAAGGTCCTGTTGGGAAGGAAAGCGGCCATCCTTGCCTAGCCTGGCCTACATGTGACTTCAAACCCACACCAATGTGCTTCACTCTGAAATAGCCTTGCAAACCAGTCAGTGCTTTCAGCTGGTAGTAAAACATGGACCACAGGGGTTCAAAAAGGTGGCTCACCATTACCTTCTCAGAGGCATGGAGGGATGGGTGGCATGATGGCTCAGTGGTTAGCATCGCTGCCTCACAGCGCCAGGGACCCGAGTCCAATTCCAGTTTCAGGTAACTGTCTGTGTGGAGTTTGCACATTCTCCCTGTGTCTGCGTGGGTTGGCGACAATTCGCCAAGGCAGATTCGCTGCCAATGATTAGCCACTGCCAGTTCTCCACCAGCATTTCTCCACTGGGGTCATTTGACCTCTGGAGACTATTCGCCACTGAAAATATATATATATATATGTGTACTGATTGTTTTCCCTCCCACTGTTCTTTCATACTTCTCAGTCCCCTTTATTTAAACAACTACATACTACATATTGATAAAAAAAGAGGTAAAATAAATATCATTTTATTGGTTTATATATAAAAATGAGTTACAAACTCATTTAACCAGAAAAAGAAAATATATTTTTAAAATCTTTATAATGGCAGTAAAATCTCACATTAATATTAAACAATGAAATTTCAGTTCATTTGATAGTTATGCGCTATTCCTCTAAGATATTCCAAACAATCTCTTTCACCGTATTCAAGAACAACGCAACGCAAACACTACCTTAACCAATATAATGACAATTTAATATAGTTTAGATATGCTTGTTCTCTAACATTTTAAATGTTGTTAAATTTTTAAAAATCTATTCACAAAAATAAATGGTTATTAAAACAAGTAAACGCTACCACCAATATTCAAAATATATGACTTATTTGCGTGGCGAATCGTCTTCAGTGGCCAATGGCCGGTGGCTAAGCGTCCTCGGTGGACAAAGGGCAGTGGCTAATCGTCGGCGACGAATCTGTTGTGGCAAATGGTCCCATCCCAGTCTGCATGGGTCTCCTCTGTGTGCTCTGATTTCCTCCCACAGCCCAAAGATGTGTAGGTAAGGTGAATTGGCCATGCTAATTTGTCCATAGTGTTCACAGATGGCATAGGTTAGATGCTTTGGCTATGGGAATGAGTCTGGGTGTGTTACTCTTCAGAGGGTTGGTGTGGACTTGTTGGGCCAAATGGCCTGTTTCCACACTGTAGGGATCCTATGAAATGCTGGCCATGGCGTGGTGCCCATGTCCCGTGTAGGTTTCCTCCAGGTGCTCCGGTTTCCTCCCACAGTCCAAAGATGTGCAGGTCAGGTGAATTGGCCACGCTAAATTGCCCGTAGTGTTAGGTAAGGGGTAAATGTAGGGGTATAGGTGGGTTGTGCTTCGGTGGGGCGGTGTGGACTTGTTGGGCCGAAGGGCCTGTTTCCACACTGTCATGTAATGTAATGAAATAAATTGTCCAAAAAGACAGCTGTATGCCAAGTTCAACTGTTATCTCATTAATGCTTTAGTTTTGTGTTGTTATGACATTTCCGCCCATATTCCAAATAGGAATTCCTCAATTTAGTGAAGGAAAACAGTCAAAAAATTAAAGTAAAGACAATTTTGTCCTCAGCTTTTGGATTTCCCTGTTGGTTGTTTTAGAAACACTTTAAAGTGACAAAAATAAGCAAACCTGCCTTGCAACATTATAGGAATAGGCATTGGCAATTCAGCCCATTGAGCCTGCTCTGCTGTTTAGTCCAATTATGGCTGATCAAACATGTGCCAAACTATTCCCGAAACCCTTTACACCGGTGATATTCAAAAAGATTATCAACTTCTCCTTTAAATATAATCAAAGGCTGAGCTTCCAGAGTCCTCTGGGGTAGAGGTTTGAGCAGACCCTTCCTCTCCACCGCGACCAAACGCCCAGTGCTAAGTCAACTCTTGAGAGAGGTGAAAGAATTTAGAGAAAAATTCCCTGGTATATCCCTCGCCAGTCCGCTTTGACAATCAAAACCAGTCCGGGAGATTACATCAATTTTCTGTTCAATGGTTAGTTTGAAAAAGACCCTTGGTAATTTTTCATGTTGCATTTATTTCTTTCGCTGAGTTTTAATTGGAATAGTCCCTCCCTTTATAGTTCTGATGAATTACAGTTTTAGGAATGAGCTGTGAATCAGGTTCAAATATGTCATGCTTATAAATGCATACAGACAAATACCTAAAGCTTGACCCCTGAACTGTAACGCAGATGGAATGAGACCTGCACCATGACAGATAAAATTTGTGATAAATGCAAAATCTTTATATTGTGTACATAATAAAAACATTGTGAAACTGCCATGGTACTTCACAGGGGCATAATCGACAATAAAATTGACACAATGCCAAAGAAGGGGGCATTAGGACAAATGACTAAATGTGGGTCAAAGTGGTATATTAAAGGGGATGGAGATTATCTAAGCTATAAACATCCCCAGTTACTTCCTATGGGATCAAGGAGGATAATAAATGAGCGCTGACCTTTCCATACATCTGTATTGCACTCTGGAATATATTTGGAGTGTTCTAAAATGTATATGTCCTCACGCTTTACATTTTGGGTGGTCACAGGATTCAACCAGATGCAGAACGCTTAAAGTACACACTCCTGGAAATGAGCGAATATTCAGGAGAAACTAATAAAAATCGTTGAAGCCTTTCGGCAAATGGAGCTTGGACAAAAATCCAGACAATTTTGTATGTATTTCTGTAATCAAAGGAATAAACCTCAAATTGCTCATATTTAGCTAGAGATCAAGACCTGCCATCGAAGTAGGAAACACACAGAATAATTGTCATACATTCGTTAAGTATAGTGGACTGTCACTTTAATAGTTCAATGACATGCCGTCATGTTAGCGTCGTTAGCCATTTTGGGAGCGAAACAGCTTAGTCAATCCTTGCTGCCTGCGGAATGAACACATCCGTCATGTTCTGAAACTCTTTGGCCTCCTGGTCATTTTTAAAATGTATGTCTATAACCATGATTGCATAAGCAGGTATTGAAGAAAAGAAAAAATATGATGATGTGGGTATCATTGATTCCTTGGATTACAGTTTTGATGATGACCTTTATCCCTTTGCATGCTTCTTGAGTATGGCTATATTCTGCTGATATTGAAAGTTGACTTGAGTGCAAGCTGAAATGAGAAAAACATGGCCAATTTGAGCATCTTTCTGGGTGTGAAATCCAGGTTGCACCTAAGCAGGAACATTTAGGCTGACATTAGAAGTAGAGAGGGCAGCAGAGCCAGGTGGACGTGTTTTCTTTAAAGTAACAGCTCTATTGTAAAAAAAAACCCAAAGGAAATTTGCGAGTGCGTTAAGTTTCATGATTAGTATACCTTTAACAGACACATTCACTACATTATAGTATGTGACCTAGAGGTATAAAGATCGCATACTCCATCTTACCATGGATCATTTGAAACAATGCATACTACCAAAAATATATTACTCTGGTGTAATCCATTAGATGAATATTACCCCAGATGTGCCTGAATGGAACTGAAGCATAGTATATTAACAAAAATGATACTAAAACAAGTTAAAGGAACTCATTCCAGTGAAGTGATGTGGTCAGGTTTGGGTAAAGGCTTTGGAAAGGGTTGAGCAGGAGGATTTAGCAGGATGTACCCCAGGGATGAAAGTTTTTACTTCATTCTCTCACAGGGTGCAGCTATCATTGGCTGGGCCACATCTATTGCACATCCCTAAATGCCCTTGAAAAAGTAGTGATGAGCCATCTCTCTATCTCTTCCCTCTACTCTGTCTTTATCTTCTCACTTTCTATAGACTCCTAATTCTTCCTGTCAAAATGAACCATTTCACATCTGACCAGAATGAATGCCATTGACCATTGATGAACCCAGATGGCAAGCTTGTTTGTGTCCTTCTACATTATGGACACTGTTGAGCAATCGGCCCAAAGCCTTGAACTTTATGACATTTCAAGTGCTCGTCCAACCACTTGTTAAAGTTTGTGAGGTTTCCCACCTCAGCTACCTTGCCAGGCAGTGCATTCTATATTCTGCCACACCCTGCATGAAAAACATTTTGCTCAACTCTCCTTTAAACTTCCTGCCTTTCAGGGATTCTCCCCTGTTATTAACTCTTCAGCTAAGGAGAACAGTTGTTTCCTATCCACCCTGTCCATGCCCTTCATAATCTTATGCACTTCGGTCAGGTTCCCTCTCAACCTTTGCTGCTGTGAAGCAGCAAGAGGCGGGAGCCGGGAGGAGGTAATGTTGGTGCGTGGTGATTGTCGGGAAGGCCGGTAAGTATATTTAAACTTCTTACCTTTAGGCCAGCGAGGGAGGAGCGAGCAAAGGACTTCTGGGAGGGGTAAGTAGAACAGTTTATATTTGCATTACCCAAGACACTACTCGGGTAGTGTCTCCCACCCATCCTCCTTCTCTAACCTAAAAAAAAAGTTGTGGGAGCCAGATTGACAAGGTAAGGTTACTAGTGTATTTCCTAATCCTTTTTTTTAGTAGTCACTTCAGGAGTTAGAATAGTGGGAATGTAGTTTAGGGCAGTGGAATGTTCCTCCTGCAGAATGTGGGAAGTAAGGGTCACCACTGGTGTCCCTGCTGACTACATCTGTGGGAAGAGCACCCAACACCAGCTCCTCGAAAACCGCGTTAGGGAACTGGAGCTGGAGTTGGATGAACTTCGGATCATTCGGGAGGCAGAGGGGGTTATTGACAGGACTTACAGAGAGGTAGTCACTCCCCAGATAAAAGAAAAAGACAGATGGGTGACAGTTAGGGGACATAAAGGGAACCGGCAGGCAGTGCAGGGATCCCCTGTGGCCATTCCCCTCAATAATAAGTATACCATTTGGGAATACTGTTGGGGGAGATGACTTAGCAGGGGAAAGCAGTGGGGCACCTGCTGCTAAGAAGGGAAGGGGGAAGAGGAGCAGAGCAGGAGTCATTGGGGACTCGATAGTTAGGGGGACAGATAGGAGGTTCTGTGGGGATGAGAGAGACTCACAGTTGGAGTGTTGCTCCCATGTGCCAGGGTTCGTGAGGTCTCTGATCGTGTTTTTGGGATCCTTCGGAGGGAGGGAGAGCAGCCCCAAGTCTGGTCCACATTGGCACCGACATAGGTCGGAAGAGAGATGGGGACTTAAAGCAGAAATTCAGGGAGCTAGGATGGAAGCTTAGAGCTAGGACAAACAGAGTTGTTTTCTCTGATTTGCTGCCCGTGCCATGTGCTAGTGAGGTGAGGAATAGGGAGAGAAAGGAGTTGAACATGTGGCTACAGGGATGGTGCAGGAGGGAGGGTTTCAGGTTTTTGGATAATTGGAACTCTTTCTGGGGTAGGTGGGACCTCTACAAGCAGGATGGTCTTCATCTAAACCAGAGGGGTACCAATATCCTGAGTGGAAAATTCACTAAAGCTATTAAGGTGGACTTAAACTAATACAGCAGGGGGATGGGAACCAAAATTGTAGGACAGGTACAGAAGAAGATGAGAGTAGGGAGTTCCAAAATCAAGTGTCTGACGCTGGCAAGCGAGAACCTGGTTTGAAGTGTGTGTATTTAAAAGTGGGTGAACTGGCAGTATGGGTTGGTACCTGGGACTTCGATGTTGTGGCCATTACGGAGACATGGATAGAGCAGGGACAGGAATGGCTGTTGCAGGTTCCAGGATTCAGATGTTTCAGTAAGACCAGAGAAGATGGTAAACAATAGACAATAGGTGCAGGAGTAGACCATTCTGCCCTTCGAGCCTGCACCACCATTCAATATGATCATGGCTGATCATAAAAGAGGGGGAGGTGTGGCATTGTTAATCAGGGAAAATATTGTTGTAGAAAGGATGTTTGGGGACTCGTTAACTGAGGTAGTATGGGCTGAGGTTAGAAACAGGAAAGAAGAAGTCACCATGCTGGGAGTTTTCTATGGGCCTCCAAATAGTCCCAGAGATGTAGAGGAAAGGATAGCAAAGATGATTCTCGATAGGAGTGAGAGAGACAGAGTAGTTGTCATGGGGGACTTCACTTATCCAAATATTGACTGGGCTCACTACAGTACAAGTACTATAGCTGGGTCAGTTTTTGTCCAGTGTGTGCAGGAGGGCTTCCTGACACAGTATGTAGACAGGCGTACAAGGGCGAAGCCACTTTAGATTTAGTACTGGGTAACGAGCCTGGCCAAGTGTTAGATTTGGAAGTAGGTGAGCACTTTGGAGACAGCGATCACAATTCTGTCAGGTTTACTTTAGTGATGGAAAGGGATAGGTGTACTCCACCGAGCAAGAGTTACAGCTGGGGGAAGGGAAATTACCTTGCAATTAGGAAAGATTTAGGAAGTGTAGAATGGGGAACGAAACTGCAGGGGATGAGCACATTAAAAATGTGGAGCTTATTCAAGGAAAAGCTCCTGTGTGTCCTAGATAAGTATGTACCTGTCAGGCTGGGAGGAAGATATAGAACGCGTGAGCCATGGTTTACTAAGGAAGTGGAATCCCTGGTCAAGAAGAAGAAGAAGGCTTATGTTAGGACAAAATGTGAAAACTCAGTTAGGGCACTTGAGGGTTACAAGGAAGTCAGGAAAGACCTAAAATGAGAGCTCAGAAGAGCCAGGAGGAGACATGAGAAGTTGTTGGCGGATAGGATCAGGGTTAACCCTAAGGCTTTCCAGAGGTATGTAAGGAATAAAAGAATGACTAGAGTTAAATTAGGGCCAATCAAGGATAATAGTTGGAAGTTGTGTGTGGAGTCAGAGGAAATAGGGGAAGCACTAAATAAATATTTTTCGACAGTGTTCACTATAGAAAATGAAAATGTTGGCTAGGAAGATACAGAGATACTTGCATCTAGACTAGAAGAGATTGAGGTTCACAAGGAAGAGGTATTAGAAATACTGCAGAGTGTAAAAATAGACAAATCTCCTGGACCGGATGGGATCTATCCTAGGATCCTCTGGGAAGCAAGGGAAGAGATTGCCGAGCCTTTGGCATTGATCTTCAAATCATCATCATCTACAGGAATAGTGCCTGAGGACTGGAGGGCAGCAAATGTGGTTCCCTTGTTCAAAAAAGGTAGCAGAGACAACCCTGGTAATTACAAACCACTGAGTCTCACTTCAGTTGTTGGTAAAGTGTTGGAAAAGATTATGAGAGATAGGATTTATAACCATCTAGAAACGAATAATCTGATCGGGGCAGTCAGCACGGTTTTGTGAAGGGTAGGTCATGCCTAACAAATCTTATTGAGTTTTTTGACAAAGTGACCAAACAGGTAGATAAGAGTAAACCGGTCGATGTAGCATATATGGATTTCAGCAAGGTGTTCGATAAGGTTCCCTACAGTAGGCTATTATACAAAATGCGGAGGAATGGGATTGTGGGAGACATAGCAGTTTAGATCAGTAATTGGCTTGCTGAAAGAAAACAGAGGGTTGTAGCTGATGGAACATGTTCATCTTGGTGTCCAGTTACTAGCGGCATATCGCAAGGGTTGGTGTTGGGTCCACTGCTGTTTGTCATTTTTATAAATGACCTGGATGAGGGCTTAGAAGGGTGGGTTAGTAAATTTGCAGACGACACTAAGGTCGGTGGAGTTGTGGATAGTGACGAAGGATGTAGTAGGTTGCAGACAGACTAGATAGGATGCAGAGCTGGGCTGAGAGGTGGCAAATGGAGTTTAATGTGGACAAATGTGAGGTGATACACTTTGGATGGAGTAATCGAAATGCAAAGTATGGGCTAATGGTAAGATTCTTGTGAGTGCAGATAACCAGAGAGATCTCGGTGTCCAGGTACACAGATCCTTGAAAGTTGCCACCCAGATTGACAGGGTTGTTAAGAAGGCAGACAGTGTTTTGGCCTTTATTAATAGAGGGATTGAGTTCCGGAACCAGGAGGTTATGCTGCAGCTGTACAAATCTCTGGTACGGCCACACTTGGAGTATTGTGTACAGTTCTGGTCACCGCATTATAAGAAGGATGTGGAAGGTTTGGAAAGGGTGCCCAGGAGATTTACTAGGATGTTGTCTGGTATGGAAGGAATGTCTTACGAGGAAAGGCTGAGGGCCTTGAGGCTGTTCTCGTTAGAGAGAAGAAGATTGAGAGGTGACTTAATAGAGACATACAAGATAATCAGAGGGTTAGATAGGGTGGACAGGGAGAGCCTTTTTCCAAGTATGGGGACGGCAAACACGAGGGGACACAACTTTAAAGTGAGGGGAGATAGCTATAAGACAGATGTCAGAGGTAGTTTCTTTACTTAGAGTAGTAAGGGTATGGAATGCTTTGCCTGTAACGGTAGTCGATTTACCAAGTTTAAGTGCATTTAAGTCGTCATTGGACAGGCATATGGACGTACATGGAATAGTGTAGGTGGGATGGGCTTCAGGTTAGTATGACAGGGCGGTGCAACATCGAGGGCCGTAGGGCCTGTACTGCGCTGTAATGTTCTATGTTCTGTGTTCTATGTTCTAAAACAGCCCGGGCTTATCTAGCCTCTCTTTGTTGCAAAATATGCCACGCAACCTCCTGGTGAATCTCCTCTGCACCTCCTCCAGTACAATCACATCCTCCCCGTACTGTGGTGACCAGACTCCAGCTGTGGCCTACCCAAAGTTTTGTATAGTTCCAACATAATCTCCCCGTTCTTATAATTTATATCATGACTGATAAAACTACGTGTCCCCTACGCCTTCTTAACTACCCTACTAACCTGCCCTGCTGCTTTCAGGGATCTGTGAACAAGCAAGCCAAAATCTCTCTGTTCCTCTAAGTTTGAGTGGCATGGTGGTTCAGTGGTTAGCACTGCTGCCTCACAGTGCTGGAGGACCCGGGTTCAGATCCACCCTCAGGTGACTGTCTGTCACAGTCTCCCCGTGTTTGCATGGGTTTCCTCTCACATCCAGAGATGTGCAGGGTAGGTGGACTAGTCATGCGAGATGGTGCTATAGTGTCCAGGGATGTATAGACTAGGTGGATTAGCCATGGCAAATGTAGGGTTAAAGGGAAAGGGTATGGTTGTCGGTGAGATGCTGTTTGGAGTGTCGGTGTGGACTTGATGGGCCAAATGGCCTGCTTCCACATTGTAGGGATTCCATGACTCTGTTGATGTGCCTCTTTTACACCACTTTGCAATATCTCTCTTGATTGGCAGCCACTCTCCCTCTATGGAAATATTATCTTTCCTGAGAAAGGGAGACAGGGTATATTAGATGAGTTCAAATCAAGCTCCTACATAACTGAAGCAAAACTACTCCTGTACTCAAATCCTTTTACAATAAAAGCTAACATTCCATTCATCTTCCTAATAGCTTGTTGCATCTGTACGTAAGCCTTCAGTAACATTGTCAGGGAGGCATAAGTCCTTTTACACATTTACAATTTCCAGCCTCTCACCAGTTAAGAAGTACTCTATGCATCTGTTCTTCTTATCAAAATGAATAAGCTTTCATTTTTCTACATAATATTCTATCGACCACGTTCTTGCCAATCACTAAGCCTGCCCAAATCCTCCTGAAAATGTTTTAAATCTTCCTCACAGCACACATTCCTGCTTAAGCTTTGTATGATTTAGGTAATTTCATTTTCAATTATAACCTTTAAAAATCTTCAACTGATCCTTCTCTAATTTTGTCCTCATTCTTAAGCCCTTTTTCTCAATTAAGTTAGATTAATCCTCTCCAATTGGATTCACAACCTGACAGCTCCATGCTTACTTTGGTGCTCACCTCAAACTGGAGTCATTCTGCATCTACAAAACAGATTACATTGATGCAGCTGGATTAGATGCTCAAGGGTCTGCTTGAAATAACATCTGGAACCCATTTACAGTGAGGCTGCAAATCTTTCTGTCTGTCCCTCTTTCATGCTAGTCTCCTAGCCAGTAAGGGAAAGCTGAATTGTTCCTGCTCCATAAGAGCACAACACCTGCCTGACTCAATTCATTTTTATTGCTTTTTATATGAAAGTTCTGCCAAAAGGTCAAGCTATATTGAAAATGCACTTTCCATTGATGTGGATGATCCCTTTGTCTCTCCAGAAAATAGTCCCACACCTGGCATCGGAATGAAAATTATCTTTCTCGGTTATGATGAGAATCCTGGTATTAAAATATCAAGGACTCTTGATTGCCTGACGCACTGAACTATTTACTATGTCAAGATTTATACTTGCTCATGTTTTGCTGACGTTTCCCTTTCCTTTCTTCACCTGTTGCCTGACACATTATCGGGATCTAGGGTCAAAGAAACAGGAGTAGTTCAGCTCTGCAGAGAACAGGACAACTAAAAAGGAAAGCCATTCAGCCCATCAGGTCTGCTGTAACGTTCCTTTAAATCGGAGTCCAGTTAGTCCCATTCTTCCCAGGGTATGCATATTTCCCTGCATTTTTTTCCTGCCTTGAGTGAATATCCAATTGTGTTTTATGGTCTCCGACTGAATCTGTATTCAACTCTCATCCAAGCATAGCATTCCAATCCTAATCTCTCAAGCCTGTTTTTTTCCCCATAAGTGGCTGATCTAAATATTTCCAGTTATTTTGGCTCTATATCATCGGCCAACAAAACAAATCGATGGGTCTCAGATTATAGAGGGCATTCATTTCTATTGGATTTTGAGGGTGTATGATTCTATATTTCTACAATCTTTGTGTGACATCTTGTTTTCTAACTCCTCTCCTGAATGCCCTAAAGTGTTTTGTCCCCTTGTCCTAGACTTATGCCTCCAGCGAATTTCTTCCTTCCTCAATCTATTTTATCAACTTCTTTCTAAACCCTTAAAACATCAATAAAAGAACCTCTTCAATGTCTCTATTCCAAAAGTAATACAAGCTTCTTTATGGAATCCTTGCTCATTATCCAAATCTTGGCCTCCTCGTGTTCACTCTGATGAGGTTGTGCTGCACTCTATTCAAGTCCAATGTATCCTTTCTAAGGTGCAGTGCCCAAAACTGAATTCTATAATCCAGATGTGGTCTAATGAGGGTTTTGTATAGCTGTTAAAAACTTCCTCCCTTCTTTATTGTAGTCATCTAGACATAAATGCATTATCTGTTTTGAATAATTTTTGTACTGGATTGCTACATTTAAAAAGTCTGTGCACATGGAAATATAAATCTCTGTAGGCCTTAGGTTCTCACCATTAAATATTCAGACTTGTAGTTTTTCAACCTAAGCTGCACAAATCAGTCAAACACTTAGCATGGTTCAAATGCATATGAAATGTAGCATACATTCTTGTGCAGACATCATTTTTAACACAGTAGTGGCATTTGTTCAGGCCATGCTTTTTGTTTTTGAATAACTGGTTGGTTGAGGAGCCTTTCGGTCCTCATTGTTTTCCCAAGGCAATGACTCAGGCAATCAAAGTTGACTTGATAACCAATCAGCATAAATTGTGTCCTGTCCTGTAAATGGCTGTGACTGTTCAAAATTTGGCTCTCTCGTGTTTTGTCCTGATGAGTGCAGGACAGAAGTATATCTCCTTTCACTAATATCAGTTCTGTACTACCAAGTGATTGCCAATAATTTGTGTTTAATTCTGTGATCGGTTCTTCAGCTGATAATTATATATGTATAGTCTTAACAAATGCCTTCTGAAAGCTCACATGATGTATATTCATAAATATTCCCTGTTCATTACTTGTTACTTTTGCAAAAATGCAGTTTAGTTTGCTAGACTTCACCTACTCTTAACAAATCCATATTGTCTCCCTTTAATCAGTTCAAATTTTTCAAAATGCTCAGGCTTTCTGTCCTCAATTATAGATTTCAATAACTTCCCCAGAACAGATGTTAGACTAATAGGTCTGTGATTTCCTGGTTTCTCTCTCACTCTCTCTCTCATATCTTTCTTAACTAATGGAGCATGGTTCTATAGGCACTAGTATATCTCAACCAAGAGAACATTATTTAAGAAGGGATTACAAGGATTATGTGCTATTTGTCTCCATCATTTCTTAAATTCAGAATCTGTATCTTTACAGTGAAACACAGACTGAGAGGCATATTACCGATGAAAACAAAGGGTTAAGCTAAGATATATAAATATTGCATTATGTCAGGCAGGCAGACATTCTTTAATATTATTTTCTTACACATATCTGATAGGCTGTACCTTGTGAGAGACAGATGATGGGTTAACGACTTAACTTATACTGACGGCATTGTTGTTTTGGTGCTTCTCATCCAACGTAGACTTCCAGCAGACTGGTTCCGCAAAGTTTTACTACAGGAGCATAGGAACAGGAGTGAGCCATTTAGACCCTTAAGCCAGTTCTACTATTCAAATCAATTGTAGCTGATAATGTGCATATACCCACATCGAGGTTTGTGAAATGGAACCTGTCTCCATTTGAAGATTTCAATCCACCCAACAGTCTCCATGTGCGTCCAATGTCTACCAGGATAATTTTTGCCAGTCTTTGTTATTCTTCTTAAAGTTACTAGTCCTAATTTCGAAGTTGTTACTGAGCTCTGGTCACCATTACCGAGTCTTATTTCCTTTCGCAAGAATAGGGGCACAATATGCAAATTCAAAAAAATTGCTGTCAGCATTAATTAAAAACTGTACCATGTGTTTGTTAAAACATGCTTGATGGAGATTACATCACTTTTACAGCATCTTACATGACAGCACGTTCATTTTTTATACTGTTGCCGTATTTCGGATTGTTGTGCGTGCGTTTATGACCCAGTTTTAGATGTGTTTTATTTGTTCGATTGTAAACCAGATGTTTCAGTGTGTTAGAACTCATGGATAAATTAATCAATCCCATACTCCCAGTGGAAAGCCATTCTTAACAGGGGTGAAGATCAAACCATCGGAACTGTGATTTTTAGGTCAATCCCTGGCCCTTGTTTCCTTCAAGTGTATTTTCCCACAGGGAACTCAGAATCAATCCATGATACCTTTCATATCTAGATTCACAGTAAATCCAAAAGGCAATGATACAATGGAAGTTTTCTCTCTAACAGCTGTGCTTTGCATTGAAATAGGCCTCATTGTTGCTATTCCACATCCCAGCGTTGGCATGATAGTTTCTGATCTTGTCTGTTGTTCAACTTGCATTTAATTTAAACCAATTTAACTGACAATCAGGTTCCCTGAAGTACAGGGTGGAATTAATCCAGGTCTTGCCTGCCTCCTGGAGAGCTGAAATTAGCCAAGTATCACCTCCTTGGGGAACAGCCACCTGTATGAAGCAGAACCCCAGCATCACAGATGCCAGCCTTCAGCCAATTTGATTTCCTTCACTTGATATCGAGAATTGATGGAACTTATTGCCCCAGCAGACTGTGGAAGCCAAGTGATTAAGTGCAATCAAGACTGAGATAGACAGGTTCTTGATTGTTAAGGGAATCAAAGGTTACAGGGAGAAGGCAGGAGTATGGGTTGAGAAACATTTCAACTATGATCAAAAGGTGAAGTAGACTCAATGGGCCAAATGACCTAATTCTGTTTTTATTTTATTGTCTTAAAAATGGTTGGAGACACTAGATACTGCAAAGAGTATGGACCCTGACAATACTCTGACATTATTACTGAAGGCTTTTGCTGCACCCCCTAGCCCAGCTCTTCCAATACAGCTACAATGCTAGCATTTAAGTAGCAATGTGGAAGCTTGCCCAATTGTGCCCAACCCAGCCAATTACGACCCCATCAATCTTCCCTCTCTTATCAATAAAGTGTTGGAAGGTGTTGTCAACAGTGCTATCAAGCAGCACCTGCTCAGCAATAACCTGCTCAGTGACAGTCAGTTTGGGTTCCACCAGGATCACGTAGCTCTTGACCTCATTACAGCCTCAGTTCAGATAAAAGATCTGAATTCCAACAGTGAGGGCACAGTCGCTGGCCTTTAAGTCAAGGTGATATTCAAATGACTGCGACTGAAGGATTTCTGGCAAAATTTCAGTCAGTCAACCAGATTCAGGGGAAACATTTGCTGCTTGTTGGAGTCAAACATAACGCATAGGAAGATGGTTATCCTTGTTGGAGGTCAGTCATCTCAGCTCCAGGGCATCTCTGCAGTTCCTCAAGGTAGTGTCCTTGGTACAACCATCCTCAGCTACTTCAGCGATGGCCTTCCCTCCATCATAAGGTCAGAAGTGGGGGTGTATCCTAATGATCATGCAATATTCAGCACCATTCACTACTCCTCAGATATTAAACCAGTCCATGTCCAAATTTTGCAAGATCTAGACAACATCTAGGCTTGGGCTGAGAAGTGACAATTAACATTTGTGCCACACAAATGCCAGGCAATGACAATCTCCAATAAGACACAATCTAATCACCACCCCTGGACATTCAATGGAGAGTTGGAAAGAGCCAAGCATCACCTCCTTTAGGGTACAGCCACCTGCACGTAGAGGTCTCCAGCATCACAGATGTCAACCTTCAGCCAATTTGATTCCCTCAACCTGACATCAAGAATGGATGGTACTTATTGCCCCAGAGGACTGTGGAGGTCAAGTCATTGAGTGTAATGAAGACAGAGATTCCCCCACAATCGACATACATGTTACAGAATTGGACGAGCCATATAAATATTGTGACAATAAGCAGGTCAGAGGCGAACGGATCATCTTCTGACTCCTCTAAGCCTGTCAATCATTTTTAAGGCACAAGTCCAGAATTGGACAGAATTAATTCCCATTTGCATGGGTGAGTGCAGCTCCAGCAACAAGACAGCATCCAGGACGATTTGCGCCATACCCACAAACATTCACTTCCTCCACCACCACACACAATAATGGCAGTGGTGTCTTAACTGCAAAGAATTTACCATGGTTCATTAGACAGAAGCTTCCAAACCCAAGACGGTTACCATTGTAGAAGGATAAGGGCAGTTACTATATGGGAACACCACCTCCTGCAAGTTTCCTTCTAAGCAGTTCACCAACCTAACTTAGAACATAGAACATAGAACCAAACAGCATTGTGGGCCGAAGGGCCGGTTCCTGTGTTGTGCTGAACATGAAGACAAATCAAATCAATTCTTTCTGCCTGGTCTTGGTCCGTTTCCCACCATTCCTTGCATTTTAATGTGTTTATCTAATAGTCACTTAACTGCCCCTATCGTATCTGCCTTCACCAACACGCCTGGCCCTGTGTTCCAGGCACCTACCACTCTCTGTGTACAAAACTGCTCCTCACATCTCCTTTGAACTTTTTCCCCTCTCACCTTAAATGCATGCCTCTTAGTTTTAGACATTTCACCTCGAAGAAAAGAATCTGACCGTCAACCCTGTCTAAGCATCTCATAATTTTATAGACTTCTACCAAGTCTCCCCTCAACCTGCACCACTCCAGAGAAAACAACTCAAGTTTCTCTACCTCTCCTTACAGCTCATGCCCTCTAATCCAGGTAGCATCCTGGTAAACATTTTCTGCACCTTCTTGGAAATATATCATCATTCCTTCAGTGTCATTGGGTTAATATCCTGGGACACCCTTCCTAATGACATTGTATCTCTATGCCAAATGAACTGTGAAGTTTCAAGAAAGCAACAAACTACCATCTTCTCAAGAGCAACTAGGGATAGACAATAAATCTGGCCCAGCAAGCGGTGTCCACACCCCATGAGTGGATAAAGAAAATTAGACAGGACCTTAACCATACTGTTGCCATCACTGTATTGTAAACTAGCTAGCTAGCCAACTGAGTTAACTTCACTACATCAAGGACTGCAGAATACCTACACCAAATGGACTGCAGCAATTCAAGGTGGTTCACCATCACCTTCAGGAGGGCAATAAATGCTGGTCTAGCCAGCAACGCCTACATCCCATGATGAAAGAAAAGTTGATTTTAAACAGATCAGCAGCATTCATCACTTTCCATGTAGAATTTCACATCTTCATTTCAAGTACTAACTACTATTTTACTGGAAGGTATGACATATGGATATTTAATTAAATCGGACTTTGGTGTGAAATTTCAGTAACTTTGCCTAGGTACCAAATTTCAATCATTAACCCAGAAATTTTCAAGAACGATTTGATAGATCTGAGCACCTGTACAACTGAGACTTTCCAAAAATGTTGTCTTTGACACCTGCAGAGGTTTAATCGCCGCACTAGATGCAGCAACAGCATAAACCCATTCTTTATAAGCATATTTACAAACGTTCCTCACCAAACACAGGAGGAAGCCTGCTCCCCTGCAGAGTTAAAAGCAGGTTGCTTGGACAGATGCAATGGGAGAAGTATCCCTTTCAAAATGTTGTGCTACTCTCAGCTAAAAGAGAGGCAGTAAGTGCAAAGGCAAGTGGAATTGAATTAAAAACACAGCAAACGCAATTAATAAAGACAACCTACATCAGATCATTAAATGAACTGATAGGATAAATATAAAGGTAATATTTCCTTAAGCCGTGGAACCCAAATCAAGGGGAATAACCTTAAATTTAGAGCTAAGCATGGCTCTTTCTTCATCAAGAGAGAAAACCAGAAACCGTCACCCCGCAAAAAGACACTGAAGTTGGCTGAATTCAAAATTTCAAAACTAAGATTAATATATCATTGCAAGGCACAGGTATAGGTAACAGGAGTTGAGAAGCAGGTCAACTATAACTTAAATAAGTGGCAGAACAGTCTTCAGGATGTATAGAATATATCCTATTCCTATATTACTCAAAGCAATGTTACAGTGGTAAACCATTTTGGGTTCTCCAGTAGATTTTTTGGCCAAATTTAAATTGCATTTTGATTAACGGCTTATTGTTCTACTTCACATTTCTATTTGCATGTGAATAAAGTTGACAATTGATTTAGCTTATGAATCTGTGAAGTGAGGGAAGGTAATGCTCATGAGCAGCGTAACCTTCTATGCCTCCCACTCTTTGCTCTCTACATCCTTGTTTTTCTATGATCTGTCTATACTGCTTGCAAAACAAAGATTTTCACTGTACTTAGAGTTATAAAGAGTTATAAATCTTTTGTGAACTTTTTCAAGTTTCACAACATCATTCCTATGGCAGGGAGATCAGAATTGCACGCAGTATTTCAAAAGTGGCCTAACTAATGTTCTGTACACCTGCAATATGACCTCCCAACTCCTATGCTCATTACTCTGACCAATAAAGGCAAGCATACCAAATGCCTTCTTCACTTTCATATCTACCTGCGACTCTACTTTCAAGGAACTATGAACCTGCACTCCAAGGTCTCTTTGTTCAGCAACACTCCCTAGAACCTTACCATTAAGTGTATAAGTCCTGTCCTCATTTGCTTTTTCCAAAATGCAGCATCTCACATATATCTAAATTGAACTCCATCTGCCATTCCTCGGTTCCTTGGCCTTTCCAATCAAGATCACATTGTACTCTGAGGTATCCTTCTTCGCTGTCTACTACACCTCCAATTTTGGTGTCAACTGCAAATGTACTAACCATACCTCCTATGTTCACATACAAATACTCAGGTACCATATTATGACAATAAACCAAATCAAAATCAAACCCATCATCGGTATGTTGTTCTCAAAATTAACAAGGTATTGTTCTTAGAAGGAATGAAAACTGATCTTCAAATGGAGGAGGGTAATGAGGTCACCTGACTCATGAATAGCCATTGGACAAGAGGGTTTAGATAATCAATTAACACAATGTAAGTTACTTCCCTCCAGAAATATGTTATAGCAATAAGTGCTCTGGGAAGAGGGTAGTTCTTATCAAATAGGCAACAGTTCTCATTGGGTGGTCCTGGACAGCAATCTTCATCAGGCAGATGGAAGATGGACCAGAAGAAGAGGTGGAAGACCCAGGGAATAGTTCCCTAACTGCTGACCCCACTACTTTAAGGACACCAAGACATTCTGCGCTAACAGACTATTTGTTCTCTGGTATTAATGAACCATTCTTACTTGCCACAGATTTATACATTATTTACCTAGTTACCCAATGTACCAGACTTGAACTGCTGTTTATCAACAAACTCTCAGAAAATTACTACACATTGCTAAATGTCTATAATATATAAAAATGACGATGAACCCCCAACATCAACAATTGGTGTCAAAAGTAGGATCAACAGGAGTCAAGGTTTAGTTGGCTTTGAATTTGAGAAGCAGCAGTCTTTGATTGAAGCCAGTATATCACTCGGATATTCTAAAGCAAGACTGATGTATCGTTTAATAGAGAAGTTAGAACCAATAACAGCAGGGACCCTTCTGGAAATTGTAGAAATACACAATGGCAATTTTGAGTTTGTCCTTGATAGACTTTCAAAAGAGTTGACAAAAGGAGCAATGGAATTAGAAACAGTCCAGAACAACCAAGCGTATAGTGCCCATTTGTTTGCTTTACAGTTGGATAAGGAAAATAGAGGGTTGTAGCAATTGGTAAAAGAGGCGCAGAGTAAAACGGATTGTGAAGAGGAGTGTGGTGGACCTAAAGACAAATGTAACACAAAGTAAAGACTGCAGGTTGATCCAGCATTGTAATGACACAAACTGGATGATGACATTGAGACGGATTTTGAAATAGATGTCTTTCCCTTGATTTAGTAAAAATCAAAGCATGCCAAGCAAAAATCTGAGAACAGACAGGAGCTGGGATTGCTATCTCACAAGACAAGATGGGTACCCTTGAGAATATAGCTGACAGCATACCCCCATTTGCCCAAAATATTACATCTCCGTGTAGTGATTTGGTTTGATTTGATATATTTACTGTCATGTGTATTGTATTACAAAATATAGTGAAAAATGTTGTATAATGTCTCCACTGTCGGACACCATCTTAAAACACAGAAAAATAAACCAAAATGTAGAATGTAAAGGCAGAAAATTTTAAAAATAAAGAATGTGTTCAACGTTACAGTCCCTTGTTGTTACATGCTCCCGCGACGGGCTTTGTGGCCAGCCACAAGTCATCTTTATCGCTGTACTCAAACAAAAGTCATCAATCTTTAGCACCATCTTGCCTCCATCAACACCCTCACTGCTATGAGTCCTCACTGAACCCTGCCAATGTAGACGTCACCAATGCCACCGGGTACCACACTAGCCCAAATTCAACTCTGCCACCAGCATGTGCCCACTTTGGGCCCACCTTGCCAATGTAGCCCTGCCAATGTATCGGGTCCAAACTCACACTGGGCCAAAACTGAGGCAAAGCCGAGGTTTGATGTCAGCCAGGGGTGGATGAATGAGTAAGTTCCTTAGGCACAGTTAACAAAGCGATCAACCAATCCTTTTGCCCAAGTGAAGGTAAAGAAGGCCTTTGTGAAAACTGGACTGTATTTTCAGAGCGTTCCTATAACTGCTACAATGACAGCATCCACTACATTTGATTGAAGACTCCATTAAAGCACAGAGTAGTCCGAAAGCATCATCAATTCAAGCCTTTCAAATCCTATTTCATCAGAGAAGTTTAAAAAGTGATTTATTTTAAGCTGCTATAGATAAGACAATATTGTGTAAAATAAAAGTTTAGCTTCTTTTCAAAACACAGATAAACTGCATTTTGGAAGACATCTAATTTGAACTCAGAATTCGGAATGAGAAACATTTTGGCTGTATACCCGTACTGTTTAGTTTGAAGGTAGTCTTTAAAAAAAATTAACAAGTTTTCTTTAGGACAATAAAAAGCCAGTTTAAAATTATCAGGAAATTTTGACAGTTTTAAGCATCATAACAAGACATGATATCACCTGGTAACGTGGCCTACTTCCCCCAGCTTCTCAGAACAGCAGTTAACTCTTTCTACTGACAGATTTTAAAACATTATTTCACACCTTCTGTGAGATTTTAATCAGAACTAAATTCTAATTTAGCAGGTATGTTTGGATATTGTTAATCATCTGGGCTTCTTCCAAATCAACGGTGGATTTTGTTTGTGTCTTCAGACAGATTTCATGAACACAGCAATAGCCCTGGAAGTTTTGTCAAGATAAAGACTTTGAGAACAACAGAACCCTGAACTGATTATGATCACTTGAATCTCCGATATGTAAACACTGTTTAAAACCAGAAAGTGTAGCTATGACTGAGTGGTACGGTGGCTCAGTGACTAGCACTGCTGCTTCACAGTACGAGGGACCTGGCTTCTATTCCCACCTTGGGTTTCCTCCCACAATCCAAAGATATGCAGGCCAGGTGAATTGGCTGTACTAAATTGCTGATGGTGTTAGCTGCATTAGTCAGGGGGAAATGGGTTGGTGTTGGGTTGAAGGAGCTGTTTCCATACTGTAGGGAATCTAAGCTGTAAACTATGTCTGAAACTAAGATTGATACAAATAACTTTATCTAGTTTTAAGCACACGCAATGCTGAAATTTAATTAAAGTACAAGGGGACAAAGAAATTAAAATTTATAAATTTTCATTTAAAAGTAGAGCCAGTTGAAATGGCCTGAGCTGGTTTTGACTTGTATCAAAAAATAAGGGAAAGATTGTTTGGGAAGAAATTAATTGCTCATTAATGAACATGAACAACACTGATCAGGCCATACCAAAAGAAACTCTCAAGTCTATTGTTGCCATTCTTGATTGGAGGATAATTTCAACAGAAAGGAAAGTGGAGTATAATGTCGCAAGTTAATTTTGAGAAAAGTATTATGTATTTCTTGTAAGACAGGTCAAACAAGCAGAATTTGGTAATGCCTGAAACCACACAATAATATTTGTTTGTCTGTTCTAAAGATATTATGAAAACATGTATTTTTTTTAAACTAAAAAGTAAAGTTTCTCCAGAGCTCCTGAGTGTTAGACTAAATTGTAATTAATGGGATAGTCCTATTTAGAATAAAAGAACAGTGACAGGGAAAAAGTGGCACAACATCAAATGGAAATCAGAATGACTTACCTTAGGCATTGTTAAATGGAATAAATCAAGTGAAAGGAAACTGTAGGTGAAATTAAATAATTAACATCTTTCTCTTGGAGATATATGCCTCTTTTCCTTTGAGCTTTCTTTTAACAGAATGAAATTAGATAATTTGGCCATCACCCAGAACATAGCAACCAGGGGGGAGGATACACATGAACATCCACCCACAGCCACCGCCCCTGTAAAATATTGGATAAAAGATCACCCAAAAGTCAAAAATGCGTGACATGATCCTGTGATACTGATGTATGTGTGTAGAAGTGACTGTTACATTTAAATTAACATGACAGAACAAATGGGGAAAAAGCATTGAAGAATGGGTCTCAGACATGTACAGTTATTATTGTGGATGAAATCAGAAGTGACATGATATCAGGATATAGTCCAACAGGTTTATTTGAAATCACAAGCTTTCGGAACACTGATGAAGGAACAACGCTCCGAAAGCTTGAGATTTTCAAATAAACCTGATGGACTATTACCTGGTGTCGTGTGAGACTTCTGAGTTTGTCCAGGTCCAGCAATGGCACCTCCATATCAGACCTATTATTGAGGCCTGGAAAATGGAAAAATAGTTTAAATATTAAGACATTGACATATAATCCATACAGAAACTGACTTTAAAACAATCAACAAGCAATTGGTGTGCTGGGTGGGTGGGAAGGTAAAACTTAAAGTAAAATGAATTTTGCATTAGAACAATTAGAGACTCAATACTTAAGAAAAGTTCCACAAGATAGGAACAGGTGAAAGGAAAGCCGGCGAATCTTTTAAGTTTGTGCATAAACTATTGCTGTAATTGAATGCACTCTAACCATCCAAGAACACGACTGGTATACATCATTCAGGTGCAACGGTTGAGGATGTTGACTTTATGTTTACGTTTATTTGCTACTCAAAGCTCATACTGACACTCTTATTGCTTATGGTGCAGTAAAGGATGTCAGGGATGAGCAGCTAAGCAGCAGATGCTGATCAATGTGGGACACACGAAGTAATATGTTGTGGTACAACAACAGCAGCAAACGATACTTAACAAATCTCAGTACTTGAAATGCCAACAGGGGTGTAGAGACATCTTGAGGTTGAGAAATTTAGTTTATTTAAAAAGTTGACAATACAGGGAGATAGCATTACAAAGGCAAAGGAATCTTCAGCTTTGAAGAGGGATAGATTATAAAACAAAGGAGACAATGTTGAAACTGCAGTATCATAGTTCTGTGCATCATATTAAAGGATGGATATCTACAATGCTGCTGAGGGTAAGGAAGTTCAAAGTATGTGTTTAGATTATGAAATCTATTCCCACAAACCAATCTTGAAGCAGTATACGCAAATGATTTTTAAAAGAGAATAATTAATAAATTTATTTGACAAAAGGAATATTAACGCTAAGTAAGTAGGAGAGTGACGATTGTCAAAGTGACTCATCTTGGTAAAATGTTGCAGATGGGATGTATGGTCTGATCCTGTACTGTGTCATTCTGTGACTCCTAGAATGGATTGAATGCAGGCAAACATTTTTTTATGGAATAAATATAGGAGAATTGAATACTTCATCACAAGGAGTTCCTGAGCCAAATAATAAAACAGAACTTAAAAAGGAGTTGAATAAGCATCTTAGAAAGATGAATACAAGATGAAGAAAAAAGACGGCAACTAGGACTCAGGTAGACAGCTATTTTTCAAGATGTAACAGGCATAATGGGCTAAATGGCCTCTTTTTGTGTTGCCAGTTCCATGGATCTACACAATACATTCTTCTTTTTTATTGATTTGTTGAGGACTTCTACTTCTTGGACCAACTCAGTTACTTACCTGAGAGCAACTTCTAGTGTTGCAGAGACCATATCTTTAATTATAACATTAGCAGGCTGCCTGGAGATGCCCATTAGGTGTCTACTGTTTGCCAGTGTAGTTTAAATGAGGCATGATGCTCACCCGGTATTGATCAACCCCTATCTATTTGGAAGCATATTTAAAAGAAAATGGGTGGTAGCCAAAGATGTCACCTATGGGAGGATCGAGCAGGTTGTATAGTCCCTGTTCAAGGTGACTAACCACCCCCAATGTGCCTGTGAGCTCTGTCTCTCAGCTCAGCCTCAGTAGTATCGACACCTGCTGTTCTTTATTCAGGCATTCTAATAGTTTATCTCCAAGGTGACTATTAGAATTCAAAATGGTGAATGAGTTGTTTTGTTCACTTTCTCTCGGCTGGTGAGAAGCAGTAAATGTTAATCCAATGTGAATGGTTTCAGGAATGAGAAATTTCAGTGTGGAGGATAGATTGAAGAACGTTCTCCTTGGAGACAAGAAACCTGAGAAGAGTTTTGATGCAAGTTAGCAAAATCATGAGTGGGCTGGACAGAGTACATAGGAAGAAGCCGTTCCTACTCAGAAAAGGATAACAAACAAGAGGGCAGGGATTTAACGTAGTGTGCAGACAAAGCAAGTGTAATATGATAAAGAAAGCTTTTCACTCAGCGAATAATTAGGGTAGGAAGGACTCTCCTTCTCAATCTCTCCCCTTGCCTGACATGAGGTAACCCTCAGGTTAAACTGCCACCAATCACCTCTCTCTAATGAGAGAGTAGCCCTATAATCTGATAAAGACTATGGCAATTTTGTCTTACTTGTTAGGTTTTGGAATACACTGCCTGGAAATGTGGTGAGGGGCAGGTTCAATTGAGACATTCAATAAAGCATTGGATGGCTATTTGGATAGAAATGGTGTGTGCAGAGCCATGGGGAAAAGGCAGGACTTTGGCACTAGGTAACTGAATCAACGCAGGGATGACAGACTGATTGGCCTCTTTCTGTGCTATAACGATTGGTGGGCGGCACGGTGGCACAGTGGTTAGCACTGCTGCCTCACAGCGCCAGAGACCCGGGTTCAGTTCCCGCCTCAGGCGACTGACTGTGTGGAGTTTGCACATTCTCCCCGTGTCTGCGTGGGTTTCCTCCGGGTGCTCCGGTTTCCTCCCACAGTTCCAAAGATGTGCAGGTCAGGTGAATTGGCCATGCTAAATTGTCCGTAGTGTTAGGTAAGGGGTAAATGTAGGGGTATGGGTGGTTTGCGCTTCGGCGGATCGGTGTGGACTTGTTGGGTCGAAGGGCCTGTTTCCACACTGTAAAGTAATCTAATCTAAAGATTCTGTGATTCAGTTGAGATCAACTAATTCAGCATAGATCAGGATTTGAATGTACACAGGCAGAATGACCACGTTCTACACTGTGCTAATTCAGTGATCTATAGCTCGGTCTGCACAGCACCACACAGTAGGTATACCTATAACATAGCATTTGATACTTACCTCACGTAAGATTTCCAATATATCTGGAATTCCATCAAGGCAAATGATAAAGAGATAAATATATTTTGTTTTGAACAAGCATAAGCCAGTAGGAAGTATTAAACCATATTTCACACCTGACCTAAGTAAACCACTTTAGTGCTACAAGACAAAGGGGTTAGCAGGGGCAGTCTGACTTATTTAAATGAGATTGTTGTTTCCGTGAGAACACTGTTTATTTCTATGTGGATCTACAGTGTTCAGAATTGTGGTTTACAGCCTACACTAAAGAGCTTAACAGAGTTTTATTAAACAGTGATATTTTATTAAACAATAAGGGTTGCAGATCGAAAGAGGGGAGACAAGGACAAGACATAGATTAACCACGATCTGACTGAAAGGCAGAAAAGACAAAAGGGCTAATCAGCCTATTCCTTCTGAAAAATGCCACTCCTCCACTGTGGGGTAACCTAACAGTGCATCCCCGCAGTCGAGAATATTTTATAATTCATTATTAAAAACAAACAATCGTAGCAGCACATAAAAAGTACCCTACCTGTTTGACCTGAAGGGAAGTATAAAGTTGGGGGATGAAGATAAGTAGTTGCAGTGTACGTAATATACCTACACATTTATGGCCCTCAAAATACCTGTTATACCCTCTACCTGTCTTCACCTATCCCCACTTCACCACCCTGCCCACCTCCAACCCCTTTAGCTGCAGCTCCCCTTACACCCAACCCCAGACCTGAAGAAGGGTTACACCCGAAACATTGACTTCTCCATCTCCTAATGCTGCCTGGCCTGCTGTGTTCTCTGTGATAAAGAACTTCACAAAATCACTACTCTCTGAGAGAAAAAATTCCTCCTCATCTCTGTCGTAACTGGGCAACTGTTGCTGTAAGATTATCCCTTCTGGTCATAGATTCTCCCAGCCTCCTACTTGTCTACCTTGGATTCCAGCACCTGCAGTTTTTTTGTCTCAAAATACCTGGTCAAGTTTCAGATCCACTTGCTTGAATAATGTCAAAAGGTGAACTCGGAGACATTATGAATTAGCACTACTGGATTGTTTCCCCTTATGGGAGAATCTATGACCAGAAGGGATAATCTTACAGCAACAGTTGCCCAATTACGACAGAGATGAGGAGGATTTTTTTCTCTCAGAGAGTAGTGATTTTGTGAAGTTCTTTATCACAGAGGACCAAAAAGCAGGTCAGATTCTAGGGATCCTGCAGTGAGTAACTCAGCTTCTGACTCGCCAAAGCCTATCGTAGAAAGACAGAAAGTAAGAGCAGGATCAGGCCATTCGGTCCATCAATACTTCAAGCCTGCTCTGTATTCAATATGATCACTCAACTCAGTATCCTATTCCCACTTTCCCATATCCTTTGATCCCTTTGGACCTAACTATAATTATATTGTACTCGATGTAGATGTCCACCACCTACAAGGAACATGCCAGGACTGTGATGGACTACTCTCTATTTGCCTGATTGAGTGCAGCTCCAACAATATTCAAGAAACTTGACACCATCCAGGACACAGTAGCTTACTTAACTAACAACATGACCACAAAACAACTTATCCATTCCACTATTGATGCTCAGTAGCAGCAGTGTGTGCCTTCCCTGTGATGCAGGATTTCACTGAAGCTTGTTAGACATCTTCTCCCAAACCCATGAACACTGGGAAAAAAGGGCAGCAGATACATGGGAACACCACCCCCCACAAATCCCCCTCCCAGCTACTCACTATCCTAACTAGAAACTATAATCGCAGTTCCTTCATTGTTGCTGGGTCAAAATCCTAGAACTCTCTCCCTAACAGTGATGTTTACCCAAAACAAATGAACTGCAGCAGTTTAAGAAGGTGATTCATTACCACCTTCTCAAGGACAACTAGGGATGGGCAATAAATGCTAGAGCCCAGGCAGAAATGCCCACGCCCACTGAATGAATGAAAATAAATCACTATTGCTTCTTCACAGTTCATAATACTAGTAAGCTCTGTTTCATCTACAATTTGGAGATTGTGCCAACCTACCAAGTTATTAGTTTGCATTAGGAAGATGAATGGGCTCAGCAGCAATCTCAAGGGCAGACGTTCTTCCAGATGGAGGCTGTGGTAGTGTCACTGAACTAGCAATTCAGATTTGCAATTGTAACTGGTGGAATTTAAATTCAATCAATAAATCTAGAATTGAAAGCTAACCTCAGTAGTTGTGACCGTGCAACACCAGCTGGTAGTACTATCTTTTAGAATTCATAACCTATCTGTCCACAGCAGAGTGGTTGACTCTTAAATAACCTTTGCAATGGCAGAGCAAGCCAGTCAGCAAGGGCAGCTAGGAAATGGAAATCAAATATTAGCTTAATTGGTATCACATCCACAAACCCCACACTGTCACCGAAGGCTGGAAACAAACCCGAGTACCTTGCCACATGTAGCAACAGAGCAGGTCACTGTCAAACGGAGTACCGTGGATTTGGAGTCACATGTAGGGCCAGAGCAGGTCAGTGGTAACCACAGTGCTGTGGGTCTGGAGTCACACATAAGGTCAAAGTATGTCAGTGTTAACTACAATGAAGTGGGTCTAGGATCATATGCAGGGTCAGAGCAGATCACTGTCAGGAAAAATGCTGCAGCTCTGGAGTCACATGTAGGGACGAAGTAAGTAAGCTCAAACCACAATGCTGTGGGTCAAGAGTCACATGTAGAGCCCGAGTAGGTTACCGTGAACCACAATGTTGTGGGTCAAGAGTGACATGTAGAGCCCGAGTAGGTTACCGTGAAGCACAATGTTGTGACTCTGGAATCCCACATTTATGTGTAAATATGAATCTCTAACCTCAACCTCCATCAGTAAACTCCTTTTGTCTCCATGCGGCCACTGTTCTTTTTATTCCATGAGCTTCATCTTTGCTGGGAAGGCTATTATGTGGCACATTTCCTAACTTGACTGAGTCTTTTAATGAGGTCCCAGGGGGTTGATGTGGTATTTAATAAATAAGGTCACCATAGTCCCAAAGGCTGGTCACTCATTAGACAGGTACAACTGGCGAGGGGAGAGGTTGAGGATGTGGGACCTTCATGGTAACCTCTGCCATTACGGGAATTGAATCCAGGCTGTTGACATCACTCTACATTGCAAACTTGCCATTCAGCTAACTGATATGGGCTTGCAAACTACATCTGACATATATGATTTGCCATGCTGGCTTTCCTTAATTAATCCATGCTCCCAAGTTATTTGCCAATAACTTATTTAAGGGAGGCACTGGCCGAGTGGTGTTATCACTAGACTATTAATCCAGAGACCCCAATAATGTCCTGGGGACATGAGTTCAAATACTGCCATGGCAGATGGTGAAGTCTGCATCTAATTAAAAAAGAAATCTGGTATTAAGAGTCTAACGATGACTATGAAACCACTGTTGATTGTCAGAAAACTCTATCTGGTTCATGAATATTCTTTAGGGACGGCAACTGCTATCCTTATCTGGTCTGGCCTATGTGTGACTCCAGACCAACAGCAATGTGATTGACTCTTAATCATGCTCCGGGCAATTAGGGATGGGTAATAAGTGCTGGCTTGGCCAGTGATGCCCTCATCCCATCAACAAATAAGAAAAGTCGGGGTTAAACTAATTAGCCAGAACTTGCCAAATTTATTGTCACATCCTTTTTGTACCACTGTTTTATCTGAGGAGAATTACATGAGAACATAAGAATAAGGAGCAGGTGTGGGAAATTCAGCCCCTCAGTTCTGCTCCGTCATTTGATACTATCATGGCTGACCTCATCTCAGTCTCAACTCCACTTCCCTGTCTGCTCTGCATAACCCTTCAACCCATTACCAATTTTAAAAATCTATCTATCTCCTTAAATATACACAATGTCCCAGCATCCACCATACTTTGGGGCAGTGAATTCCACAGACTCATGATCCTTCAAGTGAAGTAATTTCTCTTCATCGCTGTTTAAAATCTGCTACCCCTCATCTTAAAACTATGACTTTTCATTCTAGATTGGCCCACGTAACTAAATATCCTTTCTATATCTACTTTGTCAATCCTGTTTAGTATCTTACAGAGCTCGTATAGATATCCTTTCATTCTTCTAAGCTCCAGACAGTATCGGCCTAAACTGCTCAATCTCTCTTCATAAGACAAACCACCCCCCCTCATCAATCTAGTGAACCTCCCCTGAGCTGCCTTCAAAATAACTACATTCCTTCTCAAGTAAGGGGACCAAAGCTGTATACAATACTCCAAGTGGTCTCACTAATGCCTTGTTACATTTGCATCAACAAGTCTCCATTTCTTTAGCGATAACTCCCAAAATTCCATTTACCTTCCTTATTACCTACTATACCTGCTGCAAGTTTTCTGTGATTCATGAATGAGGACACACAGATCCCTCTGCACCAAAGAATAATGAAGTTTTTCTCCATTTATATAAAAAGATGCCTTTCTATTTTTCCAACCAAAATGGATAACCTCACGTGAATCCATGTTAAATCTCATCTCTCAAAATTTGGACCACTCACCTAATCTATCCAAATCCGTTTGTGAATTTCTTATTCCTTCATGCAACTTATTTTCCCACCTATTTTAGTATCAGCTGCAAAGCTGCCTAAAATACTTTGTATCCCCGCATCCAAGTCATTAATTTGGATTGTAAATAATTGGGCCTTAGCACCGAACCCTGTGGTACCCCACTAGTTATGCCTTGCCAATCAGAAAAAGACCTACTTACCTGAATTTTCTGTTGGTTAGCTATCCAAGCTAATAAATTCCCCATAACCCGATGTGACCTTACCTTGCATATTTGCCTCTCAGGCAACACCTTATCAGTTTATTTTCTGGAAGTCCAGATATACTATATCTACTTGATCGCCATTATCCATATTGCTTTTTCATTTTCAAAGAACTCTACTAAATTGGCCAAACATAATTTATACTTCATAAAACTATGCTGACTCTGATGGATTGTTTTTGATTATTTAAATGACTATTATTTCTTCCTTATTAATGGATTTGAACAACTGGAATATTGTGAACGGTGCCTCCATCATTTCCTCCCTTACTTACTTCAGTGTCTTCAGGTGCCCTCAGTTTAGTTCAGGTTGTTTATTAAATTTAAGTACAGGCAAACTTCATACCTCATCGTTATCAACTTTTACTCCACAGTATCTCAATCACCTCCTTCTCTACTGTACCTTTAAGAGTATCTTCTTCCTAAAGAATTCAGGTACCAATTACCCATTTAGTACCTCAGCCACAAATGCCTTTATGTGTGGCTCACCTTTTTTTTTAAATGAGCTCACATCTTCTCTATTGCCCTCTAAATGCCTGGTGTTCATATTTGAATTCCCTTTATATTACTTGACAGTCTCTTCCCACACTCTCTCTTTGCCTCACTTATTTCCTTTTTCACTTGCCCTCTAAACTTTCTATGTTCAGCCTGAAAACCAGCATCTGCCATACACACCCTGCTTAAGCTTCACCTTACTCTCTAGCTTTCATCACCTGGGATTTCTAACTTGGCTTGTTCTCCTTGCCATCCCCCTTTTCCTCTCATGGAAACCAAATCCAAACAATCTCCTCCATAATATTATTGTCTCAGTTTATATGATACAAAAACAGAAGTAGGCCATTCAGTCCAGAGTCCACTCTACAATTTGACCAGATCATGGCTGATCTGATAATCTTCAGCTTCACATATCCCCACAACCCTTCAGATCAAACATCTGTCTGTCTCAGCCTTGAATATAACTTACTGACTTAACCTCCTCAGACCTCTGAGGTAAGGAAATGTGAATAACTGAACTCTTCCGCTGTGACTACTCATTGGTTTTGCACCTCTCTGTAATCTTCCTGCACATTTTCCTGACTATATCTTTCCCAATAATTAATGACCTATAGCACACATCCTGTGATGTAGTGGTACTCTTTCTGTTTCATAACCCTTGACTTCCTGGCATCCTTTCCCACCAGCACCACAGTATTCTCCTTAATCAATACTGTCACACCCCTTCCCTTCTTTCCTGAAAATCATGTGTCCAGGACCAGCGTATGGTTCATTCCGCTCTTCTGGATGGTCAACCAGATAGAATGGTGATGTTAAAAGACCAGATGGTGCCATACTTGGACATTCAATGTCCCACACTCTATAACTAGAAATATGCCATTGCCATGATAAAAAGAAATGCTTAATAGAATGCAACAACCCACATTCAGACAAGTAACAAGGTTTCAATCTGGGCAATTACTTCAAGACCATTGAGGGACCCAGCTTCTTCACAGTTGATGGTTCACTCTACCTGGTCCTGAGATAAACGGTTTAATGTATTGGGAATTTTGAAACATTAAAAATTAGACTATTCAGTCTTTCAAGCCTGCTCTGCCATTCATGGCTGATCTTCCAACTCAATAGCCTGTCCCTGCTTCCCCTGTGTATCCTATGATCCCTTGAGCCCACAAATGCTATATCCAACTCCTTCTTGAAATCATACAATAGTTTGGGTTCACCTGCTTTCTGTGGTCATGAATTCCACAGGCTCAACACTCTCTGGATGAAAAGATTGCTCCTTAATTCAATTCTAAATGGTTTACCCCATATCCCTTCCAAAAATATACCATTTCATCAACTCTGCTTCTGCTTTCAAAAGGGTTCCCCAAAGTTCTTGTACTTGATGGGGTCTGAACTTTCTTAGCCCAATTAATTTTCTATTTTTCTCCTATGTGATGTTTTAAGACATTTTTTTGTGTATTTTTGCCATGTTAGAACACAAACCTGTCTTTTCTTCTTATAAGCACAGACAGACTGCAACAGATTGCCTTTATTTCAGGTTTCCAGCATTTTCAACCTTTTATTTTTCATTTTTAGTCGTTGTATGATGGTATGACTGAATCAATTAGCAAATCACTAGTAGGTTGTTTTACTGATAGATTTGAGCTGAAAAGGTTAAACATAATGCAAATGCACATTATATACCATTTAGATCTGCTTAATGTACTATATATTGTATCAAACGCTAGCTTTCTTTTTGAAATGGACTATTTCTTTCTGAATAACTCAAAGCAACTAAAAGGTTTATGACATTACGGTAATGCCACTTAAGGCAACCAAACAAATAATTCATTGCGCATCCTCTTAACCCAATCTTGGTTTATTTCACATCTAACATACAGAAAAAAGACTTCAAAGGAGTCATAGAGTTAAGTATTATTGCAGTTTGAATGGGCTGAAGCTTCAAAGAATGAGAGGTGAACTTATTGGAATAAATCAGACCTTAAGGTGACTGGATAGAGTATATATTGGGAGGGTGTTTCCTTGATTGTGGAGGAGACCAAAATGAACGGATATCGTTTGAGAATAAGAGGTCTCCCTTTTAATTCGACGATGGCGAGATGAGTATCAGGAGGTTGATAGAACGTTGCACTGTCTTCCCCAGAAGGTACTAGGGGATGGGTCTTTACATTTGTTCAAGGTTGGGCTAGATAGATCTTTGATTCACAAGGGGTGTCAAGGGTTATGGGAGCAGGGGCAGGCAGACCGAAAAGTGGATATGAGACCACTACCACAGCTATCATCATGTTGCTGAATGTAAGGTGCGCTCAAAGGAGCTAATGGCCTGTCCCAGCTCTGAACTCATCACATCTTGTTCTCTGCCACCTTGAATTGTAGGATCACTGTAGCATGGAAGCAGGTCATTCAGCCCATCAAGTTCACACCAACCCTCCAAAGAGCATCTCACCACTACCCCCCCCACCAACCCTATCCCTGTAACCCTACATTTCCCATGGTTAATCCAACTAGCCTGCACATCCATGGACTGTGGGAAGAAACCCATGCAGACACGGGGAGAATGTGAAAACTCCACACAGACAGTTGCTAAGGCTGGAATTGAACCCTGGTCCCTGGTGCTGTGAGGCAGCAGTGCTAACCACTGAGCCACTATCTGAATAGGTACAGGTCAGCCTGTTCGCCTCCTAATAATATGAAAAGGAAGTGCTTCATTCCAACAAGGTTTCATAGACTAACAAGAAACACAGCACAGTCAGGATAGCCAGCAGAAAGATAAGGTTAAAATAGCTTTCAGGTGAATTTTACCCCTCTGTTGTTGAAGACACCCCAACCCCACACCCACAATTTGTTTCTTGCAAAAGTGCCAGTTGACTTAGCTGGTGCTGCTTAAGTATGGTAATTGCAGATGAGTGCACTGTGATTACTGTCCCTCCAGATTCCTGCCTTGGAGGCAAGATTCTCGCTGTAGACGGTTCAGAGGTCGCCTGTTTTGCAGCTAAATCATGCATGCCACAATATCCCCTGCGAATTCCGCAGTTGACAAACTGCCTGCAATGGTTAGTACAACGGACATTAAAACTCTGGTGCTTAAACCGATATTACATGAGTGATGGATTGCATTGTTCATGTGCAGATTATTACCAGTAAAGGACACTAGTGCCCGAGACAGTGGCTAAATATGGCCATAGACAGCTCCCCCACACACCCTCTCAATTGTCAGATCAGAGCGCTCGGGAGGTGATTAATTTTTTTACCATTTACCGAGCAATTTTTTTTTACACAAAATTAGGTTTTCATTCGAGGCCTGAAAAATGACTCGCGCTGATAAAAAAAAGTAACTAAAAGCACTAAGGCCTTTCACGGCGGCTGAGAAAAGACTTTTCTTATTGGATCTGATAAGCTTCACTGGGGGCTTGAGGCTCTTGTTACATCCTTTTGAAAGACTCGCACAATCTCTGTATTATGAATGTTTAACTAGTGCATTTGACTGCGGAAAAATGTATCCCCGTTACACCAATATTGCCACTCAAGTCAACATCACCTACAAATTGGCCGAACACTTCCTGACACGTTTTCAATATTATTACATTAGGACAAGTGGGTTTTGATTGATAACCTAATATTCAAGCCATGCAAATCATCAATCACAGTGAGTGTATTAATTATTCAATAAAGCAGCCTAATGCAAAAATCAATGTAGGGAGTGAAGAAAAGCAACTCAGTGCTCCCAGAAGGGCGCAACGGTAGATAATAGAAAAGAAATAAATTTTAAAAAAAATCTCTAAGTCTGTCTCCTAGAGTTCAATAAAAACATTTATTCACCTGTCAAAGTGCTCCATGGCTTCCTACCTTTGAAACATTGATAAAATCAGCTAAACAAGAGTTTTATACTTATTTCAAAAGAACATGAATGCTAATTGGAACCTGTGTGGAAATCGGAATATGAGGAGGCCTGAGGAATTGTTTATAAAAAACATTGCGAGCTGCAAGACAGATTCGAAAAAAAACACAAAAGAAATGGCAAGGTTCCCCGTTTTTGGAGAGGGCGGTGTCACTGAAAAGTGTGAGCTCTTTTCTCTCCTTGCTACGGTTCAGTTCTGGGAATACAACTACAAGCACCAAGCCTGTTTAGCCGTGGAGTACAGGGGTATTTTGTTTTGAGGTGGATTGTGGTGAATTTAGATAGAGAGAGACAAAGAACCGTGCCTTGTGCACTCGATGGTTTGGCTACAAGTCAACATAGAACAGCTCCCGGTCTCCAACCTGACACACGGGTTTAAGATTCAAACAGTAAAAAAAAGGCATACTTTGCAAATAAATAAATAAATAATAGCAATTACTGGACCTCTTGTACTCAAGGACATAAATTAAAGATGCAAAAAAAAGGGAAATGACAATTACACAGCTTTTTTTCCAGTTGATGTGCTAGCAAGTGGGAATGGCCATTCATCATTCACAACTCCAAATTGGTTTCCTGTTCCTGCCTGCATATGTGGATTCTCAGAACAAACTGCCCTCGCTTAGTACAACTGTCACAGGCACAATAAATCACACGTGCATTTCAACTAGAAGAAATAAAAATTGAATTAAAGGCAGTGGATGCAGAATCGGGTGGCCATTAAACACTCTTAGTCTGAGGAACTGTCAAGGTGCTTTTTTTTTAATATGCGGTAGCTTGGTATATAATCAACGTTGGTACACCTGTGACCATATGAGGCAGTAGAGAAGTGATAGTTCAGGGTGTACAGGGGCTGAGAGTACACTTACTCACAGAACATGCTGCTGTTTCAAGGATACAGAGGAAACAAACCAGACCTCTTACCCAGTTATCCTCTCAGTGTACACCTCAGATCTCAAGCCATGATCAAAATTAAGATTTCTTCAGGACCATGAGTTTTCTTTTAATTTTTATTTCAGAATAAGAAACTGTCAATTAATAAAAAGCCAATGCCTCTGTAAATGTCACATCAATCTTTTTTTGTAATTTGGAGTAGGAATAGGTCATTTGGCTCCTCAATGAGATTGCAGAGGGTTGACGTAGTCTATATAGACTTCCAAAGTACGTGTAATGAAAACAATTCACCACGCTGGCTTTCCTTAATTAGTCTCCTACTGTTTAATTGCCTTGTTGATCAAGAATCTATCTCTTCCTTTAAAAGGTTTACACGGACAGGACACCTTAGGCAGCAACAGCATAGATCAATCTATGGCCAGGTTGGGCTATTTCATTCAAGATTAGAATGGTGCTGGAAAAGCACAGCAGGTCAGGCAGCAGTCGAGGAGCAGGAAAATCAACATTTCGGGCAAAAGCTCTTCATCAGGAAATGTACTCATTTGCCCAAAGTGTCGATTTTCCTGCTCCTCAGATGCTGCCTGACCTACTGTGCTTTTCCAGCATCACTCTAATCTTGACTCTAATCTCCAGCATCTGCTGTACCCACGTTCGCCTGGAGTATTTCATCGCTAACTCTATGAAGAACCAAAGAAAATAAGAAGAGTAGGCCATTCAGCCCATCGAGCCTGTTTTGCTATTCAACTTGATGTAGCTGTTCCTCGAGGTGAAAGTGAGGACTGCAGATGCTGGAGATCAGAGTCGAGATTGTGGTGCTGGAAAAGCACAGCAGGTCAGGCAGCATCCGAGAAGCAGGAAAATCAATGTTTCGGGCAAAAGCCCTTCATCAGGAATGAGGCTGGGAGCCTTGGGGGGTTGGAGATATAAATGGGAGTGTGGCTGGGGGGAATGTAGCTGAGAGTACAATAGGGGGATGGAGGTAGAGGTAATGGTGATAGGTCAGAGAGAAGGGTGGAGCTGATAGATGGGAAGGAAGATGGACAGGCCATGAGGCCGGTGCTCAGTTGGAAGGTTGGGACTGGGATAAGGTGGAGGAGGCGAAATGAGGAAATTAGTGAAAGTAGCTGTTCCTCTATCTCAATGCCATAGTCCTGTTTCTCCCCATATTATTTTAGTGACTTTACAAACATAGAAAATAAGACCAAGAGAAGGCCTTTTGGCCCTTCGAGCTCACTCAGCCATTCAACTTGATTGCAGCTGTTTCTCTATCTCAACGCCATGCTCCTGTTCTCTACCCATATTGCTTTAGTATCTTTGGAAACATTGAAAATAGGAGCAAGTGTAAACAAAAATAAAAGATGTTGATAAAAAAGTAACGAAAAGCAAATGTTACTTCTAGTAAGAACTAGAAATAAAGAATTTTTAAAACTGAGGACTCATGGTTATATTACCTTTCACAACCTCAAGTGTCCCAAAGCACTTTCTCAGCAACTGAATACCTTTAACATACCGTCACTGTCCGCATGGAGGGAAGAGAGCAGCCAGTTTGCAAATGGCAAAGTGTCACAAATAACAAGGTGAGCATGACCATCTAATCTGTTTTCATGGTGTTGGTGAGGGTCAAATATTTTCAATAACTTAGAATTATTTCCCTGTTCTTTTCAGAAATACCACCATGGAATCTTTTAAATCCACCCTGCAGGATCAGACTTCATCAAAGAAATGCAACTCACTTGAGATTGGGAAAGGAGTATCGAGGAAAACAAGACTCCTGGGATTGACTGAGTCAACTGAATTCAGACGAAGGGGTGGCAGGTTCCAAACAGAGATGAGAAGGAATCACTTTTCTCAAAGGGTCATGCATCTGTCCACTTCATTAGCCCAGGATGCAGTGGATGCCAGGACACAGAATACATCTAAGGAGGTCATCGACATATATTTAATTAGTAATGAGTTGAGAGATATGGCAGAGTGGGGGGAAGGTGTTTTGCAGGAAAGTCGAGTTAAAGCAGGGATGAGATCAGCTGTGATACAATAAATGGGGGAACAGGCTAAAATGGCTACTTTGCATATGCCTGATCCTAGTTCTTGTGTTTTTACATTCTAAATGAAGATGTTTACCTACAGCTATTGAGGTTATCCAGCATTTTCTGTTTTTATGACAATATACCTGACAATAGCAATGAAACATACCACAAGGAAGTTTTATTTTTATGCTATTTGCCATGACCTCAAGAAACAAAATATGTACTCAACATAAGGACTTCTTAAAATAAGTTTCAGCTTTAATCATTAATTGTTTATTTTCCGAATCACTCCGGAGATATTTCCAAACTTCCCATTGGAAAATCACAAATATGGGGAACAGGAGGTGTGTGTGCATAACCAGAATTTTGACACACATCCAGATGTGCCCTTTTGCACAATCTCGAATATTCATCACTGTCCCATTTGATTTTTCTACCTTTAACTGTCTCAGCCCTCAGCTGGACAATTCTCTCCTTGCAACTTCTTTCCTCTTCACTTCTTGGTCCTCTTTTAAGATGCTCCTTCAAAACAACCTCACCATGAAGCTTTTGACATTGACCTGTCTCAAAATCCTATAGCATGCAATAATCTATGCCATTGATATGTACATTAGTAGCGCTATGTGAATGCCAGTTGATGTTGTCTCATCATTCAACGTCATAACTACTTAGCACCCCCAACATGTTACTATGCTCAGAATAACAGTGGAATTTTATTTGAGCAGAACAGTTGAAACTGAATGAAGGATTCCCACTAATTTAAAAGCAATGATAACGGTTCTTTTCGCTCGATCAGTATGTTGGCATTTCCCACACCAGAGCCTCATTTGCATTGGTCAATTTTTTGCAATAGTTTTCTGAGGTCTGCTCCATTCATGACATAGATAGCATCTCTCAACTGTTGAATACAGATATACACTGGCAGCTCCCTGACTGAAGTCACAGAGGCTCACTAGTGCCTGACTGGAAGGAATTGGTACCATACATGCCATGTGAACTGTGAGGCAGAGTCTGGTCGACTTCAACAGGACAGAGATGTAGTGGTGGGAAGGGTTGATGTGACAGATGAAATATAATGCAGTAAGTGTGAATTGATATACTTTGGTGAGGAGAGATAATTCTAAAAGAGGGTGCAAAGGTAGATTTATATGTGCATTGATGAGGCAGGGCAAGCTGACAATAATAAACCAGATGGTGTGCTGGACTCCCATAACAGAAGCATCAAGCTAATAACAAGATTGTTATGTTGATTCATCATACCACATAGGTTCAAGCGTCAACTAGAATATTGTGTTTAAATCTGGGTGGCACACTTTTAATAAGTCACAAAGGCTTCGGGATGGGTGCAGTCAAGATTTCAGGGAATGATTCTCGGGTTCAGTCATGTAAATAGATTGATGGAGCTGGAGCAGTTCTCCTTTGAGAAGAAAATGTTGGAAAGAGATTTGATGAAAGAGTCCAAAACCATGAAGAACCAAAAGCATGTTCCAATTGGCAGAAGGGTCACAAACCAGACAAGACTGATTCAAGATAACTGGCATGAGAATCAGAGCAAGGTGAGGAAAATGTATTTAAAGCAGCGAATGGTTATTGCCTGGAATTCATTGCCCATGAATATGATGGAGGCTGATTCAATTGAGGCCTTCCTTCAAAAGGGAATTAGATAATTATTTAAATAAAAAAGCATGGAGGACAACAGAGAAAAGGCAGAGAAGTGGGTCAAAGTAAGTACCCTTGCAGAGAACTGGTACCTTCTGTGCTATAATTATTCTATAGTTACATTTTTGCATGATTCTAAGATTCTAGGAATTGAAGATCCTTGTGAACTAGGCCGCACAAGAAGTGAACTGTGGATTTGGACCTTTGCAAAAACTATTCATTCCCTCCTGAAGTACAGACTGTGCAGGTCACTGCCCAACAGCACCCTGAACCAGAGAATAAACTGGGATAAATTGCAAAGCAGGAGAGATCTGGGATTACAAAGGATATGCTCAAAACACTGGGTAGCACAGTGGCTCAGTGGTTAACACTGCTGCCTCACAGTACCAGGGACCCGGGTTCGATTACTGCCTCAGGGGACTGTCTGTGTGGAGTTTGTCCATTCTCCCTGTGTCTGTGTGTGTTTCCTCTGGGTGCTCTAGTTTCCTCCCACAATCCAAAGATGTGCAGGTCAGGTGAATTGGCCATGCTAAATTACCTGTTGTGTTAGGTGCTTTAGTCAGGGGTAAATAAAGGGTCTGAGTGGGTTACTCTTTGGACGGTCTGTGTGGACTTGTTGGGCTAAAGGGCCTGTTTCCATGCTGTAGAGAATCTAATCTAAATTCCCAGATGGCTGGGTGTGGCTCCACAAAATACTTTAAACTTTACCTCTAGACTGAGAGCCATGAATTAGCCACACAATACCTCCTGGCAAGGCCAAGTGCACCTCTGCATTTCGGTCTAACAGCTGCAACATGAATAATGGTGAGAATCCATCGAACAGAACTGTCAGCGTTAGGAGTCTTAGTGGTGGGAATAGACTTGTAATCTTGAATCTAATGAAGGATGTGACACAAATCAGCACATAGTGTAACTCACTGACACTAATATTTCCAGGAATGTTTCTTCATTAACAATGATACACAGCCTCATAGTATATTTTGACAACAGGAGAGTTGTCACATAGTTGTACTGTTTTTGGCCTAGTAATCCAGAGGACTAGTCTAATACACTTTTCATATCCCATCATGGTAGCTGGTGTATTTTAAATTCAATTGATAACTCTGGAATATAATGCTAGTCTCAGTGATGGTGACCATGAATTGTTGTTGTAAAAATGCATTTAGTTCACTAATGTCCATTAGTAAAGGAAATCTGGCATCCTTACCTGGTCTGGCCTTCACAGGACCCTCAGTAACGTGGTTAACTCTTAACTGTCATCTGAAATATAGCCTAGCAAACCAAGTGCAATTAGAAGTGGGTATTAATGCTGTGAAAGAATAAGAAGCTATAGCCAAACGTTGCAGCCAACTCAGACCTCTGAACAGTTTCCATATTGCTGGACTCCCAGGCATCCAGATGAGAGGGAAACTGAGCAATCCTCATTAGCTGACCGGCCGACGGGAGTATTCGCAGACATCATCAAGCTCTCCTTACTCTGATCTGAAATCAACACCTGCTTCAAGAAGACCACCATCATCTTGGTGCCAAAGGAAAATCTGTAGCATGTCTCAATGCATACTACCCAGCAGACTCTGACCTCTGTAATTATGAAGCACTTTGAGAGATAGGTCATGGCTCACATCAACTCCAGCCCACCAAGCTGCCTTGATCCTTTGCAATTCACTGACTAGCACAACAAAACCACAGCAGAAACATCTCGCTGACTCTATACTCAAACTCTGGGACATCTGGATAACAAGGAAACCTATGTCAGGCTCCCAACTTATTGACTACAGTTCCACTTTCAATACCATAATTCCAAGCAAACTCACCTCAAAACACAGGTCTTGGCTCCCCACTTTATAACTGGATTCTCAACTTCCTGACCCATCGATCACAAATATCAAGAATAGGCAACAGCACCTCCTCCACCATAATTCTCAACACCGGTGCCAGGCAAGGGTGTGTACTCAGTCCCCAACTATACTCTTTATACATTCATGACTGTGTGGCCAAATTCCACCCCAATTCCACTCACACATTTGCTAACGACACCACCATTGTAGGTCGGATCTCAAACAATGACGAGACAGAACACAGGAAAGAGACCGAGTGCTTAGCGGCATGTTGCAAAGATAGCAATCTCTCCATCAATGTCAACAAAAATGAAGGAGCTGGGCATTGACTTTAGGAGCGGAGGAAGGGCATACCCCAGCTGCATCAATGGAGCTGAAGTGGAGATGGTCGAGAGCATCAAGTTTACAATCACCAACTGTCCTGATCCACCCACGCCAAGAAAGCACAACAACGTCTCTACTTTCTCAGAAGGCTAAGGAAATTCAGTATGTACACAAGGACTGTTACCAAGTTTTATAGATGTACCATAAAAGCATCCTATCTGGATGGAACACAGCATGGTAAGGCAAACTGCTCTTCCCAAGATCACATGAAACTACAGAGAGTCATGAACACAGTCCAGTCCATCGCGCAAACCAGCCTTCCATCCATTGACTTGATCTCTGCTTCCTGCTGCCTCAAGAAAGCAACCAACATAATCAAAGACCCCTCCCACCCCGGGTTATACTCTCTTCCACCCTCTTCCATTGGGTAGAAGATATAAAAGTGTACATATACATGCGAACAGATACTTCCCTGCTGTTATTAGACTTCTGAATGGACCTCTCAGATTTTAAGTTTAATGTTAGATTAGATTACATACAGTGTGGAAATAGGCCCTTCAGCCCAACAAGTCCACACCAACCCTCCGAAGAGCAACCCACCCAGACCCATTCCCCTTCACCTAACACTACAAGCAATGTAGCATGACCAATTCACTTAACCTGCACATTTTTGGACTGTGGGAGGAAACCCACACAGACACGGGGAGAATGTGCAAACTCCACACAGACAGTTTCCTGAGGCAGGAATTGAACCCAGGTCTCTGGTGCTGTGAGGCAGCAGTGCTAACCTCTGTGCCACTGTGCCATCCCTGCTTCTGAATGGTCCTCTCAGATTTTAAATTTAATGTTGATGTTGCTCTCTGCAACCATAACATTATATTCTTCACTCTGTTCTATTACCCTGACACACTTTATATGATATAATCTGCCTGTACTGCACGCAAAACAAAACTTTGCATTGTTCCTAGGTATATATGACAATAATAAGTCAAATCAAATCAAATTAAAGTGATTATTGTTTATTTGTTCTGTCAAGAAATAAAAGCAAAATAGAGAGACAGCACCAAAACTAAACAAAAAACGCTGGAGACACACAGCTGGACTGTGAGCATGAGAAAGCAGAAGCAACAGACAAAGCATTCCATTCTGATTAAAAATCTATGCCAAAAATGTTAACCTGTCATTGCTTTTTACAGTGTGTGAAAGACATTCTGTATAAGGCTTTAAGAATTCACTTTTATTTCAGTTTCTGAGGAAAGCAATGGCCTTAATTTTCTGATATAAGGAGCAGCAAATTTCTCAACTGATGTCATGTATCTGTCTCTGCACCGTGAGGCAGTACCAACATAAGCACATGAGCAGTACTTAGGGAGGACATTTAAATTTCCAAACATAGTGAAATCAGAGGGCCTGAAGCATGGAGACTTGGGCTGTTTGCCTTATACTCACACTGGCTTTTTCACAGATTTACATTTAACTTTCCCCAGCATGTGTAAAATTTGCTGAGCAGCTTAGCTTGATGTAAATCAGCCAGCAACCATAGCAACCGGCATCCCTTGTTTATTACCTCCCCCTCCTGACTTTTTTATTTCCTCATGGGACGTGAGTGTCTTTGGATGAGCCAGTATTTATTGCCCGTCCACAATTACCCTTGAGAAGGCGGTGGTGAGCTGCCTCCTTAAACCACTGCAGTCCATGTGCTGTGGGAGGGAATTCCAGCATTTCGAACGAGTGACAGTGAAGGAAGGGTGATCTATTTCCAATTCAAGATGGTGAGCGACTTAGAGGGGAACTTGCAGAGGGTGGTATTCCCATGTATCTGCTGCCCTTGACCTTCTAGATGGAAGTGGTCACAGATTTGGTGGGTCTAAGGATTCGTAGTGAACTTTTACACTGAATCTTGTTGAGTGTACATACTGCAGCTTCTGTACAGAAGATCTGAGCCATGCTGTTTCATAGCCCCTCATTCAAAGCTTGATGGTAATCAAAGTAAATGAAAAAAATATTCAGCAGGTTGGGTGGCATCTGTGGAGCAAGAAGAACTAGGTTAAAGCTTCAAGTCAATGAATGTTTGGCCTAGTGAAATATTGAAGCATTGAAAACAGGGGCATGAGTAGGTCATTCAGCCCTTTGAGTCTGTTCAGACATTATATACGATCATGTCTGATCATCCAACACACCATTATGGTCTTCCTTTCTTCCCCTTGTTCCCTTTTGCCCTCAGAATTATAAATTACTTATTCTTGAAAGCATTAACTTTGTTTTTGTCTCACTGTATGTGCCACTTGACCCATTTAGCATTTTTAATGTGTTTTTCTGTTTGCACTTTCAATTGCTCCACAATAATACTCAGAATAATTTTCTAAAAAGGGCTTATATTTACACAGTACTTTTCTCAACTTTTGAATATCCCAAAGGGCTTTGTAGCCAATGAATTACTTTCTTGAAGTGTAGTCACTGCAATAATGGAGGAGAAAATTGTTTGCAGTGCAAGCTGTTAGAATTGGCCAAGGTTTCTTCAACCCTCATTTGAAGATGCATTTCATGATAATTTGGGACACTGTGTGATATCGTGGAGGGCTATAAAAAGAAGATGGATTTTAAATATGTGGAAGCTAGCTGAATAGCATATGTCAAATTTGCTGTTTAACTAACCCCTAGACCCCTCTACTGCACAGAAAGGAACAGGAGCTCTTGGATTTACCAGATCTCAACAGGGAGATTTTGGCAGTCATCCAACTGTACAAAATAAAAAAGAAAGAGAAAATAATGTGCATTTCCTTAGGCTGAATGTCCCAAAGCATGTTACAGCTAATGAAGTACTTTTAAAATGTACTCACTGTTGAAATGCTGGAAACACAGCAGCCAATTTGCACAGATTCCACTGCAAATGTCCCTTTTGACACTGACCCTCGACGGTCTATTTGTTTGGCTGTCAGTGACAAGTCTATCCAGTTTACTTACTGTAAACACAAGAAAGTGAGGCTGTTGAGAAAATCAGTAGTCGCCAGTGCATTCTGTGAGCTTCCTTGTTTAAACTTGCTTACCACTTGCTTCATTTTTACCCCCTCATCTCTTTAAACTGCAAACTCATGCATGACCCTGTCCCTGGCTCTGCAGCAACTGATTGTCTGAGAAAGGTGACATGGATGAATGGTTTGACCTTTGCCCCTGAATCAGAAACCCTGGCAGTTCAGTGCAGTGTTCAGAGAGCATTGCACCATATTTGGGATAAGATATTAAACCAAGGCCATGCCTTCCCTTCTCAGGTCCCATGTTCCTGAAATCCAGCTGGGGGAAGATAGAACTGGAGCCAATCTTCACATAATTTTATCAACAGTTACTTACAGTACAAATATGTACCTCCTCACTCCACAGTTTCAGACAATGTTCGTACAGTTAAAGTAATGACTACTGTTTGCATAGAATTAAAGGCAATTCTCACTTAAAATAACAATTGAAGTTTGTATATTATAAAGCGAGAAACCCCACTTCTAGGATTCAACAATTTCTTCGGACATAATTTATTTTAGTAAAACAATTCAAAGATTGGGTACTGGAATCTACCCATTTAAAGTTCGAGATTTCCTTTCTCTCCTGCATTTGTTTCAAGCCAGCAAAGTCAATCTGTATTTTTTATTCCCTCAACCTCTCTTAGAGTGTACATTATCTATAATGCAATAGAATAATTGTCTACATAACATTCAACAGGTACTGTTGCTTCAATGTGCCCATTGTACAGAATCTTAATTAAAATGTTTGACAAATAGAATTGTGCATCTACAGCCACCACAAGAACCATTGTTTCAGCAGCCAAAGTATTTTAAAAAGGCTTCTATTTCTATAGTTTCATAAACTCAAGGACTATATTTCCAGTTCTGGAAAATTACGAAGTCAACATTACTGGTGTACCTATCAGGACGGTTAGCATTATATTCTTTGGGTCAGCTAAGGTTAGGAACTTAAGTATACATTTTACAAATGCAACTTCCTGAAGGTCTTATTATCCTTGAAACATTCTTGAATCTAAGGCCTTTCTCTCAATACTTAGCTCCAACACATCAACACTCTTCTGAGGAAGAGTCATTAGACCTGAAAGAAACATTGATTTCTCTCCACAAATGCTGCCAGACTTGCTTCACTTTTCCAGCAATTTCTGTTTTTATTTGTGATATCAAAAATAGAATCTGGTCTGGTCTAAATGTGCAACTCGTTCGACTGATCGATCGAGTTTTGCATTTGCTCTGTCCCTTCTTCATACGTATCAGCATTTTTCCATGATGTCCCAGTGTGATGAATTGGGATGAAAGTAATATTGAATTGTTCATTTAAAGTTATTCCAGACCTGAGGTCCTCAAAAACCCTACAAATGTAACATCTGATTTTAAATTCCAGTGTATCCTTGTTTATAATATATTCTTCAAATTCCATAGTGCCACTCCATAAGAAATCCTCTTGAAATCTTCTCTTCACAACACCATTAAAGCATTGCAAGATCTGGCTAGAGTTGAATACGAGCTATTTTAAGCAAAGTAGATCTCACTGTAAACCTGGAGGTGTCATTCAGCCCATAGTTGCATTTGTTTAATTTACAGAGTTTTGATGTTGATCTACTGCCTCTTTGCCTCTGAAAAGTGTTGCCCTGCAGAGAATCAGCTTTTGTGTCACTCAGACTGCTCTCCTATGGTTTTGTGGAGTGAAAAGGATTTTTAAGATTACTTTGCAGCTGTGGGAGAATTCATTCTAACATCTTTATCACTCTGTCATTCTTCAAAAATCCTGGCAACAAGCCTAACTTGTAGCCTTTAAATCCAATGTGTTAGGAGTCTTGCAGTACAAACCCACTCTTGGGTGGAATCTCCCAGAAATGGGAGGGAACTTAATAGAGGATGGTGATGGATCACCTGCTCATTTCCACTCAACTGAATTTCTAGGCTTCAGATAAGGCTCTTAGAGGGTCAGCTGAAACCATTTAAAATATTGAAGAGCTTATTCCAAACTGGTTTGTAATTACCTTAAGATCTTAAGATGTACAATCAGAAGTATACCATTCAGCCCCTCAAGTCTGCTCCACCATTCAATGAGATCATGGAATCCCTATTGTGTGGAAACAGACCATTTAGCATATTGGGTCCACACTGATCCTTCAAAGAGCATCCCACCCAGACCTACACCCCGACCAAATCCCTGCATTTTGCATGGCTAATCCACCTAGCCTACACGTTCCTGGACACTATGCGCAATTTAGTGTGGTCAATCCACCTAACATGTACAGCTTTGGACTGTGAGAAGAAACCGGAGCACCTGGAGAGAAAACCTCCACAGAAACAGCCAAATATGCAAACTCACACAGACAATTGCCCGACGTTGGAATCAAACCCGAGTCCCTGGTGCTGTGAGGCAGCAGTGCTAACCTCTGTGGTCCCCCATAAATCCAGATTCAAAGCAAGTTCAAGGGATTGAATAGCCAAATTGATTGTATGAGCACAACCAGGAAAAACCCTGAGCAAGTAATACTTACCTTCCTGTCTCAGAATTACATAAGATTGTGGCTCATTTACTCAAAAGTTAAATGCATGAGGAAAAAGTCTTGTAAATCTCATGGTTTTACATTTGCAGTTGGTGAACTCACAGCTTCCACAATTTGAATGGCCTAGTTTTTCTTTATCTGTGAATAAGGATGACCTATTTTTGAGACAGGAAACTGTAAAATCTGTCTAAATAATATGCAGGCCATTATAAAGTCATGAGAAATAGGGGCAGGAGTTGGCCATTTGGCCCCTCTAGCTGGCTCCACCATTCAATAAGATCATGACTGATCCAGAATTCCTCATGTCCACTTTCATACGTTTTCCCAATAACCCTTATTCCCCGACTAATCACAAATCTTTCTATCTCAGCTTTAAATATACACAAGGACTCTGCCTCCACAGCTCTCTGTGGCATGGAGTTCCAAACACTCTCAATCCTCTGAGAGAAGAAATTATTCTTTATCCTGATTTGAAGTTGGTGCCCACTCTATTCTGAGACTACGCTCTCTGGTCCTAGACTCTCCCATAAGGAGAAACATCGTCTCAGCATTTACCCTGTCAAACCCCTTAAGAAACCTGTATGTTTCGATGGGAACAATTCTCATTCTTCCAAATTCCAATGAGTACAGATCTAATCATAAGACGGTCCCTCTACACCCAGAATCATCCCAGTGAACCTTCTCTCAACTGACTCCAATGAAATAACACCATTTGTTAAATAAAGGGACCAAAGCTGCTCTTGGAACTGTAGATGTGATCTCACCAGAACTTTGTAGTGTTGCAGCAAGATTTCCCTACTCTCATACTCCAGCACCTTTGAAGTAAGAGCCAACATTGCAATAGACAGTGCACATCTCTTCATGTTGCCATTTCAGAGATCGGTTTTGAGCCAGGGCCCTGGCCAAGCTAGTGGTGTTTACCAACAGGATTAAACATTTGGGGATATGGGTGAGATCATCAAGCCCACTCTGGCAACCTGAAATAACATTATGTGGGCAGCAGCCAATGAAATTGCTGTTGCCAGAATTGCCATCCAATTAAGATCCCTCAAGATCTGTCTGTCAATTAGGGAGCCACAGGTCATCAACCACAACAGTGCCATCTGGAGTGGTGGCCAATGCTGTAATTGTAGGTACAGGATAATGGCGTATTGATGGATGCACATCATGATTACTGGGTAAGTGGGGAGCCAGAGCCAGTTAGAGAAGATACAGCAAAGGTGTGGGATGGGGAGAGCTACTGATGGCAAATGGCAGCAAACTCACTGGATGCAGTGAAAGCTACCAGGAAGCCCACCGTAAGCTCAAATGTGAATTAAATTGAATTTATTGTCATGTGTACCGAGGCACAGTGAAAAGCTTTGTCTTGCGAGCAATACAGGCAGATCACAGAGTTAAGTAGCATAGGTAAGTAAATAAAATGTGCCCAGAAAGGGGCACTAACCCCCAGTCATGGTGACCTCACCACGTGAAAAAGCATCCCACCTACTGGTAAAATGCCAACAGAGGGAAGAAAAGGTCTGTAATCAGCCTAAGACTCCAAGGCCACCTTTCTCACTGCTAGTAAAATGCCATAATGGTGTGAAGATATGAAATATGCCATCTGTTCCCCCCACTCCATTTCACCAGCTCTCCCACCCACAGCTGATAGGGCCTGTAAAATCACACTCCCATGTCTTTGAAATGGGCGTCAGACCAGATCAAGTTGGCTGGTTTCCTTTGCTAAAGGATAGGAGTGAAACAGATGGATTTGTGTGACAATCTGCTCATTCTGCAGATACCTTTACTGATATTGGCTTTGTGTTTCTTCATTGAAGAATTTCACTTCCCCAGCGTCATTGTGGAATTTGAACACATGACACCTTCTTTTTGGTTCAAAACTGCTGGATTGTCCATCCATCAAAACATAGAAATTAGGAGCAGGAATGGACCATTCAGCCTTTCGAGTCTACTCCATTAGTGAAGTACCCCAGTGCCACCTTCATATGTTTGCTCAATATACCTCGATGCCTTTAATTTTTTTTATCCATCTCTTCCATTGACTCAACTTCCACAGCCTTCTGTGGTAAAGAATCCCACAGGCAGACCAGCCTCTGAGTGAAGAAATGTTTCCTTACTTCAGTCATAAATGATCTACTCTATATCCTGAGACTGTTCCAGACTCTCCAACTGGGAAACACCCTCCCTGCATCTCATCTGTCCAACTCAGTAAGAATTTTGTATGTTTCAGATAAATCCCCTCTCAGTGTTCTGAACTCTAATGAATATAGGCCCAGTCAAACCAAACCTTTTCAGCAATCCCCAGTATCAACCCAGTGAATTTCAGATGCACTCCCTCTAATGCAAATACATCTTCTTGTGGATAGAGAGATTGAAACTGTGCAAAATACTCCAGGCACTGTCTCACTGAAATCTTGTTTAACTGCAGTAAGATAGTCCGACATCAGTTCACAAATCCAGGAACACTTTGCTCTCAACCCCTCTTGTGGCACATTTCCAAATATTTCACAACACCTTAGAGGGATGCGAAAAGAATACTTGGATGGATTCAACTAGCCTCCCTCTCTTCAGAGAATCTCAATACTCGACGTGATCCCTTCTCTCTCAAAACATCTCCAGTCTTGATACTTTGTTATATGTGCCTTACAGCCAGAGCGTTAAAAAGTCTCTGCCTCCCTTCCTCATTGGCTTCAGTCTTCTGGTATTATTTTAATCTGTCTGCCTAAGAGAATAAATTTGCTTGAATCAATTTTGAGAATTCCCATCAGAATTAGAAGATCTTCAATTAAATGTTTTCTTAAGTTTCCACTTTTCCCTCAAATTAAAAAAAGCAATCCTTTAACCTTTTCTCATAAATGTGATACACACAAAGCCCAGAACCATTCCTTTCTGTGCACTCTGGGGACAGTTATATGTTTCGTCTGATGAGGTGACCAGAACTGCACAAAAATGCTCCTGATCGAGTCAGATCGAATAGAATGGAACAATAGTGCTTTCTTTAAAAAAATGCTCTCTGTCCCACTATCTCATTAATTTTAATTTGCTTGAAGGAACAATTTGCAGCATTTGTCCTAATAATTGCCAATAATCTGAATGGTGACAGATTAATATAATATTTTGATAATGGTTCCTAAGCAAAGGCAAAATTATAGGGATATCACTAAGCATTTTAAGAGTGTAGCATTTTTACGAACTGCTAGAGGTTTTTTTCTTTCAAGTCAGCTGTTTACTGAAATTGATGGGCCACCAATTTTCAAGCTTCAATGTTATAGAACATGGAACAATATAGCACAGAACAGGCCCTTCGGCCCTCAATGTTGCGATGACCTGTGAACTCATCTAAGCTCACCCTCCCATACTATCCCATCATTATCCATGTGCTTATTCAAGGATTGTTTAAATCTCCCTAATGTGGCTGAGTTAACTACATTGGCAGGCAGGGTCTCAGTTTGTAGTTATGGCCCCTCACCAATCCTTCGAGAAAGACTTTCACTATCTACCCTATCTAATCCTCTGATCATCTTGTATATCTCTATCAAATCCACTCTTAGCCTTTATCTTTCCAATGAGAACAGACAGAAGTCTCCCTGCCTATCCTCATCAGAGCTTCCCTCCATACCAGGCAACATCCTGGTAAATCTCTTCTGTACCTTTTCCAAAGCTTCCACATCCTTCTTGTAATGGGGTGACCAGAACTGTACACAATATTTCAAGTGCGGCCGCACCAGCGTTTTGTATAGTTACAGCATGTCATTATGCTGAACTCAATTCCTCTACCAGTAAAACCTAACACACTGTATGCCTTCTTAACAGCACTATCAACCTGGGTGGCAACTTTCAGGGATCTATGTACATGGACTCCAAGATCCCTCTGCACATCCACACTATCAAGAATCTTTCCATTGACCCAGTACTCTGCTTTCCTGTTATTCTTCCCAAAGTGAATCACCTCACTTTTAGCTGCAGTGAACTCCATTTGCCACCTCTCGGCCCAATTCTGCAATTTATCCAAGACCCCCTGCAACCTGTAACATTCTTCCACCCTGTTCACTACTCCACCGACTTTAGTGTCTTCTGCAAACTTACTAACCCATCCATTTATGCCTGTGTCTATGCAAGTTATCTACCCGACGTTAATTGATCGGGTAGGTAAGGGGAAGGTAGGGTTAAAATTATTACTTCGTTTAAATGCATTTTAAATTACTATCTGAGAAAGTACATCGGAAATGTACAGCATGACAGAGGGAAGACAAGAAAGTGTTTTCTTATCCTTTAAATGTGGGCATTGTTGGCTCGGCCAGCATTTATTGCCCATCCACAATTGACTTTCAGAAGGTGGTTGTGAGTTGGCTCCTTAATCACCATAACCCTTCAGTTGTCGAGGCGCCCATATGCCTTTAAGGATGGAATTACAGGATTTTGACCCTGTCGTAGTGAAAGAATGTCCAAGTCAGGATGGTGAGCAGGTTGGAGGGGAACTTGCAGGTGGTGGTATTCCCATGTATCTGCTACCTCCCATCCTCCAAGGTGGGAGAGGGCACGGGTTTGGAACTTGCTGTCTAAAGAGACGAAATGAGTTGCTCCAGTGAATCTTACAGAGGGGATTTGTTATGTTTTTGTGTAAGTATGGTGGACTGTCATTGTAAGAGTCTGATCACCTGATACAGTGATGATGTCATTAATCATTGTGAGTGAAAACAGCTTAGTCTATCCTTGCTGCCTGTCGAGTAAATATCTCCTTAATAAAGCTCCTGCTTCTTGTAATGTAACTGTTTCCACGTTGATGGAGAAGGGATTGAAGGTTGAAGGTGGTGGATGCTGTGCCATTAAGTGGGCTCTTTTGTCCTGAATAGTGTCAAGTTCCTTGAGTGTTGTTAGAGATGCTCTCATCCAGGCAAGTTTTCCATCATGCTCCTGCCTTGCAATTGGTGGACAGTCTTGGTGAGACAGAATTCCCAGCCTCTGACCTGGAATGAATGGCACACAGAGAGTTGTTCTTTTGGAATGGTCTCTTTCTGGACTATAACATCCTGTGACTGTGTGAATTGACTAATTTTCACATTAAGATTATCACCCAGATTCCCACAAATCCAGCATCATAGTCATACTTAAGTCTAATACTAAATATTTTTTAAAGTCTGGCATCACCAGCCTCAACCTCAAGAAGACCATGCAGCCCTTGTGATCTAGAGAATCTTTTAACATTGACAAGTTGTCACAGGATATGAAGAAGAGTCATACTGGACTCAAAACAGTAACTCTGCTTCTATCCCCACAGATGCTGCCAGACCTGCTGGGTTTCACTAGTATTCCCTCTGCTTTTCACAGGATCCAGATTGGCAATGGGGAGATTTCAGTTATAATGCCTCCAACAGATATTCATCAAGTGCTGCTTCACAATCCTTTCAAAACATGAATATGTGGATTAACTTGAAAACACTGCAGATATTAGAAAACTGCAATGAAAACAGAAAATGCTAGAAATGTGTCAGAAGTGACAGTTCAGCTGAATGAGCGACCAGAGGCCACTCTCACATAAGAACAGTAGCTTGAATTGAAGTTAACTGAGCCCTAGCTGCTGGCTTGACCTGGGTCAGCTCTGAGGTGAGAATGTGTTGCTGGAAAAGCGCAGCAGGTCAGGCAGCATCCAAGGAGCAGGGGAATCGATGTTTCGGACATGAGCCCTTCTTCAGGAATGAGGAAAGTGTAGGAATGAGGTAGCTCTGAGGGATAACAAAAGCGGTAAATCCTGATCTGGTGGAAGAGTAAGGAGGTAATCCCAAAGGTGTCCTTGGAGTGAGCTTTCAATGGGAAAACACCAGTGCTGGATGAGCTGAGGAGCTAACACCAAAGTTTGGGAAGATAAGGAAAAAGGACAAAAATGAAGGATTTCAGCGAAAACTCCAGAGAGCAACCTTTGTGAAGTGTAACCCCAAAAGTGGGTGTGAAGAAGACCCCCAGACCTGGAAGAAGTGCATAACCTTCTAATCTCGGGTATTAGCTTTTACTTTGCTGACTGGTCTGGAAACGTCAAGTTAGTGGGTAGTGATAAATTGCACGCTTGCTGTTAACCTTTTTCTAACCAAATGGTGTGAATTGTGTAGGAGAAAGTGAGGACTGCAGATGCTGGAGATCAGAGCTTAAAAATGTGATGCTGGAAAAGCGCAGCAGGTCTGGCAGCATCAAAGGAACAGGAGAATCGACATTTCGAGCATAAGCCCTTCTTCAGGTGTGAATTGTGTGTCTGCTTTAACTGAACAGTAAAGGTAGTGGTTAGTTAATAGAGACTTGACTCTTGTCCTCTTTGTGCCAAACCAATCACTGTTGTCAAGGGAGGCAACCAGGAACACACTGAACAGCATTGTGGGTGTCCCCTACACCACATGGACTGCAGCTGTTTAAGAAAGTGACTCACCACCACCTTTTCAAGGGCAATCAGGAACGGGCAATATATCCTTGTTTAGCCAGTGATGGCCACATCCCTGAAACATTTTTTTCTAATGGTAGAACTTTCACATGTAGACCAAACATCAAATGAAGAGAAGCTTGAAATCATAAGAACAAAGCTAACTCTTAAAAGGTGACAATAATATGTCAGCATTTCAGGCATTTGATCAGAGCTGTAAATCTGCAGAGATCTCTTGTAGAGGCAACGTGGGAGCATGAGGAACAGGGGTTGACCTAGACTCAGCTGGATGAAAGATGTCAGAGTGTGATTACAGATGAGCGACAGTGGGTGTGTGAGAAAGGGACAAGACTGACAATCCTCTCAAACCATGGTCGACCAGCAGGTATAGCTGTTAGCAACAAATACAAATCATTTAGGATTCATAAGAATCACTATTGAAAGTTGAGGTTTTCTTTGAAAACTAATCACTATTGAAACAGTGAAATATTGAGTGTTTTACACTATGGCAGAAGGTAAAGTAGTAGTCCCAATCTACGAATCATAGAATCCCTACAGTGTGGAAACAGGCCATTTGGCCTAACAAGTCCACACCGACCTTCTGAAGAGTAAACCATCCAGACCCAATCCCCTACATTTTACCCCTGATTCATGCCCTAACCTACACATCCCTGAACACTATGGTCAATTCACTAACCTGCACATCTTCGGACTGTGGGAGGAAACTGGAGCACCCAGAGGAAACCCACGCAGAGACGGAGAGAACGTGCAAGCTCTACACAGACAGTCGCCCAAGGCTGGAATCGAACCTGGATCCCTGGCACTATATCCAATGTATTGCCCCCACCTCCACTGTGCACAGAATGCAGGAGAATTCATTGTTGCAGGTGGTTAATGTATGGGAACACACCCCTTGCAAGTTTCCCTCCAAGCTACACATGATTCTCACTTGGAAATATATCATCATTCCTTCAGTGTCACTGATTCAAAGCCCTAGGATTCCCTTCCTACAGCATTGTGGGTCTGCCAACACGCAAAAGGTTCAAGACAGCATCTCACCACCTGCTTCTTTAGGGAAATTAGAAATGAGCAGTTAATGCTGGCCCAGTTAGCAACTCCCACATACCATGAAAGATTTTTAAAAAGTAAACAAAACTAAGCTCAGAATAGAATAGAGTAAAGTTTACTGTCACGTGTACTCAAGATACAAAAGAACAGGAGTACTGTGAAAATGTACAAGGTTGCCAGCATAGGGCAACATCTTAGGTATAGAGCACCTAGTTACAAATCTTAGTCACAAGAAGTAGAGAAAAATAACAAAAAAGATGCACGACACTATGGACATGCATAGAAAAAGTTAGGAAAATAAGAAATAAAACAAAAATAATTGACACTACAACCTTTCTGTGAGGGTTTCCACATTGTCTTGGGTGTCGTGAACAATGGTTAAATCACCAACACCAAGCCTCCCTCATAAGAAGAGGAGCTTTGGTCAAGGTACAGAGAGGTCCTCTGTGCACCTATATCATCTCGTGCCTGTACCTTCAAAAGGAGATTAACTAAATTCAGGGCAGACGAACATGGTCCTGACTATTCTCAGGTTATGAGTAATATGTCAGTCAAAGACGCAAAGCAAGGAAATTGTGTCTGATAGCTGTCTCCATTCATCCTCAAAAGTTTTCTGACTTTACTCAGACCTCTATTTAAACATAAATTCATCCAAACAGCCTTAAAAGCTCTGTGTAAGAGTACTCAATGGGCTTAGTTTAATTTCATTCTGTAACACTGGAGTGTTGCCATCTAAACTCAAGATCACTATAAAAGTTTTCTAGAGGTGCCAGTAAACTTAGTGGGTTATGTGGATTTCCTTCAATTGCTTCAATTGAACTATTTGCAATGGAGCTGAAAATGTGTTGCTGGAACAGCACAGCAGGTCAGACAGCATCCAGGGAACAGGAGAACTGACGTTTCGGGCATAAGCCCTTCTTCAGGATTCCTGAAGAAGGGCTTATGCCCGAAATGTCGATTCTCCTGTTCCCTGGATGCTGCCTGACCTGCTGCTCTGTTCCAGCAACACATTTTCAGCTCTGATCTCCAGCATCTGCAGACCTCACTTTCTCTTATTTGCAGTGGAAACTTATTGGACTGAAAAAATGTAAATTTGATAACTGCTGAATTGTTCTTGGTTTGGATATCTCTAACCCAGCACCAACAACAACAGCCTTTTCACTAAGTTGTCCGCTTTTTTTGATGAGGAGAATGGTAAACATCATGAAGAAACACAGAGAGATGCTAGCTTGTTACAGCACCATGGGCACAGTAACACAAAGACTGCGCGATGCCCGCACATCCAGGTGCCCTTGCCTGACATTTCCCATTCTGACAGGAGATTGTTGCACTGCATGCCAGTTGTTTGCCAAGACACAAAGCTCTGAGTTGCCTACCAGGCTACTCTCTCATCAGAGAGAGAAATACAAAGACAGCTGGGGGGATTGTTTAACCTGAGGGTCACCATGCCTCAGGTGAGGAGAGCAGTTGAGAAGGTAGAGCTCTTCATGGTGACCTCAGATTGTGTGGGAATTAAACCCATGCAGTTGGTATCACACAGCATTGCAGGCCAGCCTTCCAGCCAACTAAGCTAACCAAGCCTCTTTTTTTTCAAGCTATCAATGGAAATTAAATCGACAAGACTCAACTTATGCTCCAAAGACTTGTTTAAACCAACATGTAATATGTGTCACATCAGTCAGCTGACAATTCACTTCTGCATAAAGCAGGTTCTCTGATTCTGAACTGCAGCCCAGTTCAGTTCCTTGCCAATGATGAAGAAGATTTATCTATGACTGTTGATTATGACAGCCTTTAGACAAATGGCATTTGATCTATACTGAACTTCTTGCTCCACATAATCCTCTTCTCAACCTACTTTATCATAGTATGTTGTTATATTCATTCACGGCTGTAGCCGTTGCTGGTTGGGCCAACATTTATTTCCCATTTGTCCAGAGATCAGTTAAGAGTTTACCAAATCACTGTACATCTGGATTGATGGATCACATGTCACACAGCCCTGGGCCGGGTAAGGACAACAGATTTCCTTTCATCAATGACATTAGTGAACCAAATGGAGTTTTCTCGACAATCAACTGTATTTACTGGTTGCCATAACGCTAGCTTTTTTATTCAATATTTTTGTATTGAATTCAAATTTCACCATCTGCTATAGTTGGATTTGAACCCACATCCCCTTATTACTAGCTCATTAGAACTTACTGCTTCCTAGATTCTCACATTGTTATGCTTCACATACCTAGCTTCCTTTTAAATACATCTATACCATTTTCCTTAATCACCCAGTGTAATAACAAAGTCTACATTCTCAATTCCCTGAATGAAAAGGTTTCCCATGAGTCCTTCTTAGATTTGTTTTCTTACTCTTCATGGAAACACCTTGCCAACATCAACCTTACCAAATCCCTTCAGAATTTGAAAGATTTATTTCAGGTCTTGCCTTTCCAAAGAAAGGAACTCCTAATAATGTTCCCATCAAAGCCACTTACTATCCTACATATATTGGATATACATCACTGTTCCTTCTGTGAATTTATGTAAAACTCTGTTATCTCACTTTTTAGATTGGAATCAATCTAAACATCAGGTCATAGACAGAGAACACAGGGGGCTAACACCTTCAACATATTGTCTAGCTATCACATTGTTAACAGCTAACCCGAGAATGCAACTTTAAAAAAAGGGTTTTGTGATTTACACATGAAAGAAGTGAAACTATCACTGTATTCTAACAGATGAAAGGTTTAACAGACAATCAATTCTTCAATGTATAATTTCAGTTACATCACACTGCAAATTTTTGCAATAAATTCTGTGTTACGATCGAGCCCTCCACAATCACCTGATGAAGGAGCGTCGCTCCGAAAGCTAGTGTGCTTCCAATTAAACCTGTTGGACTATAAACCAGTGTTGTGTGATTTTTATTTTTTCCAATGTCTTGATAACTTTGATTCATCTGCTTTCCTGTCCAATGTATGTACGGTTAGCAAGAAAAGGTGACACCTTTTAAAGAATGGTAGTATAACTCCCAGTACATGAAACCATTAACAAGGCACACATGATTGCAGCATCCAATGAGCAATGTGAACAACAAAAAGATTTCACCCTCTTAATGTTCAACATCACCATACATGTAAATCCTTGATACCTAGAGAGCTGTCATGATTCATTCATTTTAAGACAATCAGGAATTCCAGCATTGCTCACTGCCCCAGGGCAAGGACCAATTTACTGCTTAGGAACAAAGGCTACATTTTAAAACAATAGTTGAGAACCCTACTGATAAAGGTCAAAGCCTACCAACTGACAAGATATAATACGTCTCATTCAGGCACAGAATATTTTAGAGAATACAAGTGACATTCTAAAGGGTTTATTCAGATATTTTGGCCAATAGTGGATCAATCAAATACAACCTAATCAAGATCATTGTGGCCTATTGAATGCTCCACTGTCTGACTATCACAGAGGTATTTAATTCCATAGGTTCACAAGCAAGGTGATGCACATCACAGCCTAATCTGGAGCAAACATGAGTTAATCAATGGCAGGAAACAGGTATTTACCAAAAGGTGAATAATGTATTAAAACTTGTTGAAATATTGGTGAGCTCTTCCAGGATTTTCTTTCCTTTACTGCCAAAATTCCTCTTCCACTGTATTTAAGTTTCTGCCAACAGGAATTCCATTGGGTGATGCAAATCATTGTGAATGCTGTCAAAGGAACTCACCTTGTCGTATTTTCTGCATCCTTCTCCATGGGACTATAAAATATAGGAGTAATTGTAGACTGTTCAGCCCATCACATCTGCCCCATCATTCAATAAGATCATAGTTGATCTGATCATTCTCAACTTCACGTTCCTCCTTTTTGCCAATAACCCTTGATTCCCTTCCTGATTAAAAATCTGTCTACTTCAGTCTTGTAGATTCATTGTCACATGTATAAAAAAGTGAAAAGTATCTTTGCATGTCATATGCAAAGTGTCCCCACGCTCCAGCGCCATCTTGAAATTTTAATTATAAAGCAAGATTTTACTGCAATACAGTTCACCTTTCTCTCTACTACTTGTTCCTCCTCTGCTGCTTCTCCAGTCATTGCTTGACATTGGCCAGAGTCCCTGAAAAGGACTCCTGAAGTCTCATAATCACAACTGCAGTGTCCGATCTGGAGCCATGGGCTTGGGGCTCTGTATCTCCTGTTCCCCAAACGACACTCCTCCTCTACACTTTGCCGCTGCTCATCAGTTGTCAAGGTCCTCCGCCGTCCCTTCCACTGACACTTCAGCTCCTACAGGCGATCAGGCCTAGCCACAGACCTGGGCCCTCAGCTCAGTCTGCGAGTCCCAGCCAGCTGAGTCAGCCTGGGACCTGCTCCCCATTGTGGACCCCTGTCTGGCTCATCCTGGGTGTGCTGTTGCTGCTGCCAGAGGCCTCCTGCCACTCTCCAGGCTTTAAAGAAAAAAGAAAAAGAGCAAAAGCAAAAAAAGAGAAAAGAACAGAAAATAAGTAAAGCACATGGGAGCAGGTTAACCCCCATATCAGCCCTGTTACTCATTTGCTATCAGAGTGGCTTAGTCACTCAACCTCTACAGTCCTCTAAGATAGGTTATTTTGCTTTAAAAAAACAAGTCTAAAGGTTTTGTGTCTTAATACATGTAGCATTTATAATAAGGTAGATGAGGTAGCAGTGCATAGTGGCATAAATAATTATGATATTGTTGTGATTACAAACGCAGCACTGCAAGGTTACCAAAGGTGGGCACTGAACATCCAGGGGTGCTTATTAATTTGAAAGGACAAGCAAACAGATAGGAGAGGTAGGGGTGGCATTATTAGTGAGGAAGGATATTGGCTTAGAAAATCATGAAGTGAAATCTGATGGGTGGAGATAAACACCAAGGGGCGGAAGATGTTGTTGGGTGTTATCTAAAGACCCTCAAACAGTACTGGACATATAAGGAAAGCTATTAAACAAGAATTCAGAGATGCATGCATTAAGGGTACATCTGTAATCATGGGTGACTCTAATTTACACATATATTGGATAAACCAAACTAGCAATGGCATGATGGGGGAGGACTTCCCACTGTATTATCTACTAACTCAGTTTGTGAAAATATAGTAGATCCATCTTATCCTTTGAACTGGTTGATCATTTCTTCTTGATGTCATTCACCAAGTTTTGCATGTCCCACCAGTTTCCCCTACTCCACCCATTCTCCCCAACCAGTCACTTCACTCTAGTTAAAGGAAAACTGTGAGATTCAATGAATGATATTTAGCAGATGACTGTGGATTGAGATAGCTTACATAAAATAAAACAGATCGGAAGAAAGAAAACCCCTGATATTTTACCAAGGATAACACATTGAGATTTGAAATTATTTATTCCTTTCATCCCGTCATGTACATTCAAGAAATACAAACTCCCTTTTGCTAACTATTTATGACCATTGATTGTCAAAATCATTTAAAAAACCTTTAGTTTTGTACAGTTAATAAGGACCCATTGTGAGCACATTCTACAAACCATTCTGAAAATGTATTATTTCTTTTGCAAGATATTGTAACACTACATTTTTAGATCAATGGAATTCTTAATTTTCACAGGGATCTTATATAATTCCGTTTTAAATTTTATTGATTTGTAAGGAAAAGTGAATTCAATTGGCAAGCATACCTTACAATGGAATTAAAGTGCACCTTGGCAATTATTATCAGTATTAAGCAGGCAATGGCTTAATGAAGACCTTGGAATATGCTTGAATTTAAACTAATTCCAACTATACATGCACAGCTCTAATTTTAATATGTATTTTTTTATTGGCATTCATTCAGCCTCGCACTGTGTCTTATAATTTAAGACAGAAATCTTTGACAGCTCCCCTTGACTTGGGCATTAAATTGTTGCCCCAAGGAATTCTTATCCTTGCCAGTCCTTACTCAAGCACTGTCATCACTCTCTCACATTAGCTATCATTCTTGACATGATTGAATCAAAATTAATCATCACATGCAAACATAAATTCTTCGACAGCGAAGAAGAATAATGAGTTGTAACAAAAAATGTCCAAATGTCATAAAAATGGTGTTTCACCAATGCACCTCCTCACATAATTCTGATTGCAATGATGAGGGGCAGAAGACATTTATTAAACAACGTAATAGGCAGGGCTATGCACTAAAGTCACCCTGAATTCGAATCAGCCTAATTCAAATCTTTTTGGATTACAGTGTGCCTACTGGTCAGGTTCTCAGAAAATAAAGGAAAATAAAAAGAAAGACTTATTTTTCATGACCACCAATCACCTCTAGGTGCTCTACAGCCAATGAGATATTTTGGAAAGGGTCTAGTCACTGTTGTAATGTCAGAGCACAAAACTAGATGAGTAAGTGTTGTGGGAAGCTCACAAAACAACTTGGTCTGCAAATAAAGTTGCAAATCAAAGCAATAACTAATCCACTTTGGCAGAGAGAGAGTAGTAGTCATCAAGAGAAGGTTATGGAACAGTTGCCAACAATTTTGCCCAAATGTCAATATCAACCACTCTCTAGTTGGGTTAAGTGCAAAGTCAGGCTTCAGTATTCAACCTGAGTTTCCACCTCAGAACAGCAGCCCTCTACTGTTCCAAAGTGGTATTTCCGCTACGAACATCAAGCACTCGTGTGACTTTACTGTATCATACTTATGGACAATTCTGTGTTTTTTACCCCAATTAAATTAGGGGCTTTTTGCCACTTCTTGCAATAGAATTTTTTAGCTTTCTCCCTTACCACCTTTAAGGCACTATTCAAACCCATCTTCTCGCAAAATTTTGGTCGTATGTAATCACATTTAGTGTACCACTTAGTTGGCTTCAATCCAACACAACTATCTTTCTTCAAAACACAAGTTACAGAGTTGCACAAATCAGTGTGACACTCAACTTGTGAATGATATTGTTTTGTATCATGGAATCCAATTCCAATTTACCCTGAATGTAAATAATGCAATTATGAGGATAGTCAAAGCGGGTTCAGGCATCTCCTTGCAGATGTACTGCTACATCAGCTTTAAAGTTACGAGTACATTCAAAACAGTCTGGGTAAATGTTTGTCATGTCATGGATAAGTTTGATGTGGCGATCTTGAATCTTTGGTGTTGGAATTGATTTGTTGGTTAGTTTGTGGATCATGATAATATGTAGATCTTTGCGTATTGGGAGGCTATTGTTCGAGTTCCTAACGTTTTGAGTGTCAATTCCGATGGGCCATATTGACAAAGAAGAACGATGACAACATTCAAGGATGTCAGACCCATTGCAAGCAGTTAGCTTATGAGGACAACACCATATTGTACCAGTTTTCTAACAAATCTCACCTAAGATACATAAAGGATAATGTTTGTATTTTCATCGGTATCAATTTAGACATTTAATACATGTCATCCATTCTTTCAGTGTATGTCACTTGGATGGATGTAAAGGCTTCAGTTTTTCTGATGCCATCCATATGGTGTGTCAAATTGACCACATGTGCTGTCTAACCGGGGTCTGAAAGTTACCCCTTGGAGTTCACTGACATGCCTGGAAGGGAATTTAGAATCTTCTGACTTTGTCCTTTCTTTACATGCTACTGTGGAGAATTTTGTTCCATTTTGGGTCTCTCTGAGCCCTTGTATTTCCTGTCTTCTTAGAACATAGCTTGTACATGTCACAAAATGCTGGACAATGTTTTAAAGGATAAGGCAATCCACATCATGTGCAAGATTTGGACATTTTATTGTTCTTGGTGATCATTGCGGAGTGTCCTGCTACAGTTGCTTATACCTTATGTCCTTCTTCCAGCAATGCATCAGTGGAATCATCTTCAGGTGTAAGGGGAAGTGCCTTTTGGAAAGAGTTGATAGATATAAAGGCAATGACCAGTTTGTTAAGAAACATAGAAAATGCTGAAGAAACTCAACAGATCAGGCAGCCTCTGTGAAGAGAGAAACAGTTAGTGTTTTAAGTTGAGTATAAGCCTTCAAGGGTCACTGGATTCAAAACATGAACTCTGTTTCTCTCTCCATAGGTGCTGCCTGACCTGCTGATTTTTTCTAATATTTTCTGTGTTTGTTTCAGATTTTCAGTATCCACAGTCTGTTGCTTTTATTTGACCAGCTTTGTAAGCCTTGTAGCTAAATTAGTTTCTGTTAAATCACATTCCAGGCTTTTGCATCAACATCTGCCTATAAATTAGTCAATATTTTCACCTAGGCAGAAGTGAAGACTGCAGATGCTGGAAATCAGAGTCTAGATTAGGGTGGTGCTGGAAAAGCACAACAAGTCAGGCAGCATCCGAAGAACAGGAAAATCAACGTCTCAGGCAAAAGCCCTTCACCAGGACTGAAGGCAGGGACCCTCCAGAGTGGAGAGATAAATGGGAGTGGATGGGGGTGGGGAGAAGGTAGCAAGGAGTAAAATAGATGGATGGGGGTGGGGATGAAGGTGATAGGTCAGAGAGGAGGGTGGAGCGGATAGGTGGGAAGGAAGATTGGCAGGTAGGACAGGTCATGAGGATGGTGCTGAGCTGGAAGGTTGGAACTGGGGTAAGGTGGGGGGAGGGGAAATGAGGAAACTGCCTGTTGGCAGTATATCATGAACTCAAACCTACGTATCCTGATGTTGATTCTGGCCTTAGGTAGATTTTCTGGGACTTGGAATATCTTGACTGGATCTTTGCGATCAAAATGCTTTACAATTTAACTCTAATCAAATCTTAAAACACCAAAGTGATAAGAAGTTTGGCAGTCTAAATGCTTTGTCCATAATCTGTTGATCTATATATTCATCGCTTGAATCATTGAATTCTGACAGAATACTAAAGGAGCACTAGTCCACGTAGAATTGTTTGTCTTCTATTGTGACTGCAACTTCAGATCTGAACTGAGACATATGATTGAGTGATAGGTGACTGTCAGGAAATCTACGTTTAACCTTCAGTACCAACTTGCTGTGTCACCAACTCCTTGCATCAACTCACTGCCACCATATTCTAGAATCTACTTTCTGTTACCATAGTGTGTTTGTGCTTCTCCACATTTTAGCCTACGTGGCATTTATCACACTGATAGCTCCAAGTTTATTAACAACCAACTAAATACACTAATATTAAGTCTGAGATATATTCCACATACAATCTGGATTATGTGCTTATTTAGATTGCTACAATACCACTGTCATACTTCACTGACTGACTGGCTGCATTTCATTGCTGACAGACTAACTGATTACTGACTGCAGAGAGTAAGATAGAGGCCTCTGTCTGGCCTTCTTAAAAGTGTAGTGCCTTTCTGAGATCTGTGCAATAATACAAGGTGCATGCATTATTTGTGTCTTGTAAATCCAAAGAGACTGCGGGTTATGAATGAAATGGGATGTGAAAAAGAGGAGTAGGCATAGCCATAGCTTCACCTTCAATCTGTTCAGCCCTATCTGAACTGGTCTCAGCAACAGCCACTCCAATGATGCTGAGCACTGCTGTTTCTGTGGAGATGGTGGAATGTAGCCTTACTGCTCCACGACTGGTTAGGTATTGCTGGCTCTATTCATGCAGCATTTTTTATGCAGGAATGAGGAACATATATCAGCAAGTGCGGTGATATTAGTGACAAGATTATCTTGGGTGAAGAGCTGCCAGCAAGTGCAAACTGTGAGACGTGGGTCCCTAGTTTGTGGCATTGTTGAACGTGTGAGATTGAGATGGAGCTATGAATATTGGGTGTGAGTCCTGGTTAATAAAGATTTCGGACAAGTCAATAATGGGGCTGCTGTGCATTGAGCAATGTCTGATGCTACTTATGGCTGTTGATGGGATTTGAAGAGGCAGTCACTGACCCTGATGATTTATGTCAAGCCATTGAATTTTTCCAATAAGATGCTCAGGGATTAACTTCATGGATAACTGCTCCCAGTTGTTTCACAAAGCTTGTTCACAGGCTCCCCATGACCCTCTGTGATAGAGAACATCTCACCTCCTCTGCATCTTCTGCACCAAACGCTTCCAGTGCCACACTTTCTCATGTTGAGCCACTTTTGTGTCATTGTCAGGTCAAACTCAGTTGAAAAAGGACTTCCAGCCTCTCCTCCAGACAAAATGCATCTTCCCTTTAAGAAGAGGCATTAGCATTACAGTCTTGTTTTAACTGACACCTGCCTCTTACAATTTTATATCTCTCTGCTCAGGCCTACTCAGACATCCCTCCTCATGTTTCCTGCTGCTGCACAGATCTCTGCCGCAGTGGCTTCTAGAACCAGAAGGTCAATGTTTTTGCGTTCTGGTCAGCATACACAAAACCTTCCAGCAGCTGTGCAGTCAGACAACTTGTTCGTCAATAACAGAATCAGCACTCACTGCATGCTGCAATCACATTAATTAGCAGACAGTATTATCCACTTCTGTAGAAGTCATTAAGATAATCGCTGGGATCTGTCAAAAGAGTAACTTAACTTCAGCACTTGAGCCTTGAGCAACATGTGACATGACATGGAAACTATTGACTGGCACAAAACCAACTGTTTAGATTGGCAGATGATGAACCCTTCAGCAATGCCCTTGGCCAGGTTATGTTGGCTGCACAGGGTGTTTATTTTGATTTGCTTACAAACATAAATGTGAGGATGCCTTCATAAGCATAATTTCATTTTGTAGGGAATCAAGGCAGTCTATTGAGTAAAGCCACGGTGCTGTGTGAAAACCCTCTTCATTCGAGTTATTTTTAAATTTATTTTTGGAATAAGCGCCTTCTCGTATGAGGAAAGGTTAATCAGGTGATTGATTAGAATTTAAAAGAATGAGAGGTGACCTTATTGATATCTGAAGAGGCTCAATAGAGTTGAGTAGATTACCTACAGTGTGGAAACAGGCCATTTGGTCCGACAAGTCCATACCGACCCTCCAAAGAGTAGCCTAGCCAGACCCATTGCCCTCTGACTAATGCACCTAACACTATGGGCAATTTAGCCTGGCCAGTTCACCTGACCCACACATTGTTGGACTGTGAGAAATTGAGAAAACCCATGCAGACATAGGGAGAACATGCAAACTCCACACAGACAGTTGCCAAAGGCTGGAATCAAACCCAGGTCCCTGGTGCTGTGAAGCAGCAGTGCTAACCACTGAGCCACCATGCCACATCCATGGAGTCTGGGAGAATTGTTGGCTCCTGTGAGAGAGATAAGAACAAGGGGACACAGTATAAGAATAAGATGAAGATCAGACTCAAAACATTAACTCTGTTTCTTTCTCCACAGATCTGCTGAGTGTCACCAGCACTTCCTATTTTTCCTTCAGATTTCCAGCATCTGCAGTGTTTTGCTTATCTTTATGAATAAGAGGTCTCCCTTGTAAGAACTGAGATCAAGAGAATGGTAGGAGGAGGCTGTCCAAGTATCCCCATTCTCAGACAGACAAAATGTAAGGCTGAAGCATTCACAGCAATCTTCAGCCAGATGTGCCAGTGGATGATACATCTCGGTCTCCTTCAGTGGTCCCCAGCATCATAGATACCAGTCCTCAGCCAATTCAATTCACTCCATGTGTTATCAAGAAATAGTTGGAGACTCTGGATGCTGCAAAGGCTATGGGCCCTGACATTGGATTACTCCAGAACTTGCCGGTCCCCTCACCAAGTCATTCCAGTACAGTTACAACACTGGCATCTACCCAACAATGTAAAAGATTGCCCATGTATGTCCAAGCTGACCAATTACTGCACCATCAGTCTACCCTTGATCATCAGTAAAGTGATGGAAATGTCATCAACAGTGCTATCAAGCAGCACCTGCTCAGCAATAACCTGCTCAGTGATGCCCAGTTTGGGTTTGCCAGGGCCACTCAGCTCCTGACCTCACTACAGCCTTGGTTCAAACATGCTAAATTGCAGAGGTGCAGTAAGAATGACAGCCCTTCACATCAAGGCCACATTCGACCGAGTGTAGCATCAAGGAGCCTTAGCAAACCTGGAGTCAATGGGAACCCGGAGCAAATTTCTCTGGTTGGAATCATACCTGACACATAGGAAAATGTTTGTGTTTGTTGGAGGTCAGTCATCTCAGCACTGGAGTTTCTCAGGGTAGTGCCTAGGCCCAACCATCTTTAGCTGCTTCATCAATGACCTTCCCACTATCATCAGGTCAGAAGTAGGGATGTTCCCTGATGTTTGCACAATGTTCAGCACCATTCACAACTCCTCAGATACTGAAGCAGTCCATGTTCAAATGCAGCAATATCTTGGGCTGATAAGTGGCAAGTGTCCGACAATTGACAGACAATGAACATAAGTGACAATCTAACTGCTGTCCCTTGACATTCAATGGAATTACCATCACTGAATCTCCCACTGTCAATATCATGGAGGTTATCATTGATGAGAAACTCAACTGGACTTGCCACATAAACACAATGGCTACAAGAGCAGGTCAGAGGCTAGGAATACTGCAGCAAGTGACTCACCTCCTGACTCTCCAAAGCCTGACTACAAAGCTCAAGTCAGGAGTGTGATGGAATACTCCCACTTGTCTGGATGAATACAATTCAAACAATACTCAAGAAGCTTGACGTTTTCCGGGACAAAGCAGTCCACTTGATTGGCACCACATCTATAAGCATCCACTCCTTCCACCACCAATGCAGCTATGTGTACTATCTACAAGATGCACTGCAGAAATTCAGACACCTTCCAAACTCAGAACCACTTCCATTTGCAAGTTCCCCTCCAAGCCACTTACCATCTCAACTTGCAAATATTTCAGTGTTCCTTCACTGTTGCTAAATCAAAATCCTGCAACTTCCTCCCAAAGATCATTGTGGGTCAACCTACAGCACATGGACTGTAGTGATTCATGAAGGCAGCTTACAACCACCTTCTCAAGGATAACTAGTGATACGGGATGTGCCTTTAAGAAGGATGTACCTTTACATCTGTCATGTTTCTTTTGAAAGCAAGTTTTATAAACTTGGAGCAGAGTTGTCTGTCATGAGCCCAGCAATATAGCTAACTTGGGGTTTTTCAAAAGCAGACAAAAGAAGTATGGCGGGTGGAATCAAGTCCCCATAGAACCAAGATTTTAGTTTAAATTTCAGTAGCTATTGGAAGCTGCTATACATCTCTCCTTGCTACAACAAAATGCTTGAGTTCTCTCTCTCTCTCTCAGGCTTTTTCCTGATGTTCTTTCTTCTTGGACTGGAGAATTACATGTGAGACTATCTATTTTACTGAATTTGCCTTTACCAAGGGTGTGTTTTTGGGACAATATATTTTAAGATATTAGGAGAAAAGTATAGAGGAGACGTCAGAGGTAGGTTCTTTATGCAGAGAGTTGTGAATGCATAGAATGCATTGCCAGCTGTGGTGGTGGAAGCAGAGTCGTTAGGGACATTTAAGTGACTGCTGGACATGCACATGGATAGCAGTGAGTTGAGGGGTGCCTAGGTTAAGTTATTATATTTTACATTAGGATTAAACCTCAGCACAACATTGTGGGCCAAAGGGCCTGTTCTGTGCTGTACTTTTCTATGTTCTATGTTCTAATATGATCTTCGAACAGCTAACTATTGGAAGTTAACATATATGTTGTCTTGTAATATTTCATAGTATTTCAATTAAGGTCTTTCTAAAAATTTCTTATTTTGTCCTTACTTTAACTCCAGTGTAATAATAATGTATGTTTTCCTTCAAAACCTGGTAAATAAACTTATGACCAATTAAATAGGTCAATGCAACGCCTCACACTTGCCTTTAAAAAGAAGATAAAGTTATGGTCGAGGCTATCTTGTTAATATATTTTCAGGGGGTTTGCTCTATCCATAACACTAGGGACATGTAATAATGCTGGCCAGCAAGCAATGCCCATAGCCAACAAGTGAATAAAAAAATGTTTCTCTCAGAGGTCTTTCAGACTTGGATTCTCTTCCACTTGAAAGCAATGGGTGCCATGGTGGCTCAGTGGTTAGCACTGCTGCCTCACAGCACCAGGAACTCAGGTTTGATTCCAGCCTCGGGCGATTGTCTGTGTAGAGTTTGTACGTTCTCCCCATGTCTGCATGGGTTTCCTCCCACTGTCCAAAGATATGCAGGCCAGATGAATCGGCCATGCTAAATTGCCCATTGTGTTAGGTGCATTAGTCAGAGAGAAATGGGTCTGGGTGGGTTACTCTTCGGAGTGTCAGTATGGAATTGTTGGGCCAAATGGCCTATTTCCACATGTAGGGAATCTAATTAATGGTGGCTGGTCATTGAATTTAGTCAAACATACATTTTGAGCCAACAAGGGAGTCAATAATCATTAACAACCCCTTTGTCATTTGCAGTGGTTTCTCTGTCTCTGTGAAAAGTATGCAAAAAAATTCTCACCCACCCTTCAGTCCTGAAGAAGAGTCATGCTGGATTTAAAACATTAGCTCTCTTTCTGTCTGCACAGATCCTGCTAGATCTGTTGAGTTTGACCAGCACTCTCTGTGTTTGTTTCAGATTACCAGCATCTGCAGTATTTCACTTTTATGAAGGCTGCCAAGGGTTATGGAGATCAAACTGGAAAGTCTGACCACAATCTGATCAGCCGTGTAGAATTGTGGAGCCATCTCAAAGAGCAGAATGGCCTACTCCTGCTCCTCTGTCCCATGTTCCTTGGTTTGAGCGATGCAGGCACTGACAATGTTAAAAATCACACAACTTCATGTTATTGTGTGATTTTTAACTTTGTACATCCCAGTCCAGCATCTCCAAATCAAGGCACTGACAACGATAAGTTAAATATTACACAGAAAAATGGATTGAGATTGCCCACGAGGTTTAGATTCCCTCAAACTCAAGTCATTTCAGACATTCCAGCCTTCAATGAAGTAGAATTTATTTCCTTCAGCCCAAAATAGATTGACCTAGAAAGTAGAGAAATAATAAAAATAGAGCTGTAGAATACATTGTTCTTCAAATCTTCCCATTAAACTCAGAAGCTGAGCCCTGTGAGTAGCAATTTCTGCAATTTTGTTTTGCAAAAAAAGGAAAAGATTCAGTTCAGTAAAACAAGTCTGAACAAAAGAAAGATACACATTAGGAAACACACAGGAGGAGAGACAAAATGCTAGCTATCCATGTAGTGAAATTATATCTCACACATTGTCTTGTCATACCTCTAATAAAAAGTCCTTGTACAACAAAAAAATTTGTGACAGCAACTCTCATTGTTAACCTCAGGGGGCCACAACAGGTAAAGAATATTCAAGAATAAATTGAGGAAACAAAACCCAGTAGAAACAGGATTTTATTTTCCCAAGGCCCCAATAAGCTAATTGAAGTGTGCATTTTATTAACTCTTGAGCAGCTGCCAATTCATAAATTATTAAAATTCCATTGTAACATTTCCGAAATCTCTTTCATTGCAAGAGGCCTTCCTTTTAAATGTGGCAAGTTAGAAATTGTTGCAAACAGATGTGTCTTGTATAGAATATTCGAACAACACTATTCTTGTGTCGACCAGTTACTGTTGAATCAAAGTACAAAGCTTTAAAACAGTCTGCATTTGGGCAATACATCGCCATTCACTCTGATTAATGAAATGAAATAAAAATGACAGACTGGAGGTAATATGGATGAAAGCAAATTACTAGAGTATTGTCAAGAAGGATTTACTCTGCATCTACCATGATACAGTATTAGCACTCTCACCTCATATTCAGAAGGCTATACTTGAGATATGAGTATCACTAGAGAAGCTAGTATTTAATAACAAATCTCTAAATGGCCTGCTGAGGTTCGGAACAAGCTTCCTTCTTGATCTGGTGTAGTCCATTTGCTGTACATACACACACAGTGCTTTCAAACTTTTGATGGAATGACAAGGAAGGAATAATGATATAGTTCCAAGTCAGGGTGGTGTATAACATTGAGAAGAATTATTATTTCTACATATCTGTTGTCCTTGTCCTTTCAGCCAATAGACAACGTGTGTTTAGAAGATGCTATTGAAGGAGCCATGGTGAGTTACTGCAGCAACTTGTGTGTATAGTACACATTCCTCATGCAACAATAACAAAGTGAATGTAGAATGTTGAAGATGTGTTGCCAATTAAATGAAGCAAAACCAGAAATGGAGTTTTAGCCATTGTCATACAGCACAGGAACAGACCCTTTGGTCAACTAGCCCACGCCGACGATGTTCCCAAACTAAATTAGACCCACCTGCCTGCAATTGCCCCATATCCCTACAACCCTTCTTATTCATGAACGTCTCCAAATGCCTTTTAAACACTGTAACTGTACCTGCATCCATCTCTTTCTCTGGCTGTATATTCCACACACGAATCACTCGCTGTGTAAAAAAGTTGCCCCTCATATCATTTTGAAATCTTCCACCTCTCACCTTAAAAGTATGCCCCCTAGTTTTGAACTTCCCCACACTAGGGAAAAAAACCATTCTCATTCACCTTCTCTCTGTCCCTCATGATTTTGTAAACCTCCATAGTGTCACCCCTTAACCTCCGAGGCTCCAGTGAAAAAAGTCCTTTTCAATCTATTTTTAAAACTCAAACTTTCCATTCCCAGCAACATCCTGGTAAATCTTTGCTGAACCTTCCTTCCTATAACACGGCAACTAGAACTGCACACAGTACTCTAGAAGAGGCCTCACCAACATCCTGTATAAGCTCAACATAATGTCCCAACTCCTATATACAAAGATCTGAGCAATGAGGCACGCATGCTAAATACCTTCTTAACCACCCAGTCTGCCTGTGACACAAATTTCAAGGAATTATGTATCTGATCCCTGCTTCTCTCTGTTCTACAACACTAACCAGGTCCCTACCATTAATTGTATAAGTCCTAGCCTTCTTTGTACGACCAAAATGCAATACCTCACATACCTCCAAATTAAACTTCATCTGCCACTCCTCAATCCATTGACCTAATTGATCAAGATCTCTTTGTAATCTTAGATAACCTTCTTCATTGTGCAATTTGCCACCAATTTTGATGTTATCTGCTATCTTACTAAACATGCCTCCTATATCCTCATTCAAAATCATTTATATAAATGACACACAAAAGTTGACCCCAAACCCATCCCTGTGGAACACCCTTGGTCATGGGCCTCCAGTCCAAAAAACAACCCTCCATCACCATCCTCTGTCTCCAACCATAAAGCCAATTTTGTATCCAGTCAGCAAGCTCACCCTGTATCCCATGTGATCTAACTTTACTACTTAGTCTACCATGCAGAACCATGTCAAAGGCTTTTCTAAAGTCCAAGTCCTACCATTCTGCCCTCGTCAATCATTTTGGTTACCTCATTAAAAAGCTCAATCAAGTTTGTGAGATATGATTATCCTCGAACAAAACCATGCTGACTATCCCTAATCATGCCTTACCTCTCCAAATCCTATCTTTCAGAATCACTTCCAACAACTTACCTACCACTGGTGTCAGACCCATGTTCACAGGTCTATTGTTCCCAAGATTCTCTCTACAGCAATTCTTAAACATTGGCACAACATTAGCCACCCTCCAGTTCTCCAGTATTTCACCCATGTTTATTGATGATACAAATGTTTCAGCTAGGGGCCTCATAACTTCCTCCCTAACCTCCCACAATGTCATGGGATAGACTTGATCAGATCCTGGAGATATATCTACCTTTATGTTTTCTAGACCACCAGCATTTCCTCTTCTGTCATGTGAACTGTTTTTAAAACATCAAAGTTTAGTTCCCTGAGTTCTCTTGCCTCCATTTCTTTCTCAACAGTAAAAGCTGATGTGAATTTTAACTTAATATCTCTACCACCTTCTTCCATTCAACACAAAGACAACCTCATTGATCTTTAAGGGGTCTAACTCGCTCTCTAGTTGCTCTTTTGCTGTTAATATATATTTGTAGAATGCTTTTGGATTATCTTTAACCGCTTCTGCCAAAGCTCTCTCATATCCTCTCTTTGCCTTCCTGATTTCCTTCTTAAGAATATCTCTACACTCTTTATACTCTTCAAGAGATTCAGTTGATCCCAGTTGTATATACGTAACATGTGATTTATTTTTATTCTTGACAAGAACTTCAGTATCCTTATTCAGCCATTGTTCCCTAATATTTCCAGCCTTGCCTTTCACTTTAATAGGAACATAATGCTTCTACACTCTCGTTATCACACTTTTGAAGGCCTCCCACTTGTCGGTCATCTCTATACCTGTGAACAGTCTACACCTGAAGAAGGGCTTATGCCTGAAATGTCGATTCTCCTGTTCCTTGGATGCTGCCTGACCTGCTGTGCTTTTCCAGCAACACATTTTCAGCTCTGATCTCCAGCATCTGCAGCCATCACTTTCTCTCAACAGTCTACACCAATCAACTTCTGAAAGTTCTTGCTTCACACCCTTAAAATTTGTCTTACTCCAATTAAGAACTTTTATGGAAGACTTATCCTTTTCCATAACTATTTTAAAATAGCTGGTTCAGTGGTTAGCACAGCTGCATCACAGGACTAGGGGGCCTGGGTTCAATTCCAGTCTAGGGTGACTGTCTTTGCACTGTTTGCACATTCTCACCATGTCTGCTTGGGTTTCCTCCGACAACCCAAAGATCTGTAGGTTAGGTAGATTGATGATGCTAAGTTGTTCATATTGTGCAGGCAAGGTGGGTTGGCCATGGGAAATGCAGGGTTCAAGGATAGGGTGAGTCTGGATGAAATGCTCTTCAGAGAGTCAGTGTGGACTTGATAGGCTGAATGGCCTGCTTCCTTACTATGAATTCTATTCTATGAAAACCAGCAGTATTATGATTATTATTAATTGCTGGAGAAACTCAGCAGGTCTGGCTGCATCTATGGAGAGAAAACAGAGTTAAGTGTTGGATCCAGTGACCTTTCTTCAGGGCTTCTTAAATGAGCTGTTTTGTTGTTGGTGGTGACATGCTTCTTGAGTGGTGTTGTTTTCCAAACAAATGGAGGGTTTTCAATCACAGGCCTAAGTTATGTCTTATAGATGCTACAAAGGTTTGTGGAGTTAGGAAGAGAGTTATCCATCACAGAATTTCAAGCTTCTGACCTGTTCTTGGAGCTACAGTATTTATATTACTTTATTTTTACAGTCTGGTCAATAGTAACTCCCAGACTGTTAATATTGGAAGGTTCAGTGATGGGAATACCATTGAATGTGTAGGGAAATGATTATGTTCTCTGTTGTTGGCAATGGTCCTTGCTTGTCAATTATGTGGCAGCATGTACTTTACTATTTTACTGGGGAAGGCCAGATGGTGTCCTGGTTTTTCTGCACAAAAGCACAGACTGCTTCAATGAGTCACAAAATCACTGTATAATCATCAGGAAATGACCCCAGTCATGATTTTATGTTAAAGCAGCTGACAATGATTGAACTTGGGACCCTGAGCTGAGTTGACTTCAGACTTAATGGGTTCTAGAAGCACAATTGTAGTATCCCTATCTCTGATCCAAGAAGCTTCAAATCCTATGTGCCCCAAGAGTGCACAATAACATCTCTGTTCACCTTGAATAGAAAATGTCGCCAATACTGCATAGTTTACGGGAGCAGTGTTGGATTTACTCTGCTCTTCTCTTGTGGATAGGTAAAACATGAGCAATTTTCCACATTGTTGGACAAATTCCAGTGTTGTATCTGTAAAGGAGCAATTTGGTTAAAAAAGTGCAGCTAGTTCTGAAATACTGTCTGGATGTTGTCCATAACCTTTGCTGTGCCCAGCCATTTCTTGATATCCCATGGAATGAATTGAATTGGCTAAAGTTTGGCATCGATACTGGTCAGGATTTTTAAAAAGTTGGATCATCCACGTGACACTTCTGGCTAAAGGTCAATGCAAATGCTTCAGCCTCATTTGCATTGATGTGTCAACCTCTGCCATCATTTTAGGGATGTTCTGAAGCCTCCTCCAAAATTGTTTCAAATGTCACCACCATTCCTGACTGAATGTGACAGGATTGCAGAGCTTGGATCTGCTCCATTCGTTATGAGCTCTCTTTGTTCTGACTATCCCATGGTCCTTCTGTAGCATAAATGTCATCCTGTCTTGTAGCTTCATCATGTTTAGATATGCCTGGTCTGCTCTTGACATTGTATCCTGCATTCTTCATTGAGCCAAGGTTGATCCCTTCGGTTTAATGGAGATAGTCGAGTGAGGGCTATGCTGGGCCATGAGGTTGCTGGTCATAATATCCAGCAGTTCATTTTCCACCTTTTCTGCCACCTCCAGCCCAATGACACTATCAAACACAGCTTCCCTTCCCTCTACTTTTAGTACTCTGATGGGGCAAATACGCTGCTCAACTCAATCACCCCCAAAACCTTGCTCATCCCCATAGTATCCTTCCATGCAAATGTAGGAGATGTAACACTTGCCCTTTTACATCCTCTTCCCTCAGAGTGCAAAGCTCCAGATGCTCCTTCAAGGTGAAACAGCAATTGCACATTCTTCTTTCCATTGAATATACTGCATCCACTGCTCACAATAGGGTCACCTCGACACTGGGGTTGGTTGCTGTGGGGAGGAGCTAAACACAGATTGGATCTAGAAGCAAGACCCCAAGCTTTCACTGGCAAGACACTTTCATTCTCCACCTTGCTGTGAGGTATCCTCCTCATATTTCAAATGCATGTAAATACGGTCTGGTTCAAGTAAGATATGTCTTTGGTTTGCTTGGATAGAGTCAAACTCCAATGTTTGCTTGGTTCTTTGATACAGGGAATCCAGAATTAGGGGGCATATGTTTTAAGGTGAGAGCAAAAAGATTTAAAAGGAACCTAAGGGGTAACTTTTTCACACAAAGGTTGGAACGTGTATGGAATGAGCTGCCAGAGGAAATGTTAGAGGCTGGTACAATTACAACATTTAAAAGGCATCTGGATGGGCACATGAATAGGAAGCGTTTAGAAGGATACAGGCCAAGTGCAGGCAAATGGGACTAGATTAATTTAGAATACCTGGTCAGCATGGATGAGTTGGACCAAAGGGTCTGTTTCTGTGCCATACATCTCAATTACTCTATGATTCTATACACCACTATACAGAACTGAACTGTGTTTGTGACTATGTAATTTATGAATAAGGTATATTTTGAAAATTTTTAAAAATCTTTAGCCTGTTATAATGATCCAATGCTCACCATAAGCTTAAACACAGCATCTCTTCATCTTTCAATTCAACATTTTACCAACTTTTGAGTCCAATATTGAGTTCAGTACTATCAGACTGTAACATGTGTTTGTTTCCTATTCTTTGCATGTTTCGACTTCTCTTACATTTTTGATCGTAGCACAACTTTTGTTTCTTTATTTCTACCCTTGACTCATCTCCATTCCCTTTAATGTTCTGTCACAAATGAGTTGCGAGTTTTATAATGAATCTCTCTTCATATTCTCACCAATGGACAACTAATTCGATATTTTCCCCTTTTTAAACATTAATGGCATCGATTTCCATTTTATCAATTTGTGGGCTCTGACTTTGTAATGACTGTAATAACACTGTTGTGAACTTACAGCAGAAGTAGGATTTATTGCACACTCTTCAACATGGGGTGAAGACAGGGTACGTCACAACATAGACCTGCCTGTAAGCCCTCAAGGAGAGATAAGAATCAAATAGGAAAAGAGATTATTCGATTAGTAACACCTTAAACATAGAACAGCTGAGGCATACCAGTTTATCAATGTCTTTGCTTTTAAGATGACGTCCAGAAGTCTAAAACTGGAGTTAGCAGCCTGGAATTCCTTTGAGGCCACAGTTGATTGGTTATCCAACAGTTCAGGAGTTTGTCGTCAGTTTCTCCTCTTTAAAATTCCTATGAAAGTCTTCTGGGAATATTCCTGAAATGCAATTTTGGTTTTACTGTTTCAGTGAAAGAAGATGAATTACATTCAAGGAGCACGAATACTGATTTTTAGCTGTTTTCTATAAACCAAACACTTTTATTCCATTGACCAGTGTTAGAGGTGTTTATATCATTGGCAAATGCTTTCTGAAGCAGCGTTTACCTATAACTGGCTGCAAATTTAAATTTGTAAAGTTAAAAGCAGTTCAACACTTTGGGAGTCATGTGATCAAACCTCTTTGTGGTGGCTGGAGGAACCATCGCCATCAAGGCAGAAGTTCACCTTGGAGATAATCAACTATCTATGGCCCATCTCAGGGGTTAAGTGGAAAGCCATTAAATTATCTTCTTACAATATAGGGCTAACTTAAAATGTCTGTTGTGTAGAAGTTTCTCTTGGAGGGCATTTGTCTTTGTTGCTGTTTATAACACAAAAATTAGCATTCAGATCTCATCAGGATGTACATGAGGTGTTGGTTGATTGACTTTCACTTCTGAAGTTGAAACTTTATTGCTGGAACAGCACAGCAGGTCAGGCAGCATCCAGGGAACAGGAGATTCGACGTTTCGGGCACAGGCCCTTCCTTTCCCTGGATGCTGCCTGACCTGCTGTGCTGTTCCAGCAATAAAGTTTCAACTTTGATCTCCAGCATCTGCAGACCTCACTTTCTCCTCCTTTCACTTCTGAAGGAATTTCAGGAAGTTTACTGCTAAATCCAGTCATAAGATTAAGAGGGGGTGGTTGTTTTGTTGGGTTGTTTAATGTTTTTAAAGCAGTCACTAAATATTTATAGGTATGTATTGAAGCTAGTTTTTAATCCACTCGTGATACCTGGAAAATGAACTCTTCTTTCCTTCAATCTCTTTTGTCTTTCACCCCTTCATAGACCATCCTTTGTCCAAGTCCCACCTGATCCTTGCTGAAAACTGTAGCATTTCTAACTTAGACCACTTCTTATGAAAGCTTATCAATTTGGAATATTAAATCTGTTTTTCTTTGCGTGGTTTGCTGAACATTTCCAAGACTTCCTGTTTTCATTTTGCTTTCCTTGCTATCGTTGTATCATCAGCATACTTCATCTCAAAACAGTCTGGTCCTTCACCTACAGCATTAATTAAAACCACACAGTTAAGGTTGGGACGTCGATACCTGTGACACTCCACTTGTTATAATTTGCCAACCTGAAAATGAACCAGGTATTCTAACTCTCTTTTAGCTGTTAGTCATCCTCCATTTAAGCTAACATATCATCCCAGCATCATAAGCTCTTATTGTTAGTAGTAATCATTCACATAGCAGCTTATTGAATTCCTTTTAAGAATCTAGATGTACCACTACATCTATCTCTACTCCACTGTATCCTGAACAAACTCTAATAATGTTATCCAACAAGTTTTACCTGAGTCACAAGCCACATTGACTCTGCCTGTTCATATTGTGTTTTCCTAAACACCCTGTTACTAACTCCTTAATAATGGTTTCTAATATTTCTCAATGACCTGGCCTATACATTGCTGCTTTTTGTTTGCCTCCTTTTTGGATTCAAGATGTTACATATCTAGTTTATTTTTAAATCCACAGGATTTCTAAAATTAAGGGAACTTTAAAAGATTGCAATCAAGGTATTCATCATGGCTGCAGCCATTTCTTTCAGGACCCTCAGATGCAAGTCATCATGTCAGTCTTTAATCCCATTAGTTTTCTCAGTAGTCTTTGTTCTCAAGTTTTGAGAAGATTTGTATCTCAGGTTGAGGTTCTGGTTGTAGGTTTGCTTGCTGAGCTGGAAGGTTTGTTTTCAGATGTTTTGTCACCATACTAGGTAACATCTTCAGTGAGCCTCCGAAGAGAGGCTGAACAGGCTGTTTTCCCTGCAGCGTCAGAGGCTGAGGGGTGACAAAATTATGAGGGGTATGGATAGGGTAAATAGACAAAGTCTTTTCACTGGGGTTGAGGAGTCCAGAACTAGAGGGCATAAGTTTAGGATGAGAGGGGAAAGATATAAAAGAGACCGACAGGGCAACTTTTTCACGCAGAGTGTGGTACATGTATGGAATGAGCTGCCAGAGGAAGTGATGGAGACTGGTACAACTGCAACATTTGAGAGGCATTTGGATGGGTATATGAATAGGAAGAGTTTGGAGGGATATGGGCCAGGTGCTGGCAAGTGGGATAGATTAGGTTGGGATATCTGGTCGGCATGGACGGGTTGGACCGAAGAGTATGTTTCCATGCTGTACATTTCTATGACTCTATGACTGTAGTGGTGTAGCCCGCTTTCTATTTATATATTTGAGTTTTCTTGGGTTGGTGATGTCATTCCCTGTGGTGACATCATTTCCTATGGTGATGTCATTTCCAGTTCTTTTTCACAGGGAGTGGTAAATGGGATCCAAGTCAATGTGGTTGTTGAAAGTCAAACACATAAACAGAAAGTGGGCTACACCACCAGTGTTTCATTCGGAGGTTCAATGATGATGTTACCTAGTATGGTGACAAAATGTCTAAAAACGAACCTTCCAGCTCAACGAACAAACCTACAACCTGAATTTTTTGTTCTGTTTTTGTGGTTTCACTTTTTCTCCCTTTTCCCTCTTGATTTTCTACTATTTTTCGGATGTGTTCTCGTGTCTTCCGCCATGAATGGAGCAAGATACTTGTTCAAGGAATGAAGTTTGGATCAGGGATGCAAAATTTTAGCTCCCAACATTTAATTGGTGAAAGTTATATAATATGGAATATTAGCTAAGCATTCTGACAATATCGCAATAGCACAGGAGCTGAGGGAAGTGCAAATGAGATGGGGCTGAGTGACTTCAGTGTATATGTTAAAACTAACACTGTATCTTTAAGTGATGTTACCAAAGGGCCACACGCAAGTGAGAAATAGGAAACGGCTAAGGACAAACATGATAATGGAGCAGAAGGAGAAGCTATTTCAAATGATGTGGTAAATGGAATGGAAGTATGCAAGACAAGGGGATCAAGTGTTTTGTGCTTTACGGAGAAGCATGGTGATAGCAGATATAAAAGAAAGCAGAAAAACATCTGAAGAGAGAGAGCTTTTAAAATGTCAGCTAACTATGGCGTCAGGGAAATTTGCTGGGCGATCACTTTGGTGATCAATAGTGACAATATGACGAAGAAGGGAACTGGATGAGGGAGTCATGAAAAGCCCAAGAAAATGTAAAGGAGAACCAAGGGAAAGATGCAAGTTCAGGGCCAGGATAGTGGAGAGCATTAAAAGAAATTTGGCCAGGTTGACTCAGGGAAAGAGGCAGCTGATCAGACTGTCTCAATCTTAGTAGCAGAGAAATCCATGAGCTCTTTGAATTTGATGTTGAATGATGTTCCTGGAGGGAACTGGGGGAATGCATTTAAGAAGACAGTTTGCAGTAGAGAAATGAATTTGCCTTTGCATTGCAGCATGATCCTGGAAGAATGCGTAATTTTAGTAGACGAAAGCAGGACCCAGTGATGTTTTAGGTGATCCAGTCAGATTCCACGGTGAATGGTTAAACCAGTTGTCCACAATATCTTTTCAACAGCCTTAAGAATGTAAGAGCATGAGAAATAGGAGCAGGAGTAGGCCATCTGGCCATTGGAGCCTGGTCCACCATTCAATGAGATCATGGCTGATCTTTTCATGGACTCAGCTCCATTTACCCACCCGCTCACCATAACCCTTAATTCCTTTACTGTTCAGATCTATCTTTGCCTTAAAAACACTCAATGAGGCAGCCTCAACTGCTTTACTGGGCTGCGAATTCCACAAATTCACAACCCTTTGAGTAAAGAAGTTTCTCCTGAAATCAGTCCTAAATCTGCTCCCCCTTATTTTGAGACTATGCCCCCTAGGTCTAGTTTCATCCATCAGTGGAAACAACCTTGCTGCTTCTATGTTATGTATTCCCTTCATAATTTTGTATGTTTTTATAAAGGTGAGTCACCTGAGAGACACTAGTGGATTTATTGGGTATTAGGACACCAAAGATGGAGGTGAGGGTACAGTTGAGTAAGTCAGCAGCGATATTGTGGTGAAAAGAGGCCCAAAGCTAGATATTTGAGGATTTTGAAAGGGCATGTTGCAAATGAATTGGGTGATAGATTTTTTTTTGAGAGATGGATATTGAAGGAAATAATAGTTGGAAAAGTATAAACATTTCATTCTGGTTATGTTTCAGTTACATCCAAATTTTGTAAGGAAATATTTTATTCTGCTTCTGACATTTTGAGGATCTATTGTGCACCCAAATTTATTTTTAAAAAGGAGTATTGGGAATAGATTATTTGCTGAAGAAAAAGTTACAATATGGAATTTTCTTCCACAATCCACTGTGGAAGCAGATATCAGAAATCCTGTTTAAAAGAATTGTTACTTGAAATATAGAGTATTAAAGTGGGATGTGCCATGTACTGAAGAGTGGGGTCAAAGGAGTTGTTATTCATGAAGAAACATATAGGCACAGTCTGATGAAATATCACCTCTTTCCATCTGTAAGATTCCCTGTATCCATAATTTTCACATAGCATTAGACAATTAGAAGATTATTTGAAAAGGAAGAAGATGACTTAGTTGGGATCAATTGGAAGTACTTCTCCTCAGGGTCAGGAGACTGGAGTTCAAACCTCATGCCCAAACTTCAGAAGCTGATTTCTGCTAAACTCCAGGGCAAAACGAAAGGAGGGTTCCATCATCAGCAAAGTGCTCCTCAAGATGAGGCACAGAACCGTAGTCTTGTCTGGTCATTTAGATGAAGAATTGCAGTGGGAAGGGATCGAGCAGATAGCAATGATAACCAGGCCAAAAGGATTGTTGCCTCACCTTAATGTGTGCACAATTAGCAACAAATGGGATACATAAGATTTCAACAAGCAATATCAAAGACCTGATGTGGAGTATAGTTATCCCCGAAAGTACTTCACCATTTGTTTCTACAATATTTGATGCTCCATTCCATCAAGTTAATGTCATGTAGGGGTCTGTTGGGGGTTGAAGTGTGTCAAACATGCAATGATGATGCCAATGACGTTTATTTTATAGCCCAAAGTGTGGAGTAGAGAAAAATATGATAAAAGAGTTGCCTTAGGCAGTAGGTTACGCAGAAACTAATTGCTTAAGGTTCCACGCAATGGCTTCCTAATTTTTAACCTGCCATGTCCCCAGATATTGTCCGAGTTGAAAGGAAAACCAAGAAACCGAGTGACTCTTTTTCCTTCTGTTTGATATCCACGAGATGGTCACAAAAAATACTTTGCCTGTTCAAAATTATTCATTCTGCAAATTATAAATATAACAGAAACAAGAGGAATTCTCATTAGATCTGCCAAAAGATCAACCCTTCAATTATTGAATACTGCGAAAAGATTGCCAGGTGTTTTTGCTGATCATTTCTGAAACCGCAGCTTAAATAGTCACAATAAAATGCATTCACAAAGGGCTTTTAATGTAGAAAAGTGCCTCAAGAACACTATCGAACATAGTTTTGAAGAAGAACACAATCAAAGGAGCAGGAATAGACCACATGGCCTGTCGATATTGACTGTGGGCGACCACTGCCCTTCTCTACCAACTCCCTACATCCCTTGATTCCTTGAGAAGCAAAAGGTACTCAATCTTGGCACATCCACAACACAGAGAAAGAAACCCTACCATTTACAAACTTCTAAGGAAAATAATTTCTCCACCTTTCAATCTTAAACGACCACCCTCTTACGTTGTGACTGTGTCCTCATCTTTTCAATTCCCAGAACAACTTTGGTGTCTACTCAAATCTTGCATGTTTCACTCAGATCAACTCTCATGCTTCTAAACAGCAGAGAATATTCATCCAATTTACTCAGTATTTTCATAGGGCCATCTTCTCATTTCAGGGACCTATCTAATGAACCTTTGCAATCATGTCTCCAATTAAATACATCTTTTCTTAAATGTGGAGAACCTGCACATTGTATTCCAAATGTAGTCTCACCAAAGCTTATAGAATTGTGGGAAGACCTCTTTATTACTGCACTCCAATCCCCCTGTAATAAATCATAGAATCCCTACAGTGTGGAAACAGGCCATTCGGCCCAACAAGTTCACACCAACCCTCCGAACAGTGTCCCACTCAGACCCATTCTCCTACCCTATTACTTTACATTTCCCCTGACTAATGCACTTAACCTACACATCCCTGAGCACTATGGGCAAATTAGCAAGGCCAATTCACCTAAACTGCACATCTTTGGACTATGGGAGGAAACCGGGACACCTGGAGGAAGTCCACGCAGACACATGGGGAGAATGTGCAAACTCCACACAGACAGTTGCCCGAGGCTGGAATTAAACCCAGGTCCCTGGCGCTGTGAAGCAGCAGTGCTAACCACTGAGCCGCCTTACTGCCCTATATAGGCCAACATTCTATTTGCCCTCCTAATTGCTTGCTGATCTGCACATCATTCCTTATACAAACACAATTAAGTCTCCTTCAGCTTCAAAGTTTATAAATTACACACTTTTAAAACAGACATTCTGCTTTACAAGCAAAGTTAGTAACTTCATACATCCCCACATTTTATGCCATCTGCCATCGTGTTACCTGTCTCAGCCTCATTGCAGTCTCTGTGTCCTGTGTTCAGAGGTCTGTCTGGGAGATATTCTGATTGGCGACCAAATGCTTTGTCAAAGAGATGCGTTTTACTCAGAATCTTAATGAGGATAGAGTATTGGGGAGGTTTAAGGAACTTAACAAAGTTGCCCCTCATGTCCTTTTCAATTCTTTCTTGTCTCATCTTAAAAATATGCCCCCTAGTTTTGAACTCCCCTCCATAGGGAAAAGAACCTTGTCATGCACTTTATCTATGCTCCTCATGATTTTATATGCATCAATAAGGAGCATCTCCTACGCTCCAGAGAAAAAAGTCCCAGTGTTTCTTGAAACCCTCCATTCTAGCAACATCCTGATAAATCTTTTCTGCAATTTCCAACTGAATAATATCCTTCCTATAGAAAGGCAACCAGAACTGCACTCAATACTTCAGAAGAGGCTCCTGTGCAATCGCAACATGATGTCCCAACTCCTATATTCAAAGGCCTGAGCTATGAAGGTATGTATGCTAAACGCCTTCTTAACCACCCTCTCTACTTGCAATGCAAATTTCAAAGGATTATGTACTTAAATCTCTGTTCTACAATGCTACCCAAGGCCATACCATTAATTGTATAAGTTCTGTCCTTGTTTGTATTATCAAGATGCAATACCTCACATTTCTCTAAATTAAACTCCATCTGCCACTCCTCAGCCCATTGACACAATTAATCAAGACCAATCCATGCAAATCTTCATTAAGTCCCAGAAATTAGTTATTGAGTTGTGTGGGCACAGTCATTGGAAAAGAGTATTCTTGATATTTTAGTAGGTGCCTTAGGTGTTTGGAGTAGTATATTAGCAAGGTAGAGAATTGGCTAACTAATAGAAGACAGAAAGTTAGGGTAAAAGGGGCATTTTCAAGACGGCAACTTGTAGCTAGTGGAGTGCCACGGGAATCAGTGCTGGGACCACAGTTACTTGCAATACATTTAATGATTTGGATGACAGAAGTGAATGTACCATTGCAAAGTTTCATGACAGCACTAAAATAGGCGACTCGGCAAGTGGGGGTGACCTTAAAGAGGTTTACAAAATTATGAGGGGCATGGATAGGGTAAAGAGGCAAAGTCTTTTCCCTGGGGTCGGCGAGTCCAGAACTAGAGGGCATAGGTTTAGGGTGAGAGGGGAAAGTTATAAAAGAGACCTAAGGGGCAAATGTTTCATACAGAGGGCGGTACATGTATGGAATGAGCTGCCAGAGGAAGTGGTGGGGGCTGGTACAATTGCAACATTTAAGAGGCATTTGGAAGGGTATGTGAATAGGAAGGGTTTGGAGGGATATGGGCCGGGTGCTGGCAGGTGTGACTAAATTGGGTTGGGATATCTGGTCGGCATGGACAGGTTGGACCGAAGGGTCTGTTTCCATGCTGTACACCTCTATGACTCTATGGTCAGGATGACACAAAAAATCTACAGACGGATATAGTCTTGATAGGTGTGTGGACAAAATCTTAGAAGGTGGAATATAAAGAGGAAAAGTGTGAGGTTATCCACTTGAGAAGGAAGAATAGAAGAGCTAGCCATTATTTAAATTGGAAAAAACTGCAGAACGCTGTAACACAGATGGATTTAGGGGCCCTCATGCACAAATCACAATAATTTATGTTGGTTTTATATCAAAAGGAATGGAGTATAAAAATAGCAAGGTCTTGCAAAATCGATATAAAGCAACCAGAAGCAGCTACACTAGGAAGAGATTTGGTCCTTTTGTCTGCGGGGCATTGGAGACAGTCAAGAAAAGGTTCGCCAGGTTGATCTCACATAGAGGGAGGAGGGATTTCAAAGGTTCAGCTCGTGGGAGTTTGCAAGAATAAAAGGTGACCTTATTGAATCACACAGGCTTGTTCACAAAAGGTTGCAAGGTCAGGCCACTTAATTTAGCTTTGATGGTGAGGAAACTTCTAGAATAATTATTCAGGATATGACTAGTAGTCACATGGAAAAAGATGGGTTGATTAGGAAGAGAGCATAGATTTCTCAAGGTGAAATTGTGTTTAGCTAACTGGCTAGAGTTTGTTGAAGAGGTAACAGAAAGACTCAATTAGGGTAACACTGTTAATGTTGTACACATGGATTTCCGGAAGATGTTTAATACAGTGCCACAAAACAGACTTGAAAGAAAAGTTACAGGCTATGGTATAAAACGTGGATAGAAAAATGGCTGAGTGATAGGAAGGTCTAGTTGAGTTCCCAGTGGGGGTCAGTATTGGGAGCTTTGCTTTTCCTGACATATATTCACGATCTAGATCTTGGTGAGCTGGGGGTAATTTAAGTTTGCAACTGGCACTAAACTTGGAAGAATTGAAAACTGTGAGCACATCAGAATGTAACTGCAAAAGGGACATTGACAAGTTGACGGAGTGGGTGGATAGGTGGCAGATGAGGTTCAGTGCAGAGAAGGTGATGCAATTTCATTGGACGAATGCTAAACGAGAAAATAATAAAGGGGGTTATTTTTCTAAAGTGAGGGTAGAACAGAGGAAGCTAGGTGCATATGTCATTGATCATTGAAAGCGGCTGGAAAAGTAGAGAGAGCAGTAAGTAAAGCATACAGTGTTCTCTACTTTATTAATAGAGACAGAGTACAAGAACAAAGAGGTGATGTTGAAATATACAAGACACGTGTTCGACTTCAGCTGGAATATTATGTTCAGCTGAGGACACAATTTTACAGGAAAGATGTGAATGCATTGGATAGGATACAGAAACAACTTACAAGAATGGTTCCAGGAATAAGAAACTTCAATTATTGGACAGATTGAAGAAGTTGGAACTGACCCACAGCCAGTGGTAATGGTATGGAATGCACCACCTGGAAATATGGTCGAGGCAGGTTCAATTGAAATATTCAAGAGGATATTAGATGATCATTTGGATAGAAATGATTCGCAGGGATATGGGGAAAAGGGAGGAGAATGGCACTGGATAATAGAGCTAGTACAGACACCATTGGTTGACTGGCCTCCTTCATGGTATATCAATTTTGTGATTCTGTGATAGAAGGTTCTTAAGGGCCTTGATAGGTTTCCCTTTGTGGGAGAATCTAGGACAAGGGCATATTCTCAGACTGAGGGGTCACCCATTTAAGGCAGAGTTATGAAGATGATTTTTCCTTCAGACAGCAATTAATCTGTGGAATTCTTTACTGCAAAGGACTATCAAGGCTGAGTCATTAAGTACATACAAGTATATATTTCTTTTCTGAGGATTGCTCCTGACTCAAAATCGATCCAAGAAAATTGGCCATTCTCTTTTTAAAGACTTATTTTTGTTTGTTGTGGCCTTGGCAAGGGCTAATCATGAATGTTTTTCATAACACATAATAGGACAAAAGGAGCTGCATACTAACGGTGACTCAAGCTCCCAATTTGAACCTACGTTGTGTGGTCAGTGTTTGTAAAGTCTGGGGGCTTGGAATCTCATCCCCTGCTTCAGCTATTTTAACTCTAGGCCTTCATTCTGGCCTGGAATGATTTGCAGTAAATCACAACTCAAAGGCCATCACTAGTACTAAAACACTTGCAAAAAAACCCCACTTTACCCAGTGAGGAGAGGTGAAACTATGGAAGTCACTATCACAGGGATTAATGGAGGGGAAAATAGATGTGTTTAAGAAGAGGTAAGATAAATACCTGCAGGAGAAAAAATTAGAGGGTAATGTTGATACACTGAGATGAAGTAAAATGGGATGACATTCAGGTAGAGCATGGGCAAGTTGAGCAGAATGGCCTCATTCTGTATTGTATTCGCTGGGTCCACTGTTGTTTGTCATTTATATCAATGATTTGGGTGAGAATGTAGGGGGTATGGTTCACACATTTGCAGATGACACCAAAATTGGTGGTTTAGTTGACAGTGAAGAAGCTAATCTAAGATTACAAAGAGACCTTGATCAATTCGGCCAATGGGCTGAGAAGTGGCAGATGAAGTTTAATTTGGATAAATGCAAGGTATTGTATTTTGGTAAAACAAACAAGGCCAGGACTTACACAGTTAATGGTGAAGCCCTGGGTAGTGTTGTTGAACAGAAAGACCTGGGGGTTCAGGTACATAGTTCTTTGAAAGTTGCATCACAAGTTGACAAGGTGGTTCCAAATGCATTTAGCATGCTTGACTTCATTGCTCAGATCATTGAGTATAAAAGTTGGGATGTCATGTTGCAGTTGTACAGAATGTTGATGAGGCCACTTTTGGCACACTGCTTACAATTCTGGTCATGCTTCTATTGGAAGGATATCATTACATTGGAAATTGCAGAAAAGATTTACCAGGATGTTACTGGAGGGCTTGAGTTATAAGGAGAGGCTGGATAGGCTGGGACTTTTAACACGGGAGCGTAGGAGGTTGAGAGATGATCGTTATAGAGGTTTATATAATTAAAAGGGGTATAAATAAGATGAATAGCAAAGATCTTTCCATAGCATAGGGGGAGTTCAAAGCTAGGTACTATACTTTTAAGGTGAGTGGAAGAAGATCTAAAAGGCACCTGAGAGGCAACTTTTTCACACAGAGGGTGGTTCACATGTGGAATGAGCTGCCATAGGAAGTGGGAGATGCTGGTATAGTCACAGCATTTAAAAGAAATTTGGATAAGTACATGAATAGGAAAGGTTTAGAGGGAAATGGACCAGATTAAGGAGAACAGTACTGCTATAGTTTGAGAAACTTGGTCAGCATGGACAAATTGGACTAGAGGATCTGTTTCCATGCTATATGACTCTTTATGCTTTGTAATTCTATGTAAACTTATTTTGTTAGTTTTGGACAATGTTTACATGAGAAAAGGGCAGTAGACAATAGCCTTAAATCAGAGACACCATGTCAATTGATCGAATTCATAATTAGCATAAATTGGGAGTAAATGTAGACAATATAGTAAGTTTAAACAATACAGAAACAGCTAGGCAATGCTTGCAAGTAGAACAAATAGAGTTGAATTGGTACGTGCAAGTCTTCCATGTGGAATAAAAATTGGGTGTCATGCTTACTTAATAAATGGTGTTGAACTAGCTGCAAGGTATCTAGAAATGGCAGTAGACTCAAATATTACCATTGTCTATCTGTACAGAGCAGTAGTTAATAGTCAAAGCAAAGTTAAAATGTAGTGAATGATTAACAGAGTTCAAACCTGAGGCCAAGGTGCTGAAGATCTATAATAATTCCAGTCAGCTCAGACCTCAAATATTGTATTCACCTCCTATTACCAAGACAAAAAGGAAATATTCAAGTACAAGGAGTCCCAATTTATGAATGTCCGACTTATGAACACTCGTATTTGTGAATGTGATGCAATACAGGAGTATATTTTGAAGATCCAACATATGAACATTTCCTGTACTTACGACTAGCTATTTTACCACCTGCATCATGTTCCGATCTCATACAAATTGACTCGTGAACTAACTCAAGAATGGAACACGCTTGCAACCTGGAGACTACCTGTTCTGGGATTAATGTGGCTCATCATTATTGTGGGACGAGTGAGCTATTGGGAAAAAGCATTCAGAGTTCTTTGGATGGAGAACAACTTAGTTAACACTGAAGCCTCTAAACTGCCTGCTGTATATTTAACAGTATTCCCAGATCCATTTCCAGTGATTCCTTTAATTTATGCTGTACTTAGCCAATTGCCACCATGAAAACTCTGTGAGTGTCACATCTAAGCAGGCACCTCACTCATGACAATGAGAGTCCTATAAGTATGGTGGACTTCCCACCAAGAGATGAACCTCCCATCCCTTTCCCATGGGAGTATCTGCTGCCTACGCAGAGCCCCACTGACCAGTAATAATGGAGAGACTTCAATTATATTCCCTCTAATTTAATTTTCTGATGTGTGGACCTCCAAGGTCCATGAACAACAGTAATCTCTAGAACCAGAAGTCAATGCTGGAAAGGGTATAGGCACACCAATCAGCATGCATGAACCTTCAATGTGACTGTGTGACTTCTTACAGGGAATATTGGGGAATAGTTAAAATATTTAATCAATTTACATCTCACTTCCAACTTATTCATGCTCAAAGAACAGGGAGGCAGAGAGATAAATATGGCCCTCCATTACATTTGGATAGCATTCAGTCAGGGCCCCACCATTCACACCTCCTCTACACACATTTTCTTGTTCTTTTCTTGAACTAATACCACTCCCTTTAAATTTGTAATATGAATCCAGTTGTCATTAAATCTCATCTATTCTGCATTTTACCACAGACTTTTCTTTACTTCTTCTTCCCATCCACTTTCATCCCATTTACCTTTTTCACTTCTTTAAACTCTACATTCCTAGCTCTGATGAAAGGAAGCAGACCTTTAAGATCAGCCTGGATGTTCACTGAGTCAGGAAGGCTTGGGAGCATTTTAGAACTTCCTAACCCCATTGCTCTAGGTACCAATTTTCACAGGGGCTTTTGGAATGCATGGGCTGGTTCAGGTCATGTGCCCACACTTGGGTCTCCCAACCTATCCATTGCAGAAAAATGAATGGTCTACCCCACCACAATTTTTGTGGAATCAGGCTATGTTTTTAAAGGGTCATAGTTAATGGCATGTCAAAGGTGTTGTGAATCACAGTCTGAATAGTGTAACCTTTGGAAAGGTAATTTCAAAAGTTCCTCTTCATGTCCTCCATGCCAAACTATCTCCTTCTTCCCATCACACATTTCTCTTCATTCGTTTAGAAGCAATGAGTCCTATAGTGAAAGTTGAATATGTGAAAAGAAAAAAAAATTAATGATGTCTTCCATTGATCAGTTTCCACAACGTTAAATAAAAAATCTTTCTTACTTCAGGTCAATAGAAGTGTTAAGCACCCTTTAAGGTTTCAATATTCAAACTCCAGAACAACTGAAACCATTTATCCCAATATAAGTACACATTGTGGAATTGGTAACAGAGTCAAAAGAGGCTCAGGTGTTTCAAGAGACAAATGGATGTCTGAACATTTGCCTCCGGAAATACTTCAGCCCCTGCTTTTGAACAGACAGATACCGCCCTTGGCAGCCCCTGTGGATGCCTCCAGATTCTTTCCAGAGTTAATTGCCTCAGTTGCTTCTGCCACCTGCCCCCCTACTAGCATTGAAGATTCCATACTTGTGGGCACTTTCTCCCAAGGTGGGAAATTTCCCAGTATCCAGATTGCGGATGAATATCTAAGCCATTAACTCTGTTTCCCTCCCTACAATCACTACCAGACCTTCTGAGTACTTCCAGCAATTTCTATTTAAACCTAACTGTTCCTCATGTAATTTGGCATAAAGTTTAGTTTGAGACTTGGATCTATGCAGTGCCCTGGGGCATTTTCTAACATTAAGTTCACTACATAATTGCAAGTTCGTGCTGTTGTTGTAATGTGCCCACATCTCGCTATTCTCTCCTGCTTAAGCATTTTTTCATTACGAACTGCACAATGACAGACGACAGTTTCTGATATTAAGTTACCAGCTTTTCAGTTACCTATTTCTCAACAACATCAGCAGCTGAACTCACAAATGTTTCATCGTTGAATCAGTGGCTTGTTGACTACTTAAGTATTATTGCAGGTGCAACATAATTGGTGGCTTTCTTCCCACACATGTGATCACCCCATTTGACAATTGATCATAGTGCCTATTTAGCCAGTTGGCTATAAATAACCACAGAGAGAATGATTAGCTCTTAAAGGACTGTGAACCTGCAAATCAGATCAAAACACACACATCCAATATAAAAAATATGCTATAACCTGTTCATTAAATAGAAGTAGGAAAGTATGATCCAAAATCTTATGCTTTATTCTAAGTAAATTATATATTTATGACTACAAGAGCATAAACTGAAGGCCTTCTAACCTTCACCAAATCCTAATTATTTAGCGCAGACCAACCATCTTTAATAGATGTCACTATTCCTGAGTGAAAGGTTTCTTACAGTTGTGTATTCATCAGTATCTACAATTCTCTACGATTGCCCAATTGATTAGTTTTTTTAAAAAAACATTAGGGTTAATAGAAATTTGTTGCGAATTGACAGTTACACAAAGGAGGTTAGCTGCCATATTAAGAATCACTTCAGAATTATGCACAACACAGAATTAAAAGGCCAATATTCCTATTACCTGATGTATTGCATTATGGCACACGGCTGTATTGTAGTGTTGGCAGAGCCCCGAGTCTGAGGATATAAGCACCTTGTTTGGATAATCTTCGATGATTTGGGCTCCATCAGTTTGTATTAGCATGGAGACTTTACCAGAAGCATAAATTCTGATGTACTATATATATAAAAAAAATTGCAGTCTGTTGTCCTTCAACATTTTTCTTTTGCCCATATCACCGCAGTCATGAACAAATATGATTTCTGATTAAACATCACTCTGTTTGCAGGTTCTGTGGTCTCTTCTCATCTTGTTACACACTTTTCAGGCTTTGTGGTTAAATTATGTATTAAGGTCAATGTCAAAACATGGAAGATGTGTAATCTACAGGGAGCTCCCTTTTATTCGTTAATACAGTGAAGTCTGAGCGCAACTGTCAGCGAACTGAGGATGTGCTCAGCATGCGGGCCTTGCTGCACAGCAGCGCCATACAAAGTCTATCTCCTTGTTCTCCCAGGGTAGACCCTTGATAGATTTTCCCAGATAGCCCAGCTCACTTAAAAGTTCCGCCGTCTTTGCAGCAATCTGAAAGCTGTCAAACGTACATATATAGTTATGTCATAAATCACAGCTAAAATGCTTACACTGGAGACATCAAACTGTCTTACAGATTTTTGTTGTATTTTGGGATTTTTCTAAAGTAAAATGTTTCTCAAAAACGGAAGCCAAAAGGCACACATTCGCTTTGCAAAAGGTATAAATATTTTAATTTGTGATGGTCCTTCTTGGGATATATTCAACAGGAATTTATATATATATATCTGCTGTCTTTTTTTTCTGCCATGCAAAGTATAAATCATTCTTTTTCAGCCTTTCTATCTTGTCATTCAGGCATCCTCGTCATCATTAATTTTGCTAAACTTTTGTATTTTCCAAAAAACAATTTCACTGCCCAGATTTCTTTCCATGCAACAATAGTAATATGCATTTTCTTTTTAAATCCCCATTTATAGATTAGTGAAGATGACATCTGACTACGATGCCCTAATTACAGACATGACTCTGACCTCTGCTTTGCTGCCCTTATCAAAAACGTTACAGTACAGCTGATTCAACATGAACTGCACACCAGGCAAAACCCAATCCTAATGAATAATAATGAGTAATAATTACAGGAACCGAGGGCACAGAGACCCTGGTGGAGGAAAATATGCTAATACAGCTTTTTTAAAAAAAACCTTACAGAGTTTTCAGCTGCAGCTACAAATCCGAATGGAGGCGGGAAGAAATTACACAAAAACACATAAGGTTGACCAAAGGCATTACAGTGTCCCTCAAAAAAAAGGCGAGTCACTAATTGAGTAATTATTTCAAATTCTCCCAGAATCAACACCTTCCTAATAAATGTGAGTCAGTACCAGTAGTCTCATTCAGGGAGTCGAGCAAGTAAGGTTCATAATAATGCCTTGGAATCATGCCAACTGCACAGCAAGCAGATTCCTGCTGTCACATTTGCTACACAGACTTGCAAATATTTCTTTCAGAAGTGACATGTTGTGGCCCTGTTAGGTGTACATGTGTTTTTATTATTGCATTTTACAGGATCAGACACAAAGGTTTGTGAAAATGTTCAAGCATCCTCAATAGTTTGCCAGCATGCTTTTAGCACTGATCAAAATTCTTGTTTCTTAACTGCTACAAGCCACTGCTTTTTCACATTTACAACCTTGAGTCAATCTCAGGGCTGCGGTTGGAATATGTTTGCCCCTCTCCTCTTCCCTTGAATGATGGTTAATGCTTTTTTTCCCATTAAATACATTCACATGCTCACAAGGGCAGTTCCACAAACACCTTGTTTGCACACATAACGACATTGATCCCGAATTCCAAGTCTATCAGCTCAGGAGCAAAGGTTAGAGGCCTGAGGCTATGTAAGTACAAAAAAGAAAAATGCTTTTCCAAGAACTTAGCTTATTTTATGATAGTGCAACAACCTTCATAATGCAAAGAATTTTGACTCAGCTCTAGAAAATAACTCTGCAACAGCTGTGGGCCGATTCATTTTTGCATTTTTATGTTGTTTGTACCTTGTGTGGAAACACAGTGCTATCATAGAATGGACACTGCACTTTCACCTTCGGAAGCTGCTTGATTTCAGCTGTAAAAGAGATGAATGTGAGAGCTCTCAATTCCAATGGGCATGGGATATACAGCATAGAAAAACTGGCTCTAATTTGGCTCCGATAGACACTAAACTCACTGCAGGTTGAAGGGAGGCAGCCTGTCAGATAACCCAATCCGAGACTTGAAGACCAGTTTTTTCTCAGAGTGGACTTTGTGTGTTTTGGGAGAGGAGAGACAACTGTAGCACAATATCTAGGCAGCAGAGCTTCTGCACTGAGGGCAGTTTTGAGTCAGATTTAAATACCAAATGGTGTCAGGGCCATTAACCGCAAATGCAAGGAGAGCCAAAATCAGAAACTGCTGTGAAAACACAGCAGGTCTGACACCATCTGCAGAGAGAAAGCAGAATCAACATTTGGAGTCCAGTGACCTTTCACCAAAGCTGTTACTAGCTAGGAAAAGGTGGTATTCATATTGGTGTCAGGGGATGGAGAGGAAAAAGGGTGAGTGGATAGGTGGAGACAGAAAGAAAATTAGGCAGAAAAATGGATGGGTAATAGTAAGCCAGAGAAGAAGAAAAGCAGAGAGTAAGGCAATCAGCCAGCGACTTGCTATTGTCACCATCCTATCTGAAATGGAACAACACCAAGGCAAAAATGGACAAAAGTGCAACTTTCTGTTAGTTTCCTGGACTTTTGGAACTTTGGGAGCTTAAAGTAGGTAAGATCTGAAACAACTCAGGTGGATGCAATGCACATACCTCAACCTCTTGAATTGGCTGAAATGTGAAATGCTGAAAGGAATCACTAGATTGCTCAGACAGGTTGAAACATGGGTTTGTGGTGAACTCCTTCCAACTGGGACAATCAGTGCCCGGGCATAAAGATAAGAGAGAGCAAGAGACAATTACACCAGTTATCTATCTGCCCCCTATCCATTGAATTTAGGAGTTTGATTTGGGGTCAGGCTAGACACCTATAAACAGGTAATAATGGTAATCGAGATAGAAATCCTGACCGTCATCTCTTTTATTGCTCTCCAAACAACGAGCGAGGGCCCATTTAAATATGCACAGTAAGGGGACAATCACAAAGTAGAATTGTACTGTGCTAATAATCCACTAATCCGGGCTAATCTTCCATGTGCCCTGGTCAAATTCTCCAAATAGGTGGGAATTTGGTGCCCCTTGAGGGCATCTACCAGGTTGGTGCGTTCCTTCCATTCTCACAGTATCACCAAATTATTAAGACCCATCCTGGCTGCATCAACTCTTCAAATGAACATCTCAATTTGTGTCATTCTGTGTTCTTCCTGATCACATTGTTCCTTTTGAAATAACAGTCTAATTCCCAACTGAATGCACCATTTGAACCTGCCTCCATCACACTCACAGCCAGTGTGTGGAAACACTTTTACTCATATCTCTTTTGCTTCTTTTGCTAATTACCTTGGATCCCTGTTTCTCACTCTCAATCCTTTCACCAGTGGGAAGAATTTTTCCCTATCTACTCTGCCCAGTCCCCTCATTATTTTGTATAGTTATATTGGATTTCCTCACAGTTTTCTCCACAGAGAACAATCCTAACATTTTCAATCTACCCTGAAAGCTGGTTCCTTATCCCTGGAACCATTCTCATGAATTGCTTCTGCGCCGTGACCTTTACCTTCACATCCATCTTAAAGTGTCGCACCCAGAACTGGATAGAGTACACCATCTAAGTCTAAGCTAGTGTCTTGCACACATTTTACGTAATCTTCTTGCTATTGTACTCTACGGGTATCAAATTTAATAAAGCTTTGGATACTGTATGCTGTAAAAATCACTCTCAATCTGTTCTGCTATGTTTAATGACATAAGTACATAACACCCAGGGGTCTCTCTGCTCCTGCACACACTTTACAATTGTACCCTTTATTTTGTGTTGTCTCTGCTTATTCTTCCTACCAAAGCGAATCATTTCACATTTCTCTGCATTGAATGTTCAGTGTCCTAAATAAGTGAGTAGGAGATGGCAAGACCATGCAGTTAGGAGTCTGGGAGAATTGGGTGGGTGAGAGTGAGGGAGAAGATCTTGCAGGCAATAATGAGAGAGCTAGAGCATGAGCCTTGTTGAGAGGTGGGTGCAGCAGCAGAAACAGAGTGAGTGTGAAATGGAAGAGAGAAGGTGGTGGCACTTCCTCTGGCAGAGTGGAGAAGTTCCATGACCTTCCTGCAGCATTGCCGTGAATTCTTCTGGACGTTTGAGACTGGACTAACTCAGGTGGTGACCTTGGACCAGGTCTGGTTTCAAAGCCTCCACTGCACCAGCCCATCCACCAGTACTTCTAGGTTTCTAGCTGCAAATGTTGGTAGCAATTTCCCCTTATCTACTATCTCTGGGGCAAATATCAGAAAAGCATGCCAATTCTTGACCGGGTGCACGATGACCTTTTAAAGTTGGTGCCAGTGTCAATAATCTGGGATATCCCAACATGGGTGAGAATGTCCAACTTCGGGAAGAGAGGGATTCGGGCTAGCATCAGATAAGAGGAGTATTACAGAGGCATGGTAGGTAATTAATGAGGTGAGTTTGGAAGACTGAGCAAGAAAGACTCATTCGACCTCACACGAAACCCCAAAGTAAAATTGCTGAAACAGGCACAACCAAAATGTGGGAAGATTCAGCCCCTGTTTATTTTTGGAACACAGGCAAAGATTCCTGTATCAAAGCAGCCATGCTACCTTGACGGATCATTCAGGCCCCTACTACATGGTGGGCCTGTCCTGGGGGCTGGGTTATAGCATACTGAATAAAGAGGGCTTTCTATAAGATTAAGATCCATAGTGCAGAACACCATCAAGATTGGAAACATTTAAAAGGAAGACAAGTAAAAGCAGGAAACAGCGATTTGAAGAATGCCTGAATTTTCGATGTGGGCTTTTCAAAGATGATAGAAAGAAGGAGATATGAATGGGGGAAGTGTACCACAATCCTGAAGCCCTGAAGAACAGATTTTTGGCAGGAAACCGCAGTAAGTTACGCTTTCAATGCAGAGAGAACACAAAGTGCTTTATGACCTTGGAGGATGAACTGTGTGCAAGAACAAGAGAGGCACTGACTATCTGTAATGGAAATTACGAATTCAATGCCTGTGCTTTTGGCAATCCATAGTAGCTCTAAGCCTAAGTCTTATTGAAATTAATAATTACTGAAATCAAAGCAGTTCTATCAAATAAAATATTCCCCTATAGGGATAACTCTATAACAATCTAATGATCAGATTTATCTATGGTCACTTGTCTGAAATAGTCGGTAAGTTGTAATTTTAATGAATGCAGAAGCTTACCCTTCAGACACTAGGAAGAGAACATCTCATCAAATCTGGGTTTTCAATTGATTCTATAGCAAGGAAGGAGACACAAAGCTGACAACTACTCCCAAAATACTAATTAACTACAGCCTCATTCAAATTAAAGATCCAGTGACTGCCCTCAAGTTATAGACATAGTTTTGTTTTGAAATGCTTTGATTAGTGGGTCACTGAATAGGTTGGACGGTAGACTGTATATAAATTCCTTACTCTAATGGCACATTGGAAATATTTCTAAACAATAATTAATTTGCTTTCAAAACACAACATCATTTGGAGCTGGAGATTCTCAAAGTATGTAAATCAGTCCTTAAATAGCTCTTTGACAAATAGGAATACACACAAAGCTTCATTATGGGCAAACTCTTCCTCTCCCCAGTCCCAACATATGTGTCCCTTTCATCAGTTGAGGCTCTCAAGCCCAAGGAGATGAAAGTTTGATGATTAAGTAATTTCTTCCTTAATGTTTTGAAATGGCAAGACATGATTGCATTACTTTGGTTTTGCATCTGCAGAAGAACACTAAATAATTTCCTTTTTAACTGTTCTGTGCACCAGTTTTCTCCCTTCATCCTGTGATGACACTCTTTAAAAGTAAAATACAGGAGCAGGAGCAGGTCATTGAGACAATGGAGACTTCTGTACTATACAGTAAGGATATGGCTGTGTTTTTTTAGCTTACACTCTCCTGCCTCCATGTCATCATCCATAATTTCCTTGATTAATGGGGACCGTGGTGTCTTCATGCTAATATTCTCCCATACATGGTCTAAATGGTGACTCTTCATGTAGACACCTAGAGAATGAATAACAGCAAGCTGTTTGACCTCAAAGGACATCACGGTTCAGACAGGTTATTCACCTCACACCCACATTCATGCATTTTCTAAAAAGGTTAGTTCACTGACAAGTGGGACCTGATTAACCAAATTTAGTTTCATCTCTTTAACGCCAGCATATGGCCGGTTGATGTTTTGTTGTTTCTTGGCTTGTTGTGTTTCAGTGCCATGACTCAGTTAATAGTGCTCTTCTGCCTTCAAGTCATAAGCTTTTGAGTTCAAGACCTATTCCTATTCACTAAAGTCAAAGGTTGAGACTCCAGTGCAGAACTGAGAGAATGCTACACTGCCCCTCGGATGTATTATGGACCAGACCAAACCCACTCAAAATGTATTAAGAAGATAGCCAAACCCTAACTTTTTCTTATTTTAAAGGTAGGTCTAAGATGTTGCTTTCCAGATGCAATTTGGTTGGTCAAACTACTCTACTTTAAGAAAAACACACTTTATTTTCACACTACAGTTAAAATACAGACAAAGTAAAAAGAAAAGAAAAGAATTGGCTTAACTGTAACTCTATTGAAATACTTAACAATTTATATGTTAACTACTATTAACTGTCCCAAAATAGTAACATCCCATATACACATCCTTGGCAGAGGCAAATTCAGTAAAATAGATTGTCTCACATGCAATTCTAGCTGCAGGAAGAGAACCCCAGCTTTTAGCTATAACGGAGAGAGGAATAAGAGCTTCCACATCCAGCTTCAAGACCCTAGCAGCTGCAGAAAGCTAAAAGTAAAAATCCAAATTCTTGACTCCACCCATTCAGGCTTTTTTTTTAGATTACTTACAGTGTGGAAACAGGCCTTTCGGCCCAACAAGTCCGCACTGACCCGCAACCCACCCATACCCCTACATTTACCCCTTCACCTAACATTACGGGCAATTTAGCATGGCCAATTCACCTGACCTGCACATCTTTGGACTGTGGGAGGAAACCGGAGCACCCGGAGGAAAACCACGCAGACACGGGGAGAATGTGCGAACTCCACACAGTCAGTTGCATTAGGCAACTGTTTCTATTGTTCCACTGAAGGCCCAATAAGCTGGTTAATTTATTGGCTTTGAGCAGACAACATGACACCTCTGTCTCAAAAATAAGGACAAAATACACCTCTTAAAGCCATAGTACCATCAATGGTGCAATGTTAAACTGATGCTTGGGTCAAAAATATTTAATAGCGCTATTTTGAAGAAGAGCAAGGGAGTTCTCCCTGGTAACCTGGCCAGGATTAATGTCTGAATCAACATTGCAAAAATAATTACTTGACATTTGTTGGTTGAATATTTGGTTGCTCCACTTCCTACATTGCAATGGTGACTACACGTCAAAACACATCTTGTCACAGACTTTTAACAATGGGAAAAATGTTGGTTTTGCCAACAATGTCCACATCCCATGACTGTGATGATAGATAATATACAAATGCAAGTTTTTCTTTCTTATTGTAAACAGAAATCCAACACAGACCAAGAATCTTACATGGGGCCTTCATGGATATTAACACTGTGCACAACAATGGCTATAACATTGACCGATGGAAGCTATTATGCACAGACAGTAACGCAGTCAAAAGGAAGTTTTGTTATTAAATCAACATAAACCATGACAAAGTTCAGTGTCTCAGTGTGCATTGTAAGGGAAGTTGCCCAACAAAGCACAGAAAGAGACTTTGCACCACTTAGTTCATTACTGATAGGAATTTTTTTCTCATTCTTTCAAGGAACATCACTGGGAAAGTCAGTGTTTATTGCCCATCTCTAACTGGCCTTGAACTGAGTGGATAATCAGGCCATTTCAGAGGGTAGTTAAAAGTCAACCACATTACAGTCATCTTAAGTTGTTTTTTACATGAAACAAACATAAAATTTGCACTTGCATAATACCTTTCATGATCTCTAAATGTTGCAAAGCATTTTAAGGCCAAAAACATTGCAGTGTTCCCTCAGTAATTCACTGGATTGTCAGTGAAGGTCCTGCAATCCCAACAATAATGTAGGATTTGAACATTCACTTTCCATCTCTGGAGCAAATGAGCTACCACCAAATGGTGACTGAAACCCAACACTCATGGTAAGAGGATGGCACTGCGGCTCAGCGGTTAGCACTGTTGCCCCACAGCGCCAGGATCCGGGTTCGATTCCCGCCTCGGGCGACTGTCTGTGTGGAGTTTGCGCATTCTCCCTGTGTCTGCGTGGATTTTCTCCGGGTGTTCCAGTTTCCTCCCACAGTCCAAAGATGTGCAGGTTAGGTGAATTGGCTATGCTAAATTGCCCGTAGTGTCAGGTGTAGGGGAATGGGTCTGGGTGGGTTACTCTTCGGCGGGTCAGTGTGGACTTGTTGGGCAGAAGGGCCTGTTTCCACATTGTAGGGAATCTAATCTAATCTAAAACAAAGTGGCTTGAGAAAGCCATCTGAGAGCAGGATCATAAGAGCTAACAGTTCTTCCTGTAGTACTAAAGTGAAAGATGGGCAATATCTAAAGCTAGAGGTCTAGAGGAAGCTAGTCATAGTATACAGATGAAGGAAATTTCTAAGGTAGGGAGTAGCAAAGACCATTGAAGAATGTAAAAACAAGAATGAGAATCATGTAATCAAAGTCACTTTTTCTTGTGTTAAAGATTGAACATAAATACAAGTTGCTGAGACATTGGGGAAAGGGACAAGAGAGGGATAAAGAGCAAAATAATTTATTGGACACATACAATAAATGTTGCTAGGCTTGAGTCTAAGCTTACACCGTGAGCTTGTTGCCTCTTCAGATTCTAACAGATCAATGGAATAGTATAGGTGCACGACAACTCACAAAAGTTAAGAGAGAGGGTTTGTAGAATATTATGACTAAAAACACCGATCATGTGGAATTTAATTAAGTGTTAATTATAAAAGACTCCTATCAAATAGAGTGCCTAGAATTCCACCATTTCTGTGATGAAAGCCAAGAGAGGAAGCACAATAATTCAGATCATAGAAATCTCACCTTCCCTTCCTCCTACAGCATCTAAAGAGGAACACGTACAAAGTCATAGAGTCATACAGCACAGAAGTAGACACTTGGGTCCAACTTGTCCATGCTGACCTGATATCCTAAATTAATCTAGTCCCATTTGTCAGCACTTGGCCCATATCCCTCTAAACCCTTCCTATTCATATACCCATTCAGATGCCTTTTAGCTGTTGTAATTGTACCCATCTCAACCATTTCCTTTGGCAGCTCATTCCTTACACGCACCACCCTCTGTGTGAAAAAGTTATCCCTCATAGCAGATAGTTATATGTCTAAAAGCTAAAAACGGTGAACAAAAAGCGTTTGTTCCATACCATTATGGGAGTGACAGGCAAATGTAAAATTAAATACAGATAGTACCTGAAATAGGGCAGGTGTCATTCATGTCAAGTAGGGCACTAAAGGTCTGAATAGGGAATAGACTACAGAATTATTACACTACCATCAGGGCAAGGCAAGGACAGCTCTGAGTGAATACAGATCTCTGAAGATGAATCCCTCATCAGCTTTCCACCATTGATGGACAGAGAATGGCTCTCAATGGACAAAACATATTGCAAAATCACATGCAGCTCATGAAGGTTCAGTTCCAGAAAGATAGATCAACACCTCGAGTAATACAATCTGAGAACCTATAACAATTCTCTCAGAACAAATGATTTTCCAGAGCATTTGGATTGAGACAGATTCTCAAGGGCATCAGTACTTAGTATCAGATGAGCAGGATGCATCAATGTGTTTTTTTATATAAAGACAAAATCTCAAGAGGGAATCACTGCTAGACAAAGCAAATGTTCTCAGAAAATCCATAAAGACCACTGCTTCCTATCAAAAGCATACAATTTGATGTTAATACTGAATGTAGCAGGTTATCTATGCCAGATTATGGATCAGCCTCAGATAGCTCAAGGCACTTAGTGCGTATGCATGAAGGTGTTTTTAATTAGGTGTTGTTTCAAATGTTGGTGCCATTTCTTTGAGGATCTTCCTGTGTTTATGACAAATTGTTCAGGCAGTTAACTGGTTTGGCAGCAAGCAATGTGGAAATTTAGGTTTTGTGGATTGCTGTGCATCTAGATTATTCTGATGATCTGTTAGACTCTGAAGAGCCAATAAACTCACAGTGTAAACTTACAATCAAACCTAGCAATGGTTATTGTGTCTGTCCAATAAAAGATTTGTTCTTTCAATAAGTATACTCAATAAACACAAATTAAAACTCTAGACGTACTGCTTTGGTTTTTTACAACTTTGAGCATTTAATTTGAGAGACTTCCCAAAGATTAACATTTTTAGATTAAGGAATAAAATGTTATTGTGACTATGCTAATGGAACTTGCTGCAAGTTAAGATATAAGCATCAGAGTTTTGGAGACTTCAAGCTTATTGAGGCTATAATGTGGGAGAGCAGCCAGATATGTATTGGAAGAATCAAGCCTAGAGGGAACAAAGGCAGTATTAATAGTATCAAAGGATCTAAGGATATTTCTATATTTTTGAAATGATTATATCTGACAGATACCTCAGCTAATAGTGAAGATCAAGACATCAGTGTTTTTCAATTAGATATGTTTTTATTGAAAGCATTTGAGGAGTTACTGGCAACTTTTGAGACTGAACTTTGAAAATTTATTCCTGTTTTGGTCTTGAGCTATCTTGTCGTGAATGTATATCTTGGCATATGCAGTAATTTCCAGAGATTCTTGCTGTGAATATATTGCTCTTTCAGATCAACTATTGTAAACTGGGACTTGAGATCTGGCATGCATTCAATTGACCGAATGCCACTACCAAAAAAAGAGTTGCTATAATGGGTTATGGAGATAAGGCAGGAAAGTTAAGGATTATCAGATCATCAAAGTTGACTTCATAGACCAAATGCCTATTTCTGCTTGTTCTTCTTATAGTGTTGTGATCATTATCATGGTCACTAGTACTGATTTTGGCTTCATAATTAAGATTTATTTATTAATTACATTTGAATTCCACCAAGTAGCCAGAGTGAAATTTGAAACCATGCTGCCGGAGCATTAGTCTGGTCCTCTGGACTGCTAACACATTGACAGTACTATATGCCATCATCATTAGACGTCAGGAGTGTGATGGAACTCTTGTCTGGATGGGTGCAACTCCAACGATACTCAAGTAGATTGCCACCACCCAGGACAAAGCAGCTGACTTGATTGGCACCACATTCACAAGCATCCACTCCCTCCACTCCAGACGCTCAGTAGCAGCAGTGTGTACTATCTACAAGTACAGTGTGTATTATCTATCTATCTTTCTGCACCACCGAAAGCAGTCCCCTGTTGTACTTCTTCGAGCAGATCCAGATCCGAATGGCCTGAAGGTGGATAAATCACCCCAACCAGCTGGACTGCACCCCAGAGTTCTAAGGGAGATAGCTGAAGAAATAGTGGAGGCATTAGTGATGATCTTTCAAGAATTGTTAGAATCAGGGAGGGTCGCAGAAGACTGGAAAATCGCTAACATGACACCCCTGTTTAAAAAGGGACTAAGGCAAAGGATGGAAAATTACAGACTGATTAGCCTAAACTTAGTCATGGGTAAGATCCTGGAATCCATTATGAAGGATGAGATTTCTGAATATTTGCAAGTGAATGATGATTGCATTTATTTTGAGAGGACTTGAATATAAAAGCAGGGATGTACTTCTGAGGCTCTATAAGGCTCTGGCCATTCCACGTTTGGAGTGTTGTGCACAGTTTTGGACCCATATCTCAGGAAGGATGTACTAGCCCTGGAGCGTGTTCAGAGGAGACTCATGAGAATAATCCCTGTAATGAAAAGCTTAACATATAAGGAATGTTTGAGGTCTCTGAGTTTATACTCGATGGGGTTTAGAAGGATGAGGGGGATGTAATTGAAACATACACAATACTGAATGGTTCGGACAGAGTAGATGCTGAGAAGATGTTTCCATTGGTAGGAGATACTAGGGCCTGAGGCAATAGTGAAACATCTTCACCTAGAGAGTGGTGAATCTATGGAACTCACTGCCACAGAATGCTGTGGAGGCCAGGTCATTGAGTATATTTAAGATTGAGATATATAAGTTCTTGAGTATCAAGGGGATCAAGAGTTACAGGGAGAAAGCGGGAGAATGGGATTGAGAAACTTATCAGCCATGATTGACTGGCAGAGCTGACTCGATGGGCTGAATAGCCTAATTTCTGCTTCTATGTCTTATGGTCTTATCTATTTGTTTCATTTATCTATTTCTTTTTCTGTCCAGAAATAACTAATGTGCTTAATTAACCCTTGATTATTATAACCCTCGATTCCTTTACTAATCAAAAATCTACCTATTCTTACAAATGCACCTCTACACCTCCGTGCAGTAAAGAATTCTACAGATTCACTATCCACTGAGAGAAGAAATTCCTCTTCCTCTGTGCCTTAAATGGATTACATCCTTCTCTGAGAATATGCCATCTGGTCCTTCTGGCTGAAACCTACTCAGTCTCTCCACATCAGACAGTCCCTTCATTCCTGGTATCAGTGTAGTCAACCTTCTCTGGATGTCTCCACTGCCAATAAATGCCAGCTGGGTAAGGGGACCAAATTTTTCACTGTATTCTGGCTATGTCTGACTAGTGTTTTCAGCAAGATTGCCCTAGTTTTATTAACCATTCCCTTTGAAGTAAAGTCCAATATTCCATTTTCCTTCTCTATTGACCACCGAACCCAATTGCTAGTCTTTTCTGATTCATACATGAGGACCTCTAATCAGTCTGTGCTGCAACTTTTTAACAGTCTTTCCCCATTTAAATAATATCAGTTCTTCTATTCTTGATGTGGGCGGCACGGTGGCACAGTGGTTAGCACTGCTGCCTCACAGCGCCAGAGACCCAGGTTCAATTCCCGCCTCAGGCAACTCTCTGTGTGGAGTTTGCACATTCTTCCCATGTCTGCGTGGGTTTCCTCCCACAGTCCAAAGATGTGCAGGTTAGATGAATTGGCCATGTTAAATTGCCCATAGTGTTAGGTGAAGGAGTAAATGTAGGGGAATGGGTCTGGGTGGGTTGTGCTTCAGCGGGTCGGTGTGGACTTGTTGGGCCAAAGGGCCTGTTTCCACACTGTAAGTAATCTAATCTAATCTTGTGCCAAAGCGTGTAGCCTCACATTTTCCCACATTGCATCCCAGCTGACAAGTTTTTTGCTTTTATTTTAGCATACCTATATCCCTCTGTAAAATCTTTGTGTATTCCTCACTAATTTTCGTTTTATCCATTAACTTGATGTTAGTTCATTCACAACACTCATTCAACTTAATAATATTTATTGTAAATAACTGTGACCCTAGCACTGATCCCTGAGACACTCTACCACGTACAGGATGCCATCATGAAATTTCTCATTTTGGACAAAGTCTCTGTCTTCTATAAGGTAGTCAATCCTGCAACCATGCTAATATACAAACCCAGCACAGTGGGCTTTTAAATTGTTAAGTAGTCTTGAGTGCTTAACTTTACTGAACACCTTTTGGAAATCTAAATATATGACATTTATATTTTCCCCGATATCCATTCTGCATGTAACCTCCTCAAAGAACGGCAATAAATTTGTTGGGTATGATTTCCCCCTCCATGAAGCCATGTTGACCCTGCTTGGTTATACTTGCATTTCTAAATGCTCTGCTATTTTATCCTTTATAATAGACTGTAACATTTGCTAAGTGACAGCTCACTAGCCTACAGTTTTCTGACTCTTCCTTTTTGAATAAAGGCATTACATTGGCAGTTTTCCAATCCTAGGACTTCTCCAGAATCTATCCTTAACTTCTTTTAGCAACCATGGAAGGTTTATCTCCTTTCTTGAAATCTTCTGCATCCCTGGGATGTATCTTTGTTGTGAGTCATGAGCTATTTTTACATGTCCATTGTTGTATATTATCATGTTGTAAATATCTCATTGGTTCACTGATCTATGTGTGACTCCAGATCCACAGCGATTAAATTGACTCATTGCTGCCCTCTGGGAAGTCATTCAGTTCAACAGCATTTAGGATATGCAATGCCAACATCACATGAAAGCATAAAGAAAACAATATTGTTTTTCAAACTCTCCTATAGTACCTTAAAATACAAAGGGCTGTGACTCCACACTTGTAAAAGTTAAGTTTCAGTGTCAGAGATAATTACTAATCCCTATCATTCATACATGTTTGCATTAAATGTACAAGCCTTTGGCAAGTTTCATGTGTATCTATCAAATTAGTATGGCAACTTCATGTTATTCCAAGTGTCTTTTGGCAAGACTGTGCTGGAAAGCAGGACAACATGGAAAACAGCTTCATGATTTTCCCTTCCCTCCCTTGTTGCAAGAACAGCACCTCATTTTCCACTTGGGGATCCTGCAGCTTTCCGGGCTCAATATGGAGTTCAACAACTTTATGGTTTGAGTTTCTCCCATGTCCTTACCCCCCCCACACAACCCATTGTTAGTCACTAACAGTCCCTATTAATAGGTATGCGCCCTCCTAGCCAGATTGTCATCTACTCCTTTCTATGTTCAACTGTCCTTCTCTCTCTTTGGGCTATATCTCCACCTATCCTTTACTCTTTACCCCCTATCTTCTGCATATAAACCAACCTTTTCCTAGCTCCTATTGATTCTGAGGAAAGGTCAATTAACCCAAAACGTTAAATCAGATTTGTCTCCACAGATGCTCCAGACCTGCTGAGTTTTTCCAGCAATTTCTGTTTTTAATTCATGAGTCTTGTGTTTAAATTAACTTGAATAGTTGCTGGAAATTGCTCTCTGTGATACTGTGTAATAGTGCTAAGTACCAACAGCCTCACTGTTATATCAACACAAATTTGGGTTCAACGTATCTAACAGAGATGTTTGTCTAATCAAAATAGTTGTAGTGGCTTTACTATAATTTTAAAAAATTGATATGATCAAAGAGAATAAAACAAAGTTGGTTTATTTCAAGGTGACACATCTATAGTAACACAGTTGTGTCTTTGGAACTTAGTTATTATTTTCTACCGCAAGGCATTTTGTGCTCATTAAAGTAAGAAATGTTAGTGCTGAGGAGCAAAATGCTATTTCTATCATTTGTAAACAATGTTGTCTTCTACTTTTCCCTTAATCTTTCCTTCACCTTTCTCTCCTTAAGCAGGCTTCCTTTCTGCTCTTTGTTTGATTTCCTATATGTGAGCTGTCTTTGAAATAAATATCCTTATTTTCCTGATTCAGACATTAATTCCACTTCAATAAAACTTTAATGTCTGATTTTTCCCCGGTGTATAAGTGGTTGAGGGGTGGCCTTATAGAAGTTTATAAAATCTTGAGGGGCATAAATAAGCTGGAAAGCAACGGTCCTTTTCCAAGGTAGGGTAATTGAAAACAAGGGGTCATGTTTTTAAAGTGAGAGGAGAAAGATTTAAAAAGGGCATGAGGGACAATTTTTTTTACATAAAGTGCGATAAGTGTGTGGAATGAACTTCCAGAAGAAGTGGTAGATGCAGGTACAGTTACGTTTAAAAGACTTTTGGATAAGTACATGAACAGGAAGATTTGGAGGGATATGGGGTAAAATGCAGGCAGGTGGGACCAGTTTAGTTTGGAAACATGGTTGACATGGAGCAGTTGGACTGAAGGATCTGCTTCCATGCTGCATGGCTCTATGACTCTCTGGCTGTTCTCGAGTTCTAAGCATCTTGTAGAGGACGCTGCACTGAATAGCAAGTTTCTATGCAAAGCCCCACAGAATATCTTAAGACTAGTTTAATGAACTGTTTGTGCTCTTTGTGCATCAATTACAAAATCAGGACGAATATTTTGAGCAGGACTAATTAATCAATATTTATCATTGTATTCAGGTTTATCAATCTTAATTCATAATATATTCAACAGTTAACAATTGTATGTGTAATAGTCACTTGGCCTGAGTAAAGTTGCACTGTTTAATAATTCTATAAGGAAAGGTCAGTTGGAATAGGCCGATACAATCTGGAATTTAGAAGGAGGGGTGATCTCTTCAAAAGGCTTGAGGTTCTTCGAGGGCTGGACAGAGGCAATGCTGAAACTCTTTTCCCTCACTGAAGAATCTAGAGCTAAGGAATTTAGTCCTAGAATACGGGATAAAAATGAGGAGGAATTTCCTCACTGAGGCATGTGTGAATCTTCAGACTTCTCTCGAGGACTACAGATACTCAGTCAATTCAGCATATGCAAGGCTGAGATATTTGGAACTTTGGACACTGACGGAAACAAGGGGCTTCGGAGTTGAGTGGCAAAATGGAGTTGAGGCTGAAGATTAACCATGATTTTATTAAGTGGGCTTGAATTGGCTCTGTGGTGTCTTCCTCCTCCCATTGTTTATTTCTCTACAAAATGAGATCAGGGCAATTTAAACGTTGACGATGCTATTCCTATAATTATGATATCACCAGTGTAGTGTAAAAATTAGAAAATTATTTCCAATGGATACATCCAAAAACATTAACTGACCTCTTCAAGTTTATCCAGCCTTTGTGCAATTTATCCATGCATTGACATTCAGATGTGTTTGTTATCCTCTCATCTGCCTCTTTTGAATTGGAAAGACACACAAGATATCTTTCTTGGTCTCAGCAACTTCAGTCCACAAACCAACTCTTAAGGTGCATCAATGCATCAGACTGCATTGACTCTGAAGCTGGAATTTTGATAACTGAAGCAGGGTGCTCATCAAGGCTTACAAAATCATGAAAGTTTCAGAGAGAGGAGACAATGAAGGATTGTTTTCACCAACTGGTGAATGAGTAGCAAGAAAGCATTAATCCAGAATAATTGCTAGAAGAACAGACCAGGAAGTTTGAAGAATTGCTTTCAACACTGCTGCAGAGCTATTAAATTGTGGAATTGTGTGTCAGACCTGGCTCAGGAGGCTGGAACTGTAGCATCCTTCAAAGGGGAACAGCATAAGTCAGTGAAAACCAAGAATCGAAAGGATTTCAGAATCAGTTCGTCCAGGAGTTGGATTATGGCCATTTCAGAAAATGATCAGCTCCTAAACCTGGATGAATATATCTGTTAAGGCTGGATGACAGTACATTGGCTTGCCGGCTTGACTCATGGAGCACCAGCAGTCTTTGGGGTAATAGCTGCTGGACAACCAGGCGGTGCTGAGCCCCTTTTAGATAGCACGTTTCCCCTACCAAGTTGGAAGTCATCCTCATTTACTCAATAACTTTCCTGAAAATCCCAACATTCAGGTGCCAGTGATTGGTTTCACAGTGAATGTAACCCCAACCTTCTCTCTCCGTTACTGTGCATTTCCAACATTCCTCAAGTTAAATGTCTGATATCCATCATTTCCACATTTTCCTTTCTGTTACTGTTAAATGTTGATGACACTGCTTAAATCTTCACTGAGTTAGGGAATATCTCTAACAATGCTCCATCATTGCTGTTTTATCCTATGACCATTCTTCTCTTGAAAATATATATATATTATTCATACACAGAGATTTTTTATGCAAATGCTAAGTAATTGCATTCATGAAGTAAAGACAACCAAACTGATGCCACAACAGCGGGTGGGGGGGACAGTTATCTCAAAGGCCTGAATTACATTTAGAATGGACCAATTATTCTGCGGAAATTCCTTTTATGTTGTCCTCAATTAAGTTTTCTCTGAAATTCTTCCTCTCTGCTACTTTAAATTGTGTAGTTGTCAGTAATGCAGATCAAAGAAAGGATGCTGCAATTGGCAAATCATGGATAACAGGATTTTAAATAATGAATTGTCACACTGAAGATAATCTGAGAGACTGCAATCAAGATTTATCAGCCGGCCTCAGTAACATTATAAAGTTATATGTCAATGGGGAGAGGAAGACGAGATCTTATGATGCATATTTTAAGGAGTTTACTGGAGCTTTAAAAGCATGCCAAATAAATATGCAAATTACAAATATTACGCTAGGTAACATGCACAGTTTACCATTTCCATCCAAAATACAGCTCCACTTAAATTTTCAGTTGAGAATATTAAGCCAGAGGTGCTTAGTGGCTTCAGGTTGTGCAGTCCGTTATAAGCAGGTTATTTTTGATACTGTTTAGACTTCTGTCAAGACAATAGAGCAAAACATTTCATACAAAGGCACATCGGTTTTAACTGAAAACATAAACATTACTGGAACTCACAGCAGGTCAGGCAGTATCCGTGGAAAGACAGCAAGCTAACATTTCGAGTCTTGATGAAGACTCAAAACAGGAGCTTACTCTCTCTCCATGGATGCTGCCTGACCCACTGTGATCTCCAGTATTTTTTTGTTTTCAGGACAGATTCCAGCATCTACAGTAATTTACTCATGCATTGCTTCTTAATACTGGGTAGCACAGTATTAAGAGAGTCTTTAAGAGAGAGGAATATATCAAAATGCAGCTTGTGAGATTCATGCTGTACTGTTGTTTAACTTCCAACATTGCCCATACGTCAAGCGACGATTCCCCATTTGAACTGCTTTATTTCAAGCAGCTGCATCAGAAACAATGTAACTACACCTGCTAACACAGCATCTCTAGTGTAACACAGCTTGGAAACATAGCAAAAACCTTTACCTGATGTGTGGACAGTGGTATAAGTTTGAACAATTTTCAGCCACTTATTTAAGGAAAGATCTGCAACTATTGGAGACAGTTCAAAGAAGGTTCACTCGGCTGATACCAGATAAGCAAATCTGTCTTATGAGGAGAGGTCCAGTAGATTGGACCTGTACTCATTCAAATATAGAAGAATGAGTGGAGACCTTATTGAAACAAATAAGATTGCGACAGTAGATGTGAAGAAGTTGTTCCCCCATGTGCAAGACTCTAGGTCCAGAGGGCATAATCTCAGAGTAAGCATATACATGGTAGAGATGAGGAGGACTTTCTTCTCACAGAGAGGGTACGGAATCTGTGCAAATCTTTATCACAGAGTGAAGCAAAATTTTGATCATTAAGTAAATACAAGGTTTAGATAGATATATGTTTTAATCAGTAAGGGAATTAAGGGTTACGGGGAAGTCGATCTTAGCCATGATTCCATTGAATGGTAGAGCAAACGCGATGGGCTAAATGGCCTACTTTTGCTGCTAGGTCTTATGGTCCATGGTCTTAAAGGCATGACAGAGAATATTCTTGGAAACAAATGCTTCAGGCCAACTTCCAATGTATTTCCACTGGCTGCATTTTCCCTGGAGATGGCTGAGTCCACTTCGGTGACCTGTCTGGCAGCAGCAGGAATCCATGGTGCTTGGATTATTTGGCACATAACTACACCACCCACGCCCTCCACGTCCTCCAAGACTTCCATTTCCCCGGCCCCCAACGCCTCATCTTCACCATGGATATCCAATACCTCTACACCTCCATCCGCCATGACCAGGACCTCCAAGCCCTCCATTTTTTCCTCTCCCGACGTCCCCAACAGTACCCTTCCACCGACACTCTCATTCATTTCGCCGAACTGGTCCTCACCCTTAACAATTTCTCCTTCGAATCCTCCCACTTCCTCCAGACCAAAGGGGTAGCCATGGGCACACGTATGGGCCCCAGCTATGCCTGTCTCTTTGTTAGCTACACAGAACAGTCGATCTTCCGTAATTACACTGGCACCATTCCCCACCTCTTCCTCCGCGACATTGATGTCTGCATCAGCACCACCTCGTGCTCCCGCCAGGAGGTTGAGCAATTCATCAACTGCATCAACACATTCCACCCTGACCTTAAATTTACCCGGACCATCTCTGACACCTCCCTCCCCTTCCTGGACCTCTCCATCTCCATTAATGACGACCAACTTGACACTGACATTTTTTACAAACCCACCGACTCCCACAGCTACCTGGATTACACCTCTTCCCACCCTACCTCCTGCAAAAATGCCATCCCGTATTCCCAATCCCTCCGCCTCCACCGTATCTGCTCCTAGGAGGACCAGTTCCACCACAGAACACACCAGATGGCCTCCTTCTTTAGAGACCACAATTTCCCTTCCCACATGGTTAAAGATGCCCTCCAACGCATCTCGTCTACATCCCACACCTCCACCCTCAGACCCCACCCCTCCAACCGTAACAAGGACAGAACGTCCCTGGTGCTCACCTTCCATTCTACCAACCTTCGCATAAACCAAATCATTCGCTGACATTTCCGCCACCTCCAAAAAGACCCCACCACCAGGGATATATTTCCCTCCCCACCCCTTTCCGCCTTCCGCAAAGACCGTTCCCTCCATGACTACCTGGTCAGGTCCACGACCCCCTACAACCCACCCTCCCATCCTGACACCTTCCCCTGCCACGCAGGAGCTGCAAAACCTGCGCCCACACCTCCTCCCTCACCTCCATCCAAGGCCCTAAAGAAGCCTTCCACATCCATCAAAGTTTCACCTGCACATCCACTAATATCACTTATTGCATCCGTTGCTCCCGATCCGGTCTCCTCTACATTGGGGAGACTGGACGCCTCCTAGCAGAGTGTTTTAGGGAACATCTCCGGGACACCCGCACCAATCAACCACACCGCCCTGTGGCCCAACGTTTCAACTCCCTCTCCCACTCTGCCGAGGACATGGAGGTCCTGGGCCTCTTTCACCGCCGCTCCCTCACCACCAGGCGCCTGGAGGAAGAACGCCTCATCTTCCACCTCGGTACACTTCAGCCCCAGGGCATCAACGTGGACTTCAATAGTTTCCTCATTTCCCCTTCCCCACCTCACCCTAGTTCCAAACTTCCAGCTCAGCACAGTCACCATGACTTGTCCTACCTGCCTATCTGCTTTTCCACCTATCCATTCCACCCTCCTCCCTGACCTATCACCTTCATCCCCTCCCCCACTCGCCTATTGTACTCCATGCTGCTTTCTCCCCACCCCCACCCTCCTCTAGCTTATCTCACCACACTTCAGGCTCTCTGCCTTTATTCCTGATGAAGGGCTTTTGCCCGAAATGTCGATTTTGCTGCTCCTCGGATGCTGCCTGAATTGCTGTGCTCTTCCAGCACCACTAATCCAAAATACAAACTTCCATTGACATGCCATTTCCCAATGTTATAGGGCTGGAATTGTATATCATCCCCAGGTGCATGCTAGCAATGGGGAACGGTGTGGGAGCGATCATAAAATTAGGCAGGTTGGTGGACAGGCATCAGGGCTATCACCTACCATTTGCATTATGGATGCCTGACAGCCTGCCCAATTGAAATGGTGAAGTGGGTGGTATTTTGCTGAAGTGGGTGGTATTTTGCTGTGATTAACTGAGTATGGGTAGAAGTATAGGTCCAGGTACCCTGTACCCAACAAAAAAAAGAAGGAGCTTTCCCTGATTGAAGCCTCCCACCATTATCCTTTTTAGGACCCTTTCTCACCAATGCTGCTTAGGGGCTGATGGTGATTGAGCAAATGAAGAACCCAAAGATAGAGTGCTGTCAGTTTGGAATGGGGACCTTACTCTACTAAAGTTGGAAAACCCACTGTCTGGCACACATCTGGTTAGTGGTTAAGGTCTGTTCTATTCTATTTAAGATTATACAGGAACCAATGGTTAACAAAACATTTAATCAATGGAAATGTGTCACAGCTGCAGCTTGTTGGAGGTGTGATCCAGGTCAAAAAAAAAAGAGACACAGAGTGTACAACATGGAAACAAACCCTTCTTCCCAACTCATCCATGCCAACCAAATATCCTAACCTAATCTAGTCCCACTTGCCAGCACTTGTCCAATACCTCTCTAAACCCTTCCTATTCATGTAATCATCCAGATGCCTATTAAATGTTGTAATTGTACCAGCCCCCACCAGCTTCTCTGGCAGCTCATTCCATACACACACCACCCTCTGTGTGAAAAGGTTGCCCCTTAGGTCCCTGTTTAATTTTTCTGTTAAACCCATGCCCTCTAGTTTTGGACTCCCCTACCCTCAGGGAAAGACGTTGGCTATTCACCCTATCCACGCCCTTTTTATAAATTTTTAGAAGATCACCCCTCGTCTTCCGACTTTCCAGGGAAAACAGTCCAGCCTGTTCAGCATCTCTCTATAGCTCAAATCCTCCAACCCTGGCAACATCCTTACAACCTGAACAGCTTCAGATACAATCTAATATACAGATGCTACAACACAGCAGAGAGGGAAATGTTACCTTGATACATTATACCAGAAGGCAATCACACCTCTTTAGATAGGATCTTTTGATTTAGTCAGGGAAAAGAGGATGTGTGCCAGCCTCAGGTTTCAACAGGTATGAAGTTCTTTCTGCTTGTTCGGAGAAGAGTGAGGGCCGCAGAGTGGATGAACTAACTGACCATGGTACCATGGCACAGGAGACCATTGAAATGGGAGAGAAAAAGGAACATCCTGATAGTATGGGATATGTATTATCAGGGGGATGGACACTGTTCTATGCAGCCAGGAGTGGGAGTCCTGACAGTTTTGTAGCTTGCCTTGTGCCAAGACTTGGGAAATCTGCTCAGGGTGCTCAGTGGGAGGGAGAGGACACAGTAGGCATGGTGCATGTAAGTGCAATGAAATAACTAAAACATAGAAACAGTTTCTGCTTAAACAGGATGAGGAGCTCAGCAACAAATTAAGGGCAGAACCTGAAGGCAATTCTTGGGTTCTTACGTGAGCCACATGCCAACTGGCAGAGGGCATATAATGATAGAGATATGAATGCATGGCTAAAAGACTTGTGGGGAAATTAGGTTCCAAGTTTTGGGCCTTGGCACTAGCAGTAAGGAAAATGGAGGCTGTACCATTAGGATGGTCTGCACCTGCAACATGTGGAGGCAAGTGTTCAACAAACTGTATATTTATGTAAACAGAAATGGTTTTAAACTACGCAATGGGGGTGAAGGATCTGGGTTAGGTATCAAACCAAGAGATCGAGGTTAAGGCAACATCTACTCTGTCCAGGCCATTCAGTATTCTGTATGTTGCAAATACATCCCCCCTCTCATCCTTCTAAACTCCATCGAGTATAAACCCAGAGTCCTCAAACGTTCCTTTTATGTTAAGCTTTTCATTCCTGGGACCATTCTCATGAACCTCCTCTAAACACACTACAGTGCCAATACATCCCTCTGAGATATGGGGCCCAAATCAGAAAGAAAGGTCAGAGAATTACAGGAATAGGCGGAACAAAATAATCTGAAAATATACCATCAGTCAAGACAAGCTGTAACGAAGATAACAAAGAAATAAACTAAAAACTCTGTATCTGAATGGTCATGGCATTTATAACAAAGTAAACAAATTGCTACGACACATGGAAGTAAATAAATATAATGTTGAGACAGACAGAGGTGTGGCTGCAAGATGACAAGGATTGGGTCCTGAATATTTTGTGGTATATGATATTCAAGAAAAATAGGGATGTAACTAAAGGTGGAGGGGTAACATTGTTAATCAAGGATGGTCTTGGTACAACACTTAGAGAATGGTTTGCTTCAGGAGGTCAGAATGTTGAAGCAGTTTGAGTCGAGGTGAGGAATATTAGGAGAAAGACATCAGTTACAGGAGTGACCTACAGGAATCCCTTAACAGTAACCACAATGTAGAACATTGTTATGAAAGATTTTAATGAAGTATTATTATTTGGGAAGTTTGGCTCTTGAGTTCCGTTCATTCTGTAAAGGTCTTTTTTTTTACAAAGGAGTCAGAAGGTTATTTGGAGCAATATGCTAAAGTCAATCTTTCCAAAGAATTCATGTGGCATAAACTAAATAAGGGAGGTAGCGGTATAATATTTACATCACTGGACTAGTAATTCAGAGTCCATGCTAATGTTCCAGGAACCAGGTTTCAAATCCCAGCATGATGAAGTTTAATTTCAATTAAAAAGTTTTGCTGTTAAAACCTACTCAAAGGATAATTGTAATGACTGTAATTAAAAGCCCCAAATGGGACACTAATGTCCTTTGGGGAGGAAATTCTTGCCTTGTTTGACTTAAATGTGACTCCAGACCACAACAATGTGGTTGATGTTTAACTACCCTCTAAAATAATCGAGCAAGCCGATCAGTTCATGGGCACTAGTGATGCGCAGCATTACTAGTCTTGCCAGCGATCCCGAGATTGCGTACATGAGTTTTTTACAAGTGAATCTACAAGTTAGCTGGTGAAAGACAGATGGCCAGAGACCATAAGCAGGTTCTGTTCAGAAGAACATTAAATCCCAACAGAAATGGTTGTTTAAGACCATAAAACCATTAGATATAGGAGCAGAGATTGGGCTAGTCAGCCCATCGAGTCTGCTCCACCATTCAATTGTGGCTGATAAGTTTCTCAACCCCATTCTTCCACTTCTCCACGTACCCCTTGATCCCCAAGATACTTAAGAACATTTCTATCTCAGTCTTAAATATACTCAATGACCTGGCCTCCACAGCCCTCTGTGGCAATGAATTCCATAGATTCACCACTCTCTGGCTGAAGAAGGTTCTCCTTATCTCTGTTCTAAAAGGTCTTCCCTTTACTCTAAGTAATGCCCTCAGGTCCTAGCCTCTTCTATCAATGATAACATCTTCTCAACATCTACCCTGTTTAGGCCATTCAGTATTCTGTATGTTGCAAATGTATTCCCCTTCACCTTCTAAACTCTATCGAGTATAAACCCAGAGTCCTCAAACGTTCCTTATATGTTAAGCTTTTCATTCCTGGGACCATTCTCATGAACCTCCTCTGAACACACTCCAGTGCCACTACATCCCTCTGAGATATGGGGCCCAACACTGCACACAATACTCCAAATGTGGTCTGATCAGAGCCTTATAGAGTCTCAGAAATACATCCCTGCTTTTATATTCAAGTCCTCTCAAAATAAATGCCATCATTGCATTTGCCTTCCTAACTACTTTAGTTTGTGGAAATAATCAGAGCTAGATAAAAGCTGTTTGAGCAGTCTCAAAATAAAATTCACTGAATCCATACAGTGTGGAAACAGGCCCTTCAGCCCAACAAGTCCACACCGATCCTCCAAGGAGTATCCCACCCAAACTTATTCCCCTAGCCTATTACCCAACATTTACTCCTGACTAATGTACCTTACTTACACATCCTTGAACACTATGGGCAATGTAGCATGGCCAATTCACCTAACCTGCACATCTTTGGATTGTGGGAGTAAACCGGAGTACCTGGAGGAAACCCACACAAAGTCAGAGAAATGTCTATGAGTTAGTCTGTCTCTGTGTCTTGGGGATAGGTGAGAGAATCACATCTGATAAAGGTGCATAAAGTGCAGAAAAGAAATGCTTGTCACCTAGTCATTTGAATAAAAAATTTTAAAGTGAAGGTGGGAGTGAGTCTTCACTAGGGTTGAGTGTCTGTAAGGGCTATTGTGGAGAAAAAAGGGTGAATCTTTCTTTTGCCTGTCCATGAAAAGATCTTTCCAAATTAACTCTTTATAGCTCTCTTGTTTTCCCATTTTCTGTGATAAATGTTTATTTTTTGTTAACCATGCTAGCCTTATGGGAATATGTTTTGCTATGGTAATCAAATTACAGCATAAAAACTTATGGAGATGAATCTTACTTTTTTTAGCTATGTACAATTTGCATTGAGTTTTTTGCAGTGCTTTTCACTATGAGGCCTGGCGTATTTTCTTTAACTAACAATAATCTTTCATTCGTCATTTAACCGGCAACTTGCTGGTCTACTGAGAAACCTGTTGGAGACTTGTCAAAAACGAAGAATGGAGTAAGATGGTCTTGACCTTGCCAGTCTCCTCGCCTAATTCTGCCATATATCTCATTATAACCCATGTCTCAGAGATCTCTATACATTTCTACCAAAGTCTATCAAGCCAAGTTTCTCTATTGAACCTGAATTGTCTAATATTACCATCTGCTGGGATCATAATTACAACATTTACAATAAGAAACATTGGGTGATTTTTGTAAAAAGTCAACAATAATCAAGGTTGGTTTTAATTTGCTGACTACTGAATAAACTGAAAACATCAGATTGTCAATAATAGCTAGGGTAAGGAGTTCATAGAATGATTTTGAGATAGCTTCTCACAACAGCACATTCCAGAACCAATCAGACAACAGGTTCTATAAGACTTGGTATTATGTAATGAGGCAGGATTAATTTCATTACCTTAGATAGCAGTGACCACAAGATGATTGAATTTTAAAACAGAGGTTCTTGTTAGAGAAAGGAATCAAAGGATGGAAGAGTGGAACCTCAGTCCTGATCTTATTGAAAGGCGAAGAAAGCTTGAGGGGCTGAATGGCCTACTTCTGTTCCTAAGTTGTATGTTTGTAGTTCCAGTGGCGACTAGTTCTTTGACCAGCAATTCCTCAGAGATAAGATACCCTGCCCCAGCAGGGAGGAAACCACAATCTCAGGAAATTAACTGTCTGAGCCAAGCAATATTCAATGGCTCGCTGTAATGGTAGCCATTGCTATTGGACTGATGGTGTCCTCAGCCTCAGCAGCCTGCTGGGCCATCAGCAACAATCTCACAACAGACACAGTAAAGGGAGCCTAGAGTGTGATGCTGAAAAAGCACAGCAGGTCAGGCAGTATCCAAGGAACAGGAGAATCGACATTCTCCTCGGATGTTGCCTGTCCTGCTGTGCTTTTCCAGCACCACACTCTTGACTCTAATCCCCAGCATCTGGAGTCCTCACTTTCACCACAGTAAAGGGAGCCTGTCACCTCTGCAAGGTGAGCTAACCAGCTCCCTCACCTCCTCTAGCCATCTCTCCAGCCGTCCCTACGAAGTGAGTTAACCAAACCACCCACCACCTTTAGCCACCCCTTGTTATATGATAATGCCAAAGACAGTTTCTTAACCGACCACCTTTCAGAAGATTGAACCAAAACTCCCGCTGCATGCAGCAAACAAGGGTCAGAACCAAAAGTTGAAACTTTATTGCTGGAACAGCACAGCAGGTCAGGCAGCATCCAGGGAACAGGAGATTTGACGTTTCGGGCACAGGCCCTTCTTCTTCCTGAAGAAGGGCCTGTGCCCGAAACGTCGAATCTCCTGTTCCCTGGATGCTGCCTGACCTGCTGTGCTGTTCCAGCAATAAAGTTTCAACTTTGATCTCCAGCATCTGCAGACCTCACTTTCTCCTCAGAACCAAAAGTGCCACTGTTGGCCCAAAATGTTCCAATCAGAACATTCTGTTTCAAAATTCCCTGCTGTAATGAGAACATTGAAAATTTCAATGATAAAAGAAGAGATTACTGAACAGAAACACTTATTTTAAAATGTTTCTGTGATGAACTGCACATGTTTCTTGAAAATTATAAACTTTGAAGCTAAGAAATAATGTATTCAAACTAATTAAAGAAATCCATAACATATTCTGTTCTTCCATTTGTACATATTCATTTTTGACATACTGTTAGAATCCTGCTCTGGCTCGTCTTGGTTCTGAATTAAAAGCAGAGCATGCTTGAAGAATCTTGTTTACTGTCGGATTTGAAAATGAGGTGATGTAAATCACACATAACAACAGTTCGCTGAACATCAAAACAGTTCAGACATGAAAAGCTGTCACAGATATAAAGATCATTAGGGGTTCTCCTGATCATCCTTCAATGGAAAAGTCAAGAAAACAGCATTATCAGAATTTGATCCAGTTTTCAGCTATTTCCACAGTCATCTTCCTGAAGCTAGAGAAGACAAATGGGAAACCCTGACAGAATTTCGTCCCCACAGCCATCGGACTTGAGCTGAGCTAGTAAAAAGCAATGCCAGGGGAAAACATTCTTCATATAAAGAGTTGTGATGATTTGAAATGCACAGGGTTTTCAAGAAAATAACAATAAAGAGGAACAATGGGATTTGAAAGACAGAATTTGCATGAATTCTCAAAGACCCTTCATTAGGTATTCTTATCATATCTTATAACCAAAAAATGTACACTCAGGAGACCACTTGGTCCATTGATTGTGTTTTGAAGAGCAGTTCAGTTAGTCCCACACCCTCTGCTCTTTTCATACCTTCAAGTATGTATCCAAAGCATTTTTGAGGGGGATTACTGAATCTGTATCCACCACCTGACCAGGCATTGCTTACCCTCACTGCATAAACACATTATATAATTGCTTTGAAATCAATTGGAAAGTGTCTTATATTCCAAAGTGATGAAGGAGACAAATGAAAATCTGCATAGATAAGGACTTCCTCTTCCCCACAGGTTCGTCTGACCCCATTCCTCACTGTTAAAGCGCCAGGTACCAGTAAAACCTATTTAAAACATAAATGCACTTTCACCAAAATTCAAAGTTCAAACCTAAAGCAAAATAACAGTGGTGGATTTGTGGGAGTGAATTGGATTACAGATTTTTTAAATAGCAAAATCCACCCAAGGTTCCTGAATGATGCCTCTATTCATGTCTATAGAGTATCCTGTAAACATTTGAGGTCTGGAGTGAAGTGATTCCTAGCTGGATGCTTCTATTTTCCTGCATTAGTCAATATCTTCATTACTCAGATCTTTGGGTATAGGAGTTGGGACATTATGTTGAGATTGTACAAAATATTGGTGAGGTCTCTTCTGGAGTAATGTGTCCAGTTCTGGTTGCCTTTTATAGGAAGGATATTATTAGGCTGGAAAGGGTTCAGAAGAGGTTTATCAGGATGTTGCCAGGAATGAAGAGTTTGAGTTTAAAGAGAGACTGGATAGACTAGGGCTTTTCTCACTGGAGCCATAGAGGGTTGAGGGGGTGACCTAATAGAGGCTTATAAAATAATGAGGGGTAGAGATAAGGTGAATGGCAGGTGTCTTTTCCCTAGGGTAGGAGTTTTCAAATCTAGGGGGCATATTTTTAAGGTGAGGGGAGAAAGATTTAGGAAAGACATAAAGGACAACTTTTCTTTACACAGAGAGTGGTTTGTGTGTGGAATGAACTTCCAGAGAAAGTGGTAGATGTGGATACAGTTATAACATTTAAAAGACATTTCAAATAAGTACACAAATAAGAAATGTTTGGAGGAATATGGGCCAAGTCAGGTAGGTGGGGCTAGTTTACTTTGGGATTATGTTCATCATTGACTGTTTGGATCAAACGTTCTCTTTCTGTTCCAAATGAATCCATGACTATGACTCTATAACTCATTGAACAGCAAGAATAGCTTACATCAGTACCATTTAACTCTTAAATCAGGATGTTTTGAACTAAGATCTTGAACGTTCTTGACGGGGTGCATGTGGAGATGACATTTTCTCTTACGGAAGGATCTAGAACTACAGTCCGCTGTTTGAAAATCAAGGAGGTGAGGCAATTTTCTTTTCTCTCTCAGGGGTTGTAGTTGTTTGGCACTCTCACCCTGAGGAGGTAGTGGAAGCAAATTCCTTGAATTATTTTATGGCAAAGGTAGATAGATTCTTGACGAAAAGAAACAAAGAACTGCGGATAGTGGAAATCATAAACGAAAACAGAAATTTCTGTGAAAACTCAGCAGGTCTGGCAGATTTGTGGAGAGAAAGCAGAATTGACGTGAACACATGTTCTGAAGGAGGATCACTGGACCCAAAACATTAACTCTGCTTTCTCTCCACAGATGCTGCTACACCTGCTGAGTTTCTCCAATAATTTCTGAAATAGGTTCTTGTTAAGCAAAGGGCTGAAAGGCTATTGGCCTTGGTGAAAATGTAGATTTGAGACTACAAAGCGATCAAGCATGATTCTGTTGAATGGCAGAACAGTTTCAAGGGGCTGAATGGCCTACTCTTGCTCCTTGTTTGTACCTTGGTATATAGCTGTGTCTATACTGGGTCCCAATTGCAGTCATTATAAATCAACAGAAAACTTAACATGAGATTAACAGAAACTGTAAAGAACAGGAATTATATAGTAACATCATCAGAGTGCAATAGGATTGTCTGGCTGTATAAGCACGTTGGGAACGAAAAGCCTTTTTAAACCTCTTAAGAACACCTAACAATATCATAAAAGCCTAGTATTTATAATCTAAAAGCAACTAAAGGGGCTCTAATCCCAGTGATGGAAGTCATCAACAGTGCCATGATGTGGCACTTTTAAGGGAGTAGCCTGCTCACAGACACGTTGTTTGGGTTTACCAGAACCACTCAACTCCTGACCTCATTCCAACTTTAGTCCAAACATGGACAAAAGAGCTGTTCCCCAGAGGTGAGACGAAAATACATACCCTGGACATCAAAGCAGCAGTAGTAAGAGTCCAAGTATGCATAAACAAGCCCCAGCAAAACTGGAGTCAATGGGAATCAGGAATAAAACTAGTAGAGTTATATATATATATAGTAATAGTTTATATTGTTTACCTGTGAACAGAATTGACCTTTTTGTAAGAAACATTTGTTTTTCTTAAATGCAGAAACCTAGTCAGTGTTTCTGTGAATCTGGGTCTACCAGGCAGGTACATTTGGCATTTTAAGTACTTAGACTAAAACCTTAAGTGTTGTTAAGGCCTCTCCAGTGTGGATGGGTGCACTCCAACAATACACAAGAAACTGGACACCAACCAAGACACAACAGCCCAATTAATTGGCATTCACCACCTTTAATAGTCACTCTCTTTGCCACTGATAAACGAACAAATGCAGGAGATGCAATAGAAGTTCCATAAAATCATCCTGATTTGGAGCAATATCACCATTCCTTGAGTGTTTGCTGAGTGAACATCTCGGTGCTGCCTTCCTAACAGCCCTGTGGATTTTACCTACACCACATGGGCAGCAGTGATTCAAGAAGGCAGGGCAGCGAATCCTGGTCAAGCCAGTGATAGGCTGCACACTGGTGAGGCCACTTTTAGAATACTGCATTCAAGTCTGGTCTTCCTGCTCGAGGAAAGATGTTGTTAAACTTGAAAGGGTTCAGAAGAAATTTACAAGGATGTTGCTGGAACTGGAGGGTTTGAGCTATAGGAAGAGACTGAATAGACTGTGGCTTTTTTTCCCTGGAGAGTCGGAGGCTGAGGGGTGACCTTATAAAAGTTTATAAGGTCATGATGGTCATGGATGGGGAAAGAGTCAAGGTCTTTTTGCCAGGGTAGGGAACTCCAAATCTAGAGAGCAAAGAAGTGAGAGGGGTAAGATTTAAACGGGACTTGAGGGCAACTTTGTCACGCAGAGGGTGGTGCAGATATGGAATGAGCTGCCAGAGGAAGTGATGGAGGCTCGTACAATTACAATATATAAAAGTCATCTGGATGGATACACGATTAGGAAGGATTTAGAGGGATAGGGGCTAAAAGCTGGCAAATGGGACTAGGTCAGATTAGGATGTCTGGTCGGTGTGGATGAGTTGAACCGAAGGGTGTGTTTCCATGCTGTACATCTCTATGATTCTATACACTGATATCTCATGAACAAATGCTAAAGCATGCAGCAAGAATGATAAATACCTTGACTGGTGCTTCAAGGGTTAAGCTCTGCCAGCTCTGCTTACACTGCCTGAAGTGCATTGTCCTTCCCCAGTGCCACATGTGGTCTAATGACATAAATAAGTCTACAGGGAGCATCCCGAGCCACTAATGAAGCCCTGGCTGCAAAATTATGTTTAAAAGTGATATCATAAATGAGGGTAGAAAAAGATTTTCAGCCCATCAATCTGCTTGGACACTATTTTACTTTTCTGACTGTGAATTTTCCAGCAATGTTCACTATTAATAAAATTGTGTGTGGGGAAAAGAAAAACAAATTAATATTTTTTATGGTGCACTTAGAGAGTGATAGGGATTTGCCAGTGAAGTGTTTTAGAGTGCTGTCCCTTTCCCTCTGGGAGCTGAGTTCAAAATAAGTCTCTTTTTGCTCTGACAGCTGTTAGGGGGCCCTAAGTGAAATGAATTGAGACAATCGCAAATCAGTTCCCTGTGGACCTGAGTTCATGGTACAAAACTGCCCTCAAATTTGTTGCAATTGGCTTCTCTTCAGCATTCTCAGGACATGAGAATAAACAGCGATAGTGTGAAATTGTGAGCAGTGCCACAGGTGCAGCAGGGGGTGTTCTTTTGAGGTGAGAGTGGTTGCACTCAATTCAAGAGTAGCGGAATGCAGCAACGGAGGGATAGTGAGGGCTCAAGTTTGAAAGAATTGTCCCACTTTACAAGGTGATGCATCCCACTGCAACACACACAAAATGAGGCAGTGGGATGCCATGATAGCGTGTTGAACACCCACAGAGGATGGTTTGAGACAGGTCTATTGTTTACCAATAACATGGGCCCTGATAACAGAACCGACCATGGATGGGTGGTTGGCATGGGTGGGCGGTATGTCAATAAGGAGGCCGAGATTCCTTAGCCACTTGTTTCCCTCGGCAGAAGAATGATACGACCACATCAGTGATGCATACTGGCTAATGACAGACCAGGATTCAGGATCCTACCTGCAAGTCAAGCCGAAGAGAATCAAAGACGTTTCAGAGAGAGTCATGCTCTAGGAACTATGCTTACTCACTGCATTTTATCACTTCCTTCATCCGTTAGGTCCCCAAGAAACATTTCTAGTGATGTAGGTACTTGCCACTGAAATACCAATGTCAGTGAGCTGAGTAGAAGAGATTCCCAGTCAGCACATCCCAGGCTTCATTCTTGGGTGCCAGACGGGTGAGTTTTCAGCACCTTGAGTATATTCACGTTTTATAGAGTGCTGGAATCATGAAGCGATTACAATACAGATTGTGGCTATTTGGCCCATTCAGGTCCATGCCAGCTCTTTGTAGAACAACCCAGTCAGATCCATTTCCAAGCTCTATCCCTATAATTCTGCAAGTTTTGTTCGTTCATGGGTCCATGCAATTTACTTCTCTAAGTAATCCATTAAACAACGGACAGAAATTAATACATTGAATCTTTAACAATTCTTTTCTGCAATGTATTGAAATCATGTAAATAATATTCAGAACAGATATGTACCTTTATTCCTTGTATTCCAGTTAAGGCTTAAATTGGGTTAGGTTTTGTGTTAATTGATTTAATACCGTTGCCATATTAACAAATATCATATTCATTACTAATCACAAAGCATACAATATGAGTCCATGCAATTTGAAAGCCTCCATCACTTTTTTTAATTGCAAGGGCTTTAAATTATGTTTTAATGGAATATGGGCATCACAGGCTAGGCTAGAATTAATTGGCCATCCTTAGTTACCCTTGATAAGGTTGTGATGAGATATTCCTTTAAGTGTTGTGGTTCATGTGCTGTAGATACATCCCAATGCATTAGGGAGGATGTTCCAGGATTTTGAAGAAATGGCAATTTATTTCCAATTCGAGTTAGCAAGTAACTTTGAAGGGAACCTGCATCGGATGGTGTTCCCGTATATCTGCTGCTCTTTGACCTTCAAGATGGAGGTGATTGTGAATTTGGAAGATGCTGTCCAAACAGCCTTGGTTAAATTCTGTAGTGCATCTTGTACTGCTGCTACTCAGCATCAGTGGTGGAGGGCATGCATATTTATGGATGTGGTGCCAATCAAGTGGGCTGCTTTGTCCCAGATGGTGTCAAGCTGAGTATTCTTCGGGAGTTTGTACCTGATCACTACTGTGTAATAAAGTATCTTTTCTTGCTTGAGATAAGAGTCTCTTCTAGTTGAAACTTATCATGGTTATTCCTCTACCAGTATAAACCAAAACAGGTTCTTAGAAAAAATCAAGAAAAAAAGATTAGCGGCAGCAATCCCCAACCATAAATCCCACAGATTCTACTGCCAACTGAGGAGGTTAGTCACTCTACAGTTATTGGTGATCAAACAAGATTAACCATGAGTTGATTACACTTGAATGATGGGCAAGTGAAGTCCTGATGCCGTTTATAGCTTCATACAAATGTATTTGTCACATCAGCAGACACGGAGAACTCAATCTAAAGGACTCAGAACACTCCTTGTTTTGAAGCCAGTGGTGACAGTTCTTTCACAGATCCCGAAGTGACAGGCAGAGAATATTTGTAACATCTATGTCAGCCAGATACTAAGAGGTTAGCTCAGTAAAGTTGGTGAAGGGATAGAGGATTGTAAGCAAATCATTCAAACGGCTCATTGAAATCCTGACTTAAAGAAGTTTAGAATAAATTTTACAAAGAAGAGTTTTAAACCATAATTCATACGCATGAGGGAATAATAGTCATGCTGAACATGGCACGTCAGGTCTTTAGTGTTGTACTCGCTAGCATAACAAAGGAATTGTGTTAATATGCAGATAGCATCTCCATCTAGTGGTCACTGGTGTCTAACCAATATTAGTTCCAAACAAATGTGTTTGTACACTTCACACTGGTGTATTGCTTGTGCAAACTACCTTCAGTTGAAAGACATGCTGTAAGTGGAGGTGTCATTACCTTTCGAAAGTGTTTATGGTTTTGGGTGCAATGCTCAGTCAAATTACAACAATTGGCTTTGGGCTCAGTATATAAAACAAGAATCCCAGTCATTATTTAGGCTGCTGGGTATTCACAGGAAAGGCTGAAGCACTGAAATGGCTTTCCCTTGTCTATTATGTTACAGACCCAATTGCTCTGCCAACATAGAGTTATGAGTTGGAGTTGTATAGAACTTTAGTTAGGCCACATTTGGCACATTGCGTACAGTTCTGGTTACTGCACTACCAGAAGGATATGGAGGCTTTGGAGAGGGTACAGAAGTGGAATATACCAGAATGTTGCATAGTTTCGATGCCATGCTGTGAAGGTGCTGGTGTTGGACTGAGGTGGACAAGGTCAGAAGTCACTTGACACCTGGTTATAGTTCGACAGGTTTATTTGAAATCACAAGCTTTCGGAGCACTGCTCTGAAGGCATGTGATTTCAAAAAAACCTGTTGGACAATAACCTCGTGTCATCCGACTTCTGACCTTGGTTTGGATGATATTAGCGATGAGGAGAGTTTGGACAAACTATGAATAGGCAGGGAATAGAGGGATTTAGTTTAGAAAGACTTTATGTATTTATGCAGTCTTGTAGGGCCGAACAGTCTGTTCCTATGCTGTACTGTTCTTTGTTCTTTGTAGTAGTCCTGAAATTCATTGAGCTTCCTGATAATATTTGTGGTTTTTTACATATGTAGCCTACATAACATTTGCCACAGAGTCAGATTCTGCTGAGTCCAATATCTTGAGATTTATTTGCAGTCCTATTTCCAAAGCTACCATATCACTGATTCAGACTGGGTTCTGCATTTACTGATGTCACTGTACATTTCATACATAACATCTGAATACACTGACTCCATTACGCAGACAGTGAGACTGAACATGAGGTGGGTACCTTTAAATCAGAATGCCATATATCATGACACATTATAACTGTCGTGAATGTACAGGTCTTTCTGGAATCAATGCCATAGTATTACATCACCTTTCTCTCCTTTAAAGAATGGCACCACTTTTCCAGTGCCAGAAAAATAAATAGAAATCATTTCTATACATGCAGCCTTGTTAGATGTACAAATGATCAGATCTAGTCCTTGTATACTTGTCATGACCTGGCAATGTAGCTTCCCTCTGTGGTGTGCTATTTGTCAATGCAGATGGATTTGTATCATTCAGTGTCATGTTGCCTGACACAATGTCTTCAGTAACCCAATTGCCATTCCATGTGTCAGGTGGTTAACAATGTACAATATGGACATGTCGCCTATTTCTTCATAAGATGTGACCACAGCCCATTGCCATATCACAGACGAGATACAATGACATAGCATGTTCCCACAAAGCCATGTATCCGAAACAAAGTCTCAAACTCTGCTACTTCAGGATGAGGTAACTGTCTGTGAGAGTATGGGAGGGAAGAACTGTCTGGATCTGTCTTCCGAACGGTTCAGTGGGTGATTATAAAGCATTGCCTCAAGGAGTAGCACATGAGCGAACATAGCAACTGAAAACCTGGCAGGTCGCTTTGCATTTAATTATCTTGGATTGTGCAGCACAGATTGTGCATTCCGAGACAATTCAACTGAGTAGTGAACACCTCATTTTTTGTGTATGTCCTGGACACATGTATTAATATACTTCAGTCCAATGCCAAACACAGTTTGTTGAGGTATATCAAACATATAGAACTGATGATCAATGTGTCAACAGAGCTTGCACTAGTAGTATCTTTGATTGTTCATATGGTTGGTGGCACTGAATACCGCAAAGGCTATGGACCCTGACAACATTCAGCAATAATACAGAGCTTGCTAGGACACTGGCCAAGCTGCTCTATTATAACCATGACACTGGCATCTATCAGACAATGTTGAAAATTGCTCAGGAATGTCCTGTACCCAAAAAGCAGGACAAATCCAACCTATCCAGTTGCCAGCACATCATTGTCCTATCAAGTAGCACTTGCACAGCAATAGCATGCTCACTGATGTCCAGTGTGCGTTCTGCCAGTGCCATGCAGATCCAAACCTTATTACAGCCTTGGTTCAAACATGGACATGGAATACCAGATGTGAGTGACATCAAGACAGCATTTGACTGAGTGTAGCATCAAAGAGTCCTAACAAAACTGGAATCAGTGGGTATCAGGGCAAACTTTCTGCTGCTTGGAGTCATACCTGGCAGATAGGAAGATGGTTGTAGTTGTTGTAGGCCAGGTCATCTCAGCTCCAGCATATCTCTGCAGGAGTTTCTCAGGTTAGTGTCCTCAGCCTAATAATCTTCAGTTACTTGATTAATTACCTTCTTTCCATCAGATGGTCAGAATTATGTATTGTCACTGATGACTCTATAATGTTCAACATCATTCACCATTCCTTGGATCGTGAAGCAATACATGACAATATCCAGACTTGGGTTGGAATGTGACAAGTAACATTCACACTGCACAAATCTCAGGTAACAACCATTTCTAACAATAGAAAATCTAATCATTGCTCCTTGACATTCAATGGAGTTACCATCACCAAATCCCTCCCCCTATCTACATACTGAGAGTTACCATTGACTGGTACCTGAATTGAACTAGCTATAAAAATATTGTGGCTACAACAGCTGGTCAGAAGTAAGAATCCTGTAGGAAGCAACTCATCTGACTCTCCAAAGCCTGTTCATCATCTACTAGATATAGGTCAGGGGTGTGGTGGAAACTCCCCATTTGCTCGAATGGGTGCAGCTTCAGCAACACTCAAGAAGCTTGACAGCATCCAGCACAAATCAGCCTGCTTGATTGGTACCAATTCATCAAACATTCACTTCCTCCACGACTGACACTCAGGACCAACAGTGTGTGCCATGATTTGCTGAAATTCATCAAAACTTCTTAGACAGTGTTTCCAAATCCATGACCATTTCCATCTTAAAGGACAAGAGCAGCAAACACATGGGAAAGCTTCCACCCACAGCTTCCCCTCCAAACCATAAATCATCCTGACTTGGAAATATATCTCCATTCCTTCACTGGTGTGGGGTCAAAATCCTGGAATTCCCTCCCTACCAACATTGTAGGTCCACATACACCAGCTCAAAATGGCAGCCCACCACCACCTTCTCAATGGCAGTTCAGGACAGGCAATAAATGCTGGCCCAGCCAGCAATGTCCACACCCCACAAGTGAAATTTTAAAAGTGGAAATTCGCTGAAACAGTCAGCAGAATGCAATAGCATCCTTGGTACGTGGAAAATATCTGTCCTGATCTTGCATCATGGACCAGAGGAATCTTGTTTGGAAGGAAAGGTTCTTTTTGATTCTATTGTTTGTTGGCATTAATGGAATTGACGTAGGTCACGTAACTTGGTTAGTTCATTGGTGCCCTCGTTCATGACAGGCTGATATGTGGCCTTGTGTACCAATCTCATTTTAGTTTTGTGCTCATATGAGCTATATGTATATGGCCTAGTATGTCCTGCAGGGCAATTGGCAGAATTATGACATGTGTACCTTTGAAGATTACATTCTGGGAGAGTCCTAGTTATCTCTAAGTGACCATAATGAGCTTATTATCTCAGGGAAATGTTAAATGCAGTCAGACCATACACTGACAATGATTCGCTTGAGTTTCTCGTAGCTCAACATTGTCTGCCATCGCTCGCTGAATCTGTTCTGCTCAAATGAGACTGATGTCACAGTCTGGAATCTTTGGTGTTGCAGTGGATGGATTTGTCACCTCATAGATCATAATGACATGTAGATCCACCCAAACTAGTAGAACAACAAGATTAATCTGATTCAAGGTTGCAAAATGTTTCATGTTTCTATCTCAAAGATTGCATACATGATAGATTATGCCAATGCATGGGACATCAGACCTATTGTAAGCAATTAGCTATCGTGTATGGACTGTACCATACATCGTCTTTTTCCCAAGTACTTTCTGTGTAGGATGTACCAAGCGATGATCAAGTGTCAATTTTGAGATACGGGTGCGTATTGTCAGCTCCTTTTGAGGTAAAGCACTTGTATGGATGTAACGGCTTCAACATTTCTGATACCGTCCATGAGGTGAGTCAGATTTATCACAAATACAGTCTGAGTTGGGTCTGGAAGCTTAACATTGTGGTTACCTCAAGGACTTTATTGCTTGTGTGCCATAGACAGGACTTTGGGAGTCTCTTGAGCATTGTCTCTTGCACCTTGAATTTCTCTGGATGATTAAATTTCCTCTAAATTTGAGGCAATGTGGAACATAGCTGGCTTTTGTCATGAAATGGCGCTGTCTCGGTGAGTGAGGCAGGCAACATCTCCTCAGGCGATGATTTGGTTGTGCAACTGAACCTAATTGACAGTTGCAATAGTTATTCCAGACCAAGGCACTTGACAACGTTGCTGGCCTACTGCAATCACTTCAAACTTGTGTCCTTCGCACAGCAGAGTATCAATGGTGGTTTCTTCTGATTTTTCAAGAAGTGCCTTTCAGGAAGATTTGATAATTACAAGCTTTTTTTCCAATTTAGTCTTGGGATATGAGTTGAAACTTTATTGCTGGAACAGCACAGCAGGTCAGGCAGCATCCAGGGAACAGGAGATTCGACGTTTCGGGCACAGGCCCTTCTTCAGGAATGAGCAGAGAGTGTTCAGCAGGAGAAGATAAAAGGTAGGGAGGAGGGACTTGGAGGAAGGGAGTTGGAAATGTGATAGGTGGAAAGAGGTCAAGGTGAGGGTGATAGGTCGGAGTAGGATGGAGGCGGAGAGGTCAAGAAGAAGACTGCAGGTCAGGAAGGCGGTGCCGGGCTGGAAGGATCCGGCTGAGACAAGGTGGGGGGAGGGGGAATGAAGAAACTGGTGAAGTCCAAGTTCATCCCCTGCGGTTGGAGGGTTCCCAGTCGGAAGATAAGACGCTCCTCCTCCGACCGTCGGGTTGTTGTGGTTTGGCGGTGGGAGCCGACTCCCACAGCTACCTGGACTACACCTCCTCCCATCCTGCCCCCTGTAAAAACACCATCCCATTCTCCCAATTCCTTCGTCTCCGCCGCATCTGCTCCCAGGAGGACCAGTTCAAAATACGTACAACACAGATGGCCTCCTTCTTCAAGGACCGCAATTTCCCCCCCGACATGGTCGACGGTGCCCTCCACCGCATCTCCTCCACTTCCCGCTCCTCCGCCCTTGAGCCCCGCCCCTCCAACCGCCACCAGGACAGAACCCCACTGGTCCTCACCTACCACCCCACCAATCTCCATGTACAGCGCATAATCCGCCGTCACGTCCGCCACCTCCAAACAGACCCCAGCACCAAGGATATATTTCCCTCCCCTCCCCTATCAGCTTTCCGTAGAGACCACTCCCTCCGCGACTCCCTTGTCAGATCCACACCCCCCACCGACCCAACCACCACTCCCGGCACCTTCCCTTGCAACCGCAGGAGGTGCAACACGTGCGCCCACACCTCCCCCCTCACTTCTCTCCAAGGCCCCAAGGGAAACTTCCATATCCGCCACAGATTCACCTGCACCTCCACCCACATCATCTACTGCACCCGCTGCAGCCGGTGTGGCCTCCTCTATATTGGGGAGACAGGCCGCCTACTTGCGGAGCGATTCAGAGAGCACCTCTGGGCCACCCGGACGAACCAACCCAACCAACCTGTGGCACAGCATTTCAACTCCCCCTCCCACTCCACCGAGGATATGCAGGTCATTGGACTCATCCACCGCCAAACCACAACAACCCGACGGTCGGAGGAGGAGCGTCTTATCTTCCGACTGGGAACCCTCCAACCGCAGGGGATGAACTTGGACTTCACCAGTTTCTTCATCCCCCCTCCCCCCACCTTGTCTCAGCCGGATCCTTCCAGCCCGGCACCGCCTTCCTGACCTGCAGTCTTCTTCTTGACCTCTCCGCCTCCATCCTACTCCGACCTATCACCCTCACCTTGACCTCTTTCCACCTATCACATTTCCAACTCCCCTCCTCCAAGTCCCTCCTCCCTACCTTTTATCTTCTCCTGCTGAACACTCTCTGCTCATTCCTGAAGAAGGGCCTGTGCCCAAAACGTCGAATCTCCTGTTCCCTGGATGCTGCCTGACCTGCTGTGCTGTTCCAGCAATAAAGTTTCAACTTTGATCTCCAGCATCTGCAGACCTCACTTTCTCCTCTTGGGATATGAGTATCACTGGCTAGTCAGCATATTGCCCATCCCTAGTTCCCCTTCAAAAGTGGTTATGAAATCCAATTGAGTGGCTTGCTAGGCCATTTCAGAGGGCAGTTGAGAGTCAACCACATTGTTGTGGGTTTGGAGCCAAAACAGACTAAAACAGGTGAAGTTGGCAGATTGTTTTGGGAAAGCAAATCTTAGCAGGACTTATACACTTAATGGTAAGGTCCTAGGGAGTGTTGCTGAACAAAGAGACCTTGGAGTGCAGGTTCATAGTTCCTTGAAAGTGGAGTCGCAGGTAGATAGGATAGTGAAGAAGGCATTTGGTATGCTTTCCTTTATTGGTCAGAGTATTGAGTACGGGAGTTGGGAGGTCATGTTGCGGCTGTACAGGACATTGGTTAGATCACTGTTGGAATATTGCATGCAATTCTGGTCTTCTTTCCATCGGAAGGATGTTATGAAACTTGAAAGGGTTCAGAAAATATTTACAAGGATTTTGCAAGGGTTGGAGGATTTGAGCTATAGGGAGAGGCTGAATAGGCTAGGGCTGTTTTTCCTGGAGCATCGGAGGCTGAGGGGTGACCTTATAGAGGTTTATAAAATCATGAGGGGCCTGGATAGGATAAATAGTCAAAGTTTTTTCCCTGGGGTGAGGGAGTCCAGTACTAGAGGGCATTGGTTTAGGGTGAAAGGGGAAAGATATAAAAGAGATCTAAGGGACAATGTTTTCACACAGAGGGTGGTACATGTATGGAATTAATTGCCAGAGGAAGTGGTGGAGGCTAGTACGATTGCAACATTTAAAATGCATCTTGATGGGTAGATGAATAGGAAGGGTTTAGAGGGATCTGGGCCAGGTGCTCGCAGGTGGGGCTAGATTGGATTAGAATATCTGGTCGGTATGGACCAGTTGAACTGAAGGTTCTGTTTCTGTGCTGCCCATCTCTATGACTTTATAACTTGATCTCCTTCCCTGAAGTGCATGAATGAGCCTGATGGGTTATTCCAACAATTGACAATGTTTTCATGGTCATCTTAATTCCAGATTTTTTAAAAGTCAAATTCCACCATCTGCTGTGGAGGAATACAAACATGGGCCCCCAGACTATTAACTGAGTTTGCGGATTAATAGGCTAGTGAATATACCACTAGGACATCTGCACCCCACTAATGCAACAACCAATTGAATAAACCATTCACCTCAGTTAACTTCAGTGAAAGCACAATCCGTATCTTTGTGTCAATGCTGCCTGCAAATTATTCGATCACTTCATCTAAATGTATGGCATGCATTGAAATCTGTGTCTCCTGAAATTTGTTTCAAACTTTATGTTGATTTTCTAAAGCCAAGAGAAAACACTTTGCTGAGATCTTTTCAAATATCATCAAAAATTCTGGAAGATTTCACCTTCTCAAACCTTCAATATCCAATGTAAGAAGAAGTTTGATGCCTGTTGTTCTTTGCCAATTGTCTAATGGCCCATAAAGATCGATACCTTCTTTCAATAATTGATGTCCTGAGAGAATGTCAATGGAATGCTAACCCAGACATTAGGTTTTGTGTACCTTTGTTAGAAGTGCTGCTTTCTCCAGCATTTTCTGTTTTTGTCTCAGATTTCCAGCATCTGCAATTTTGTTTTTATTTTAGCTCTCCCCTGAGGTTTTGGTGTTTGTAAGGAAGGATTTTTTTTAGGATGAAAGCTATTGTGTGATATTGAATCTTTTTCTGACATCAGTAAAGGAAGGTTTCCAAACTTCTGTCGAGGGTAATATAGTTATTTTCTTTTTCCTTGTTTAATAAACGTTTTGAATGTTTTTGTTATAACTATGCTGTCAACTTCTTGTGACTGTGCACAGTGATGGAACTCCATAGTTAAACAAGAAATAACAAAATGATGAGCTAATGAGCCAATCCTCACAGTGGGATCCAACTTGATCAATACTAACATCAACTGAGATAACAACTGTGCAAAGTAAGGACAGAAACAGCATTTATAAAATCCTGCAGGAAGAAAAGTGAACAATTCACTTAAATTGGGATAGAAGCAACCAGTTACATTCTAAAGCAGCAGTATAAATGGGAAAGGAGAAATCTGAACAAAAAACAATATCAAAAAATGTCAAAATAAAACTTTTATCTTTTGCAAATCTGGAATGCTGTCAGAGTGGTGGGATAAATTGCTATTGTAACCTGGTTCCATCAGGTCTTCACACAATTTGGCAATGAGCAATTTCTCTCAAGTAGGCTTATATGAAGCTCAGAAACTCCTATGCAGTCTGGAGGGACCAGCAGTCATAGTATTGTATCCAGTTCAAAAACATGGTCCTAATATGTCATTAAGGGACCTTCTACTGGAGTTGGAGTTAAACACTTCCAACCTCATGCTTGCTCGTGATATTCTCTTACGCCAGTGGAGCTGGTCACACTGGGTATGATCCAGGCTCAGGAGTGTGCCCAATATTTCATCTTATGTCAATATTCCATGCCAGGCATAACTCAGAGTTTAACAATATGGTATGGAGAGTGACCTTTCATATCTACCATCAATCATTTGTGAAATATTGCCTGTATATAAGCTTTTGGACTGAACCTGCAAACCAAAAGTCCTGAGTTCAATTCCAATCATGACAGATTGATATGTGAGGATTTTTTTGAGGAGTTGAACTGAGGTAAGGTTGTGGATGAAGAGGGTAAAAAAGACGTCAGGCTTCCTCAGAGACACTAGCATATTTTATGTCAGTGCAAGGGATAAATAATGATAGTATTTTGTGCAAGAAACATATTTGCAGTCAGAAAGCTGAAATGCAATGTAACTTATATTGAAAAATATACATATTGGACCAAGTAAATAGGTTAAAACATGCAAACGTGTATCAGGTCGTAACAAAATAGACAAACAAATTCAGCGGGTGACAAGGAAGTGGTGGCCAGAATATTATGGGAAGAATAAGGTTGAATAGAAATAGCATTCAAACTACATAAATCATTCCTCCATATAAATTTAATTATTTAAGTGCTTCACTAAGGAGCTGATCCATGTAAGGAACAGGGATACCTCAGGTCATTTTCATCCTGCAATTTACGGGATTGAAATTAGTCCAACTTCTGAATTGTTTTGACTGTTCTAGGTGCGATGGGTAACTAGTTCTGAAATGGTGTGGATAGCCTAAGAGACATTCTGAACTTAGCAGAAATGTTAACTCTTCCTGTTTTAAGTAGCAAATTGGTGTGTACATTGTGTTAATGGAAGACAATGGCCAAAGAGGGAGTACAGCAGATGTTCCCGAGGTAGACATTAGGGAAGGCAAGACTGTTGTATGAGGAAAGATTGATTCAATGGGGAATGTAATCATTTGGGCTTAGAAGAATGACAGTGTATCTGATTGAGAAAGATAATATGCTAACAAGGCTTAACAAACTATTCCTGAAGAAGGGCTTATGCCCGAAACGTCGATTCTCCTTCTCCTTTGATGCAGCCTGACCTGCTGCGCTTTTCCAGCAACACATTTTTAACAAACTAGATGCATGGATGTTTCCCTTGTTTGGAAAATCTACAATCAGAGGGTCACAGTCTCAGCACCTAGGGTAGACCATTTAAGACTGAGATGTGGAAATGCTTTTCATTCAGAGGATGGTTAATCTGTGGAATTTGCTACCACAAAAAGTTGTGGAAGCCAGATCATGAGTATATTCCAGAAATAGATTGACAAATTTTTAAATATTAAAGGCTTCTCAAGGTATGGAGAGAAAGTGGGAATATGATTTTGAGATAATGGTGCAGACATGATCATACTGAAGGGCTGACTGGCCTATACGTGTTCCTGTGTTTCTACATTTTAACGAACATTTACACATTAACTATTACTTCTTTTGCGTAGAGTCCATACAATGTGGAAGCAGGCCTTTCAGCTAATCCAGTCCACACTGACCCTCCAAACAGCATCCTACCCAGACACCCTACCCTCTCCCTGTAACCTTGCATTCCCCGTGGCTAATCTAGCCTGCACATTCCTGGACACTGCAGCCACTGATGGCCAATCCATCCAGCCTGCACATCCTTGGACTGTGAGACAAAACCGGAGCATCTGGAGGAAACCCATATAGACATGGGGAGAACATGTAAACTCCATACAGACATGTAGGTGGAATCAAACCCGAGTCCCTGATGCTGTGAGGCAGAAACGATAACCACTGAGCCACCAAGCCATCCCATTGTTTTATCTTTGTTTTATCTTTTCTAATTTGACATCCAATAGCCTTGTTACATTGTTACTTAATCTTAATATTAGCATATCTTTATCCTTCCATAATATTTACAATCCCAGTGAGTCACAGAGTTTAAACTTTAATCTAGTCCCATGGCCCATTATTAAAATCCGAAGGGATGAAAGTATTAACTACTAAAATGTTGGGTTGGAAATTAATTTTGCAGCTGGTCCTAAATAATTAACTTGAATTATTTTTCCTACTTTCAATATTCTTCTGCAATCTAACGGAGTCATTAACAAGGCAGAAGCAATAATAATTTGCAAATATACACTTCCAACATAGTTAACAATCCTAAGCACTTCACAAGAGCATTATCATGACAAAAATTGAAATGGAGTCAAAAAAAGTGATCTTACTACTATGTAACTCTCCAAATGTCAGTGCATTGCATATAGGAGTTGGGAGGTCATTTTGCAGCTGTACAAGGCATTGATTAGGTCACTTTTGGAATACGAGGTTCAATTCTGGTCTCCCTGCTATTGGAAAGAGTTGGTAAACTGGAAAGAGTTCAGAAAAGATTTACAGGGATGTTGCCAGGGTTGGAGGGTTTGAGCCACAGGGAGAGGCTGAAAAGACTGGGGCTATTTTTCTTGGAGCATTGGAGGCTGAGGGGTGAACTAACAGAAGTGTATTAAATCATGATGGGTATAGATTTGGCGAACAGTCAAGGTCTTTTCCCAAGAGTGGGGGAGTTCAAAACTAGAGGGCTAGTTAAAGTGAGAGGGGAAAGATTTAAAAGGAACCTAAGGGGTAACTTTTCACACAGAGGTGGTGCTTGTATGGAATGAGCTGCCAGAGGAGGTGGTGGAGACTGATAAAATTATAACATTTAAAAGGCATCTGGATGTATATATGAATAGGAAGGATTTGAGGGATATCAGCCAAATGCTGGCAAACAGACTATTTTAATGTAGAAAATCTAGTCGGCATGAAAGAGTTGGACCGAAGGGTGTGTTTCCGTGCTGTACATTTATATGACTCGATGACTCTAAATGCTTGGTCCAAGAGTTAGATTTTAAAGAATACCATTGAGGAAGGGAGAAGGGTAGAGGGGCAAAGAGAGTTGGAAAGAGAATTCTAGAGCTTACAGCCTAGACAGGTGAAAGTGTAGATACCAGTGGTGGACTAAAAGAAGGGATGAATAATCAGATTTGGAGAAACACAGGGTTCACAGGCTGAAGATCCATTCAAAAATGAGGACGACGGCCTGGTTAGTTGGGACCATGAAGATATTTTTGAATACACAAATGAAAATGGCACGGTGGCACAGTGGTTAGCACTGCTGCCTCACAGCGCTAGAGACCCGGGTTCAATTCCCACCTCAGGCGACTGACTGTGTGGAGTTTGCACATTCTCCCCGTGTCTGCGTGGGTTTCCTCCTACAGTCCAAAAATGTACAGGTTAGGTGAATTGGCCATGCTAAATTGCCTGTAGTGTTAGATGTGGGGAATGGGTCGGTGTGGACTTGTTGGGCCGAAGGGCCTGTTTCCACACTGTAAGCAATCTAATCTAATTAAATGAAAATGGAGACATTCTGGATCCAGTGATAGTCTAAATTGGGAAGTTCAAGAGGATTAGATGAGAGGATCTTCCAATTAGTTTTGCATAAACCGAAATTTATAGAGTATGGAAGGTAAGAGTCTGGCCATACAAGAGTGTTTGAATGAGAAAGATTAATCCTGAATATAGTTCTCATTTCACTCATAATTTGTAATAAAGTTTTCCTCAGTGAAGCAAAATATTCTCATGTTAGATTTGGAAATCTCAAGTTTGCAACATTCCCAGATGGATCAAATCCTGCTGGCTCTTCTCTCCTTCTTTTCACCCAGAAAAACCAAGTCAATATAGGCCACTTGCCAGTGTGGACTCTGGCTTATCTCCCACTCAGGCTGCTGCTGTGAGAGTCAAGCTGCCAATGGAAGTGGTCACAGCTGCTGTGTTCTGTACTGTAGGCCAGAGCTCCCAGGAGAATCAAATTTCCTGACTGTGGTTTACAGTGGCCAGAATTCTTTCCTTTAGTAGCAAGACTCATAGAGCTGAAAGACTTAGAAGGGGATAAAGGGAATGGGGAGAATGGTGTGATGAACACCAAAGCAAAAAGAAAGGAAAGGTCAAATGGGTGACAAGGAACAAAGCAATAGACAATGAAGAGGAAGGGGAAGTGAATGCCACTGAAGGGATAAGGGAATGTGAAGAAGAAGAAGAGGTGGAAGGTCATGAATGGAAAGGCAAAGGTCAACAGCAATGCAAAGATCAAGGGAGAGACATTAAAGGCAATAGAGCTAAACTGAGTTAGACTGTAAGAAGAGTACCAGGAAATTTAACAAGTGGGACTGAGAAAAGTATCAAATTGTTCTAGTGGGAGAGGACAAAGTATAATCTAAACTCGAAAGTAAGCTAGAAGTGCAATCTCTGTGGAATATTTGGGTACAATATAGAATCCAGGCGTTACTAGCCAGCTAGTGATTGAGACAATAATCAAAGACAAAATTACTTGGAATTTGGAAAAACATGGACAATTAAATGAAAGTCAACATCATTTGTTCAAGGAGCTTTACTTGATACTGTGTGTGGAAACTTGCAAAATGCATTTAAGAAAAGAAGCGCTTAATAAAGGGGATACAGGAACAGTGTGATCCAGAGGCCATACATTAATCTTTGAAAGTAATGGGATAAGTTGAGGATACTATAATTAGATGATAAAAAGTTTTTAACTATTTAAGCCTAAAAGGTCCAGCTCTAATGGAGGTGAAGAAAGGATTGGCCAGCCAACATGCTCACAATTTGATAGGGCCAAGGTTACTAGCCAGCTTTGCAAGTTTAATCTTGGACAGCTGGTTTTCCCAGGCCTCAGGGAATCCAGCAAATGATAGGAGGTGAGGACTGCTTCAGGGATTAAGGTAAGTGTCTTTGCAGTGCTGCCTGCAGGCCAGGAGAAATAGGAGTACTTCACAACCATCAGATCAGAATCCCCACTATACACTACATTATCTGTCTAGACTCTTGGGTTCCATTCACCCCGGGACCAGACTGCACGTGTAAACATTCAGGCAAGATTACAGCACTGGAAAAGTACTGTTCTATCCAATCTACTTCAACCATCCAAAGGGAAGCCCCTAAACTAAAATAACTTCATCACTTTATCAGTTTAACAATTCTGGTTTAAAGTGTTGTATATCCATAACTGAAGGGAACTAAGATAAGCTTGTCTAAAGCTTTTTGCAGAAAAAAGGGGTGGGTCTTAAAAGGGTTAACATTGGACTTGGACCATGATTCCCAAAGCAACTACGGAACAACCTTGATTATCCGAATGAGATGGGCGGGAAGTATTTTGTTCAGATAACTGATTGTTTGGATAACTGACTGTTTGGATAACTGACTGTTTAGATAACAGATGATATTTTTACAGGACCTTGAGATCTTGTCCGGATAATCCGAAATTTGGATAATTGACATTCAGATAACCAAAGTTGTTCTGTATATAACCCACTGATATTGTGGATGCCGGAGATCTGATGTACAAACAGAAGAAACTCAGCACGTTTTACAATATCTGCGGAGAAAGTAACAGAGTTAATGTTTCAAACACAATATGATTTTTCTTTGGGTTTCCAAAGAAGGATCACTTTGGATTTGAAATGTTTAGTTTTGTTTTTCTCTTTCCACGAATGCTGTTAGACTTGCTGAGCTTCTTCAGTCCCTTCCATTTTTATTGCAAAGATCTCTTATCTGTTTCCCACCACATGGAAATGTGGAATTGTTTCCAAACCACATAAATATTACCCAAACCAACAAAGAAATATGTCACATTTGTTTTGAGTAAGATGGTTCATAATGAAATATAATTAACCGTTGAAATGATATGTTTCTGAATGATACTGTTATGAAGATGTGGGTGTACTGTATCTTTAAGAGAGTAAAGGTTAGCGGTGATTGCACCAAGTGTTCTCAATAAGACACAATGTAACGTGTGCTCCAGCTACTGGGATAGCTAGTTGCCTTAAATAACAAAACAGATTTGAATTAGGCCGATCAGTTTAAATAATGCCCTGAAAAATACCAAACTCCAATCCAATTTGAATTTAGTATATTGACAATCTTAAAAGCAAATGACACAATCCGATGCTTTGGGCTATAAGACTGGGGAAAATTGAACAGTTGGAGGAGAACTGCCACTGGACCAACAAATGTAGACTACTAGTCAGAACTCTCTGTTTGGAGAAGGAGTTTGCACAGAGAAAAACCTCAATACGGACCTGAAGAGCCAATCTACCAACGAAGATAAAGTGGAGGTTCGACCTCTGGCTGGTTGTAAAATATGAATTTGTAAATCTTAATTGCGAGTTTTATCAGACTAGTATTATAGAAGGGAAGGTAAAAGATAGGTTAGGGGAAGGAGTTGTAAATAGTTGTTAGTTAATTATTCTCTGTTATACTTTAAGAAATAAAGTTATTAATTTTTACTTTAAATAATTCTTGGCCACTTTAAAGTTTACAGATTACTGCATGGGATAAATCTTTTCTGTGTTGCTGGTTTTAAATTAAGCAGGAGGGTTTACCCCATGTCATAACAATAGTAATAAGTATGAACAGAAGATAATGTGTGGCCTCAATTACTGAAAAGTTGTACTTAAAAATTATTGCTTATGTTCTACTTGAAGCTTCATTTATATATTAGGCTGTATTTATTCTAAAATATTCAAAATCATTTTAATCATGTGATCAAGATGGCAGCAGCAGAGTAGCAGCTTTTGGGCTGCTGAGCATACGGCTCGACCACTTCCATCTGCTGTTCTTTATTTTCCTTCTTTTTATTTATATTTCTTTTCTTTTAAGCCTTTTCTATTTGCTTTTCTCCTCATTTGCAGCAACATCGGCAAGAATGGGCCCTGTGCAGATTGACAGACGAGGATGGCAACATGGGCACATGAAGGGGCGAGGCCAAGTAAATGTTGAAGGAGGAGGCATCCTCTGGCAGCAGCAAGGCCAGAATGAGGCAGACACGGATCCATCCCAGCCCGAGGTCTCCCGGCGAGCGAGGAGCAGACTGAGCCGAGGCTCCAGGCCCAGGGCTAGGCCCAAAGCCTGAGGTGTCAATAGACCATAAGATATAGCAGTGGAAGTAAGGTCATTCCGCCATTCAATCATGGTTGATGGGCATTTCAATGCCACTTACCCGCACTCTCCCCATAGCCCTTAAATTGCAGTGGGTTTGGTCCCAGCATGTGACCTCATGGCAGCAGTGGCATTGGTGGAGGCAAGATGGCACTGGAGAGCTATGACACTTTGTTCCAGTGGTAGTGGTGTAGTGAACCATGGTAGTCTCATCGGATTTACAACATAGACTCAAGGCATTCAGGTGCAGGAGCCCACATCCAGGCCCAGAAGCTGAACCAGAAGCAAAGGCTCTTCCAAAAACCACCCAACCTTATTGAGATAAGACTAGAAAATGAACTTTATTATTTTATTCTTCTGGCTCTCTATTCTATGTTTTAGTTTATTTTTCTGTACTTTAAGATGGCAATGGAGAGTGGTGACACTAAACAGCACTTTTCACTCTATTTGTATTATCTACACGAATACACATGACAATAAATAAATCAAATCAAAACAATCCAACTTATTTAAAAAGTAGAAAAAAATACTAGTTAGTTCAAATAAGGTAGAATCTTGTGCCCTCTCCTGGTGGCAGGGGTATTTGATGAGACAGCACAATGATGGCTATGTCCCTGCCATCTTTCTGCTTTCACCTTATTAAACCCACGGGCAGCTTTCTGCCCCACCACCAACTGAGGACCCAAGTGGCCAATGACTACTTCCTCACGAGCCTCATCCTGCTGCTGATGTTATTACCCCAGTGGTGGGTGGGACTTGCCACGCATAGGGGCACAACAAACAAACTCCTTGCACATTTACTTTGAGCTCCAAGGATGATGGGGTACAATCCTTCTCTCAAAGGCACCCAGTTCCTGATTGATGACTCCTGCAAAAGGGGATAGCTGAGGCAAAGACAGAGATGTGTACAGTTGCTATGATATACCTGGATCAAGGTAACAATGGCTTAGCACAGGTCAAAAGCTGGCAGGTGGACTGACATTTGTTTACAGTGTTGAGCATTTCAACTCTGATTTTCTCTCAGCTCTGCCAATGATTTGGGCATTTTATTAAAGTGAAATGTGGCCTTCTATCATTTTAGCTTGATTTCACCACTCATACCTGTTATTACATCAGCTTAATTAAATCCAGCAAATCGCTGCACTACCTGCAAAACTGTTAGTCACTGTGGGCAAAATCGTATACAGGTCTGACTGATGTACACCATGGCAACATTTTTGGCATAGACAGACAACGTCCAGAATTAAAAATCACACAACACCAGGTTATAGCCCAACAGGTTTAATTGGAAGCACACTAGCTTTTGGAGCGACGCTCCTTCATCCGAATCATAACGTCCAGAATATTCATCTCGATGTCAGGAGTATTTCACTCCATCTGTTTTAGTTGGGCACTGAGGCAAGTTTCAGTAAAATGTCAGTCAAGGACAATTACATCATCTTAAATACCTTGTCAATGGTTCAAGTTGAATCATGGAATCCTTCCAGAGCAGAAAGAGGCCATTTTGCCCATTGAGTCTGCACCAATCTCTAAAGAGCTTACCACCCAGACCAACCCTCTCCCACCCCATTCCAATAAACATACATTTCCCATGGCCAATCCACCTAACCTGTACATCTTTGGACTGTGGGAGGAAACCGGACCACCCGGAGGGAACCCACACAGACACGGCAAGACAGTTGCCTGAGGCTGGAATCAAACCCAGGTCCCTGGAGCTGTGCAGCAACAGTGATAACCGCTGAGTCGCCATGCCACCCATAACCACCTCAATAACTTTCAGTTTTGTATCTTACCAACCAAGCTAGGCATTGTGAAATCATGGCATGGAAATCAGAGTGGGCAGGAGGAGATTTCAGCTCACCACCTGTTCTGAAGAACCTTCCAGTCGCTTCCACTCAAACAGTATCTCAAGGTATGAGCCATGGGCACCAGCAAAATGCAGCCCTTGTCCATGAACATTGGCATCTGGTGTTTTCAGACCCTCACAGCCATTATGGCACCTCTCGGATTCACCAGCAGTCAGCTGACAAGGCCCACATTTGCATTGCAGGGTAGGTGTCTCAAACTGTGAGGGAGGAGCTGCAGGTGCCACTGATGTGATGATCTTTAAAGGAAAACACCAACCCAAGCATTGTACCCAATTCCTGGCCATTCTAATGCATTGGACTTCTTTATTATTACTCTTTTATGGTTTTTACACCTCTCAGTATGTTGTCCACATACCTGCTCCTCTATTGCCTGCTGTATGTTTGGGTCTATAACACACTCCCAACTGGGTGGCTGCTCCTTTTTTTATTCCTAAACTCTATCCAGAAAACTTAATTTGAAGAATCTTCCAAGATATTGTCCCTCTTTATAAAGTAGCCAAATCCTTAATTAATAATGTGAGACCACTTCCTCTTTTACACCTTCCCCATCCTGCCTGAAGATCCCATACACCGGAATACTGAGATGCCAGTCCTGACCCTCCCTCAACCACATCTCTGTGATACCAACAACATCACAATTCCACATGTCCATCCATGTTTCTGAGTCATCTGTCCCACCCCTAATACTTAAAGAATGGGCTTAATGTACTTAAAGCAAAGCATTATTGCAGATGACATCCAGCTTCGCCTTACTCCTTTGAAACTGAACATAGCTGGTTACTTTACAAAAGCATATTGTATCCCTCTTGTACTAACACTCTGTGTCCTCTACCCTGATGGACCGGTTTAATTCTTCTGACTAGCAAAGCTATCCGCAAGGATGTTGGTCCCATACTGGTTCAGGTGAAGACCATCTCGCTTGTAGAGAACCCACTTTCCCCAGAAATGGTCCCAGTGATTCAGGAATCTAAAGCCCTCTTTCCTGCACAAATCTCTGAGCCAGACATTCATTTGCTCTATTTTTCTATTGCTATACTCATAGCAAAAGGCAATGGGAGTAATCTAGCTATTTCAACCTTTGAAGTCCCGCTCTTTAGTTTACTGCCTCACTCCTTAAATTCTTGATGCAAGATCTCAACCCTCATTCTATCTATATCATTGGTACAAATATGTACCATGACTACCATACTGTTTTTCACAATCAAGTGTGTAACTTTACATTTATCCATGTTATAATGCAGCTATCACATGTTTGCCTCCACACAAATTGTCTCAATTGCCCTGAATCCTTCTTGCATCTCCTCACAACTCATAATCCCATCTGGATTCGTGTCATCAGCAAACGTGGAAATGTTTCATTTGGTTCCCTTATCCAGGTTATTTAGTATATATACATACAGTGAATAGCTAAGGCCCAAGCACTATTCCCTGCATTATCTCACAGATCACGGCCTGCCACCCAAATAAAGATTCATTGGCTCCCACTCCCTATTTCTTTTGTTTCAACCAATTCCCAACCCATGCCAATATATAACAAATCCTCTGTGCTTTAATTCTGCCCACTAATCTCTTCTGTGGGACCTTATCAAACACCTTCTTCAAATCCAAATACACCACATCCACTGGTTCTCCCCTATCTACTCTACTAGTTACATTCTCAAAAATCCCCAGCGGATTGACCAAACATGATTTCATAAACCTTTCAGAAACCCATGCTGACTTTATCTAATCGTGTTAATGCTTTCCAGTTGTTCTATTAGTATTTATTTTATAATATACACGAACACTTACTGTCAATCCAGCAAGGAAAAGTTGAGCAACAGTATTTCCTGCTCAGCACACAGCCGTGGCGCCTGACATTTTGTTGACCCTTTTGGTCTAACAAGAACCATGCAAAACTAGTGCCCTGAGTGCAAAAACATTTCATTCTTGCTGACCTAACTTTTAAAGTATTAAAATGTGAGTTGGAAAGAAAGTTTTTGTTATTTTTAAACCACCCAACAATGTCACATAGACGTAAAAAAAATTACACAATTGGATTTTGCTTTAAAAATCACTTCAGACTTCCTTCAGTATCGTTTACAATGAAATATTAATTTGAATAAATGTCAATAAAAAGTAAATACATTTAAAAATATTTTAAAAGTCACATCAGTCTTGTTGACGAGCCTTTCAAGTTGAAATATCTAAGTCAGATAAATGTAATTAAAAGTTTTAAACACTAAAACATCTTTAGAAGTTCCCTCAAACTTGCTAAAAGTGCAGATGGATAAAATTTGTTTAAGTCAAGTGAAGATATTTTGTTAACAATTAACAACAAATTCATTATTTAAAACACCTGTACTTCTTGCTGAAGATTCCCATATGTTCCTGACTCTGTGTTTTTGGTGAGGTTGTGTGTCCAATAATACCTGCTCCAAGTAAGACAATGTGAAACTTCACATTAGTTTGAGGGCAATTAGCCCAAATGGACAAACTGTGAATCCCTGATGTTTTACGAAGAACATGGCATGACCATCAACAGAAACTCCTCTGGAGTACATTCTCACATACTGCACCTTGTAGTTTTTCTTGCATACACTTATATGTGTGATGATACTAAAGCTTTAAGAGGTGTATTTCATCCTGGTTTTCTTTTGAAGAGAAGTTTTAAGACAGAGGCACTGAGCTGTCTATTTGAATCCAATAAAGTAAACAGCCTGTGAGGCCTTGGTTTTATTTTTCAAAGTTGGAACAATAGAAGCAGCCTGAATGGGTGGGGTTAAGCTTACTCAGAACCAGGATTTTTAGTTTAAACTTTTTCAATAGCAGCTGCTGGTGCCTTGAAACTCGATATGAAGCTATTTTTCCTCTCTCTGTTAAAGCTAAAAGCAGGGTTCTCTTCTTGCTGCGAGAATTGCATGTCAGCCAATCTATTTTACTGATTTTGCCTTTGCCAAGGGTGTGTTTATGGGATGTTATTATATTGGAGCACTTACTGATTATTACTTAAATAATCTATTATTTTGTTAAGTTTTTCAATAGAGTTAATTTATTCCTATTCTTTCCTTTGTTGTATTTTGACAATAGTGTATGAATAAAGTGTGTTTTGCTTCAAATCTGGTGGTTGATCTATCAAATTGCATTTGGAATGCAGCGCCTGGAACTTGCCTTTAAAATAAGAAAAAGTTAGAGTCTTGACTATCTTCTTCATATACTTTGAGGGGTTTGGTCTGGTCCATAACACATGCATCAGCCTGAAATCGTGATGTGGTTGAGACCATTATATCTCAGCATTCAGAACTACTGGGAGCAAAATCATTGATAATGATGAACAAAGCTTTCCAAAACATCAACATTACAGGAAATATCAGGCTCCTTGAACTTATGGGTTGATATTAGCTCCTAAACAAATACATGCCCCAGGTTAAATTGAAAAATTTGAAATTGGGGCTCAAATTCATTTCAAACTCACATCCTTTGATTTCAATAGAAATGAGAGGAAAGACAAGGGATTCAAATCTGTTTTTGATCAACAACACATCTTCATTTTAACATTCTTTCTATTGTTAATCATAGGCAGGATTCCTATGCTTCAGAAAATTTGCTAAAAAAGACTAAAGGTACAGGATCATTAAGCTAAGCATCTTTGAAACTGTCAAACCTCTGAGGGAGTAAAAAGTACAGTCTGGTATCCAGTTTATGTATAAACCATGATGAATGATTGAGTCTCGGCCAATCTGTCCTCGAAATAATTGAATAGTTCTTTAAAAGAGCCTGCAACAGGTACAGTGAGCCAAATGGCCTCCTTCTGTATTTGCAACTCGGAAAGAGCGAAGGACTCAAATTATGGCACCAGAGTGATGAGGCACCAACTGCATTTTCACTTTTTTCCAGGATGTAGAACAGTGAAACCAACAAAACACTGACTGAAAAAATCAATACACAAAGCAACACTCAAGCAGAAGAAATGCATTTCATTGCAAAATGATCCTTTTGTGATCCAATAGCTGGAGATCCGTCCAATGTCCTGTTGCTCTGGTCAGATGCTCAGTATGTCCAAGTACTCATGTTTTCCCTGTGCACCTAAAGAAAAAAACTATTAATATTATATGATGGCATGGTTCAAAGAATTAAGCATAAATAGGAGAAAATGGTAACAACAAAAAGCAGATTGAAGGCTTTTAATTGATCAAATAATCACAATCAAGATGAGGCATTTTTTCACACAGTGAGTAGTTTTGATTTCAAACATACTGTCAGAAAGGCTGGTGGGAGAAAATTCAATATTAACTCTCAAAGGAAATGGAATATGCACGTGATAAAGGAAAGTTTGCTGGGCTTTCAGTGAAGAGCACAGGTGTGAGATTAATCGGAGAACTCTTTCAAACAGCTGGCACAAGCAAGATCAGCTAAACGGCTATTTTTCTCTGCGCTGAAAGATTATCCGATTTGCGATAACACAACTCTCTGAAGATGCAGTGGGGTCTGCTCCTTCTGAAATTAAACACATTACTGGAAATAGTGGAGAGGATACCTTCCTGCTTTACTTCTGATGCCGCAATCATTGACAGAGAGGAAAGTGGTAACAAAGCCAAAATGACAAGCCTCTATAGGAGCAGTGAGATCTGTGCGACATGCAGTAATCAGTGTGGGAAAATATTTTAGTTTCAAGTTCCCAGTTTTATTTTATTTCTGACAATAGGCTGGACAATGGATAGATGCAAATAGAAATCGCACGGCTGCATGGAAGGTAAACAATATAGTCCGCCAGTTAAGCATCCACATGATGTAAATGTGAAAATTATCCCCTAATGTATTTGCCCTGTGAAGTGGTTACAACAAGGTCAGCCAGGTGGACCTCATAGAATATGAGTTCCCTGTTTGGGGCTGTTAACCTGGTCCAATCAGGGAGCCCTAGCTGACAGATATAAACAGGAGTGTTAGAGGTTCTGAGAGCTGGCTCTGAGGGAGCTGGATCATTGTCAAGGACTCTCCACATGTACATAAAGGGTGACTTGATGGTGGGATATTGGCCTCTATGGAATTATGTCACCCTGGAAATGTATCCCTGATGTGCAGTGACTTTCCGTACGGAGGTTGTTAGTACATGCACAATGATAGGACTAAATACAAATATCCCAGCAGAATTCTATTTGTACATACATCAATCACTCTTGTTGAGGCTTAATCTTGCGGACTGCCCTTTCTACCTACAGTTGTCTCCAGCACTGCTTTGTTCTGCTACTTTCTGAAGAAATGTTTGCTGGATAAATATAGGATTTCACAAATACCTCCCAAATCTGTGACCTGTGCCACCTAGCAGGACAAAAGTGAAAGGTACAATGGGAACACCCCCTGGTCAAACACCATCTTGGCTTGATCGCCATTGTTTTATCACCATGGCCAGGTCAGATTGTTATGACTCTGACCTAACAGCACTGTGGGAGCACTTGGGTTTCAAGAGACAGCTCACCACTGCCTGCTCGAGAACATGGCTACATGTATATCACAAGAGCAATTTAAGAAAAACGTCAGCTAATTTTCTTCATTCTCCTTTTGTCAGAATTACTGCATGTTTTCTGTTTCTCTAAATGCATTTTTTGTCCTTTCCTGGGGAGCGAAAATTCTATAAAGCACAAAACCAAAAATGAATAGGCGGGGAGTTAGGAGGAGGTATAATCACATAGATCACTGCTTGCTCAGCTGCTGGGAATTCACATACTGATGTAATTCATAATAACAAATGAAAATCAATATAATAGAAAAATATTGACAAATTAAATTGATCTGACTGACACCGACTGTTGCAGAGTGTAGGCATCCTAACAGATATAAATGAAATGTAATCAAATATACTCTCTCGATGAAACATGAAATGTGCAAGTTATCTGACAATTATAAAAACAAGGCAAGCAAGAAAGCACAACCGCGGACTGTCTTGATATATGAACTTAAATCACAATCTAATTGGATTTATTTTATTTATTTTTAAAGACCAGTGCTTGAATGTTAGTGTAATAAAGAGAGCAGCATCTGTGCTAAATGAATCAGGTAAGTTGATAAGAGAAATTGGTTTGAGAAATGAATTGAAGGATTTTTTTTTCTGGAAAAGCCAAGATCAATCAGAAACCCAGTTCTGCATCTGTTTGGCATGAGCGCTAGTGCATTCTGATTTACTTGAAATCTGTTTACTTGGAGCGCTACACATCAACCCTGTTGCACAGCATCAAGAGGAGCTCTTATACAATACAGACCAGTAAAGTCACCATATCCAAATTGAATCAAGTTGTGGTATAAAGGTATGAGGATTTTACCAGCTTTTACTCCTCTAATTTAAGATATCTAATATCATTTTTCAAAGTGTTACTTTGCATCAGTTGATATTGTATTTCTTTCCAGGTTAGAGAGCTAATCGTTGAACCTCATACCAATAAATGTTAAAGAACCTTTAAAGAGCGAGGAGCTCTCCCAAGGGCATGGTCAACAATCAATGCCAACCAAAATGGTTCCTGATGAAGGGCTTTTGCCCAAAACATCGTTTCTCCTGCTCTTCGGATGTTGCCTGATCTGCTGTGCTTCTCCGGCACCTCTGATCTCCAGCATCTGCATTCCTTACTTTGGCCAACTAAGATACCATCACCAGCCATTCACTTCACATCTAATTGTGAGACGTACTCCTATGAACAATAGTCACTGAAACAGACTAACAGTCACTCCACTCTGAAAAATGATTCTGAGATTATAACATTCAAAATTAGACAAGATACAAGATTGTTTTATTCACTCGTGGGAAATGGACGTCACTGGCTGGCCAACTTTTATTACTCATTCCTCGTTGTCTTTGAGAAGGTGGTGGTGAGCTGCCTTCTTGAACTGTTATATTCCATCAGCTGCAGGTGATCCATAATGCCCGTAGGGAGGGGATTCTTGGAATTTGACCAGGTGACAGTGAAGGAACAGTGATACATTTCCAAGTTAGGATGGTGAGTGGCTTGGAGGGGAACTTGAAGGTGGTAGTGTTCCCATGTAACTGCTGCTATTGCCCTTTTGGATAGAAGTGGCTGTGGGTTTTGAAAGCACTGTCTGAGGATCTTTGGTGTAATTCTTCAGTGCATCTTGTAGATAGTATACACTGCTGCTGCTAAGCATTGGAGATGAAAGGATGCTTGTGGATGTGGTGTCAATCAAGTGGGCTGCTTTGATCTGGGTGATGTCAAGCTTCTTGAGCGTTGTTGGAGCTGCACCCATCCAGGTAAGTGGTGAGTATTTCACTGGATTATGACTAAAGTAAATTGTTCAAGGTAATGGAAGATTCCTTTGAGCAATGAGACACAAGGAAAATATTAGGTTATCTCAAATAAGGAGGGCATGTTAGGGATTTTTTTAGAAACATAATAATGTTGAGGAAAGATTAATCGAGGAAAGAATTTGAAATGTGAGATATAAATTGATTCAAGAATCAAATGAATGGGGAGAGAAGGAATTGAGAGAAATGGGGAGAACACAAGTAACTGGAGTAAACATAAGATTATCTTCTGCATGCATTTTAATATAGAAAAGCTGCATTCAACTTACCATCATTAGTTTATTGACCAAAATTAGTTCCCAGACAGGAAACATTTTGATTTTAAAATTCACATTCTTTTTCATCAAATACATCCATGATCAAATACCTTTCTGCTCTATGACCTCCTTGAGCCCCACAACTCTGAGATATCGGCACCCCTCAATTCTGGCCTCTTGAGCATTCCTGATTTTAATTATTCCATCAGTTACTTAGGCACCGAATTCTGGTATATTCTCCTTACAGCTTCCATGTCTTAACCTCACTTTCTTCCATCAAGCCACTCCTTAAAATCTACCTCTTAACATAGGTTTTGGTCAGTTGATCCAATTTCTCTCTAAGTGACTTGGTATCATATTTCCTTTTATAATTTTGTTGTGTTATACCTTTGACATTATTACATTGAATATATTATTGTTTCTGTTGTGATTAAAAAAAGATTAATGACTACTGTCTTTAAAATTGTCAAAGCTTTTCATCTTGCATTCATCAGGGCAAGTTGCAAAAATAAAGCAATAACGGCATTCATACTATACAAAAGGAACATGCTTATTTGATTCGGATAGGTGACAGACATTCTTTGGTGCACTTCTCAGGACTTTGTCTTGATCAATCAGAATCAACCTGCCTGTTTTAAAACTTAAACAAAACTTAGCAGTTAACTGCCTGTCACCATTAACGGATGTGTTTTCCATGCAAATACCTCTACCAAACAGAGTCTAAGTCTAACCAATCCACACTCTCCTCTCATAAATTACAAATATTGTGTCCCCTTTACTTTGGTATTTTTTAGATTAGATTACTTACAGTGTGGAAACAGGTCCTTCGGCCCAAAACGTTCACACCGATCCGCCACCCACCCAGACCCATTCCCCCCTTCACCTAACACTACGGGCAAGTTAACTTGGCCAATTCACCTAACCTGTGCATTTTTGGACTGTGGGAGGAAACCGGAGGAAACCCACACAGACACGGGGGGAATGTGCAAACTCCACACAGTCAGTCGCCTGAGGCGGGAATTGAACCCGGGTCGCTGGCGCTGTGAGGCAGCAGTGCTAACCACTGTGCCACCGTGCTACCTGTATTTATTGTGAATGTCCTAAAGAATGCAAGAAAAATGCATTACCAAAACATGACTTTCTCAGCAATATGCAAGTTCTGTACAACCAAGTGACTATTTCTCAAAGATTTACTTATGTTATGGACTAGGCCAGACCACTCAAAACATTCTTAAGCTGACAACCCAGGCCATAACTTTACAATTTGTTTCAGTAAGTGTACAGTAAAAATTACCTAGATTAATTTAGCTGGGTTGACTACTAGATTTTCAAACAGACAAAGACTTATTCATATAATTGCACAATGAAACACTAAGAACAGATTAAAGAAGTCCTATAGAACTTAGTCTATCCAAACTAGACAATCTTGCTGTTCTGAATATACACAACAGTCCCAATAAGCAAACTCCCTTTAAAAACCAGTATAAATGGAACACATGCTTACAGCTAAGGAGAGAGAGAGAGAGAGAGAGAGAGAGTTTCCACATAGCTCACTGTTGAACTCCTCACCAGTTCAAGGCTGAACTAAACTACTCAGCTAGAGAGCTGACCACTCCCATTTCATTATACAGGTCACATCTAAAACATGACCACTTTGGCCTGAAGTCTCATCTGTTTACACCTAAACAAAAGGCCTCTGTACCAAGACAGACCGATCCCAGCCTGGTTTATTACCCCTCCCTCTGAAAAACAAAATCAAGAACAGAGTCTCCTTGAGCCAAGGAACAGCTTTTAGAAAAAAAGGGACGAGCTTTCTGATGCTTATTAACCCTAAATCTTTTGATGTTTGACAGCATAATACAGAATATTCTGCTGTAGCACGCATTTCATTAACACAAATTCACTATAACACGACTGGCAAATTGGGGATATTGTTTCTAAAGCGCAAAGCTTTAAGCGTGTATTGGTTAGAATGTGATTCCAGCCGCATTATTTAAATGGTGTTGCTATTATGTAATTTTCTTATAATACGGGATTGCATGAGATTGGAACTATAGCGTTCTAGCAGAACTGACTGTATTGCTGAAGAAGGGCTTATGCCTGAAAAGTCGATTCTCCTGCTCCTCGGATGCTGCCTGGCCTGCTGTGTTTTTCCAGCATCACATTTTTCAACTCTGGTCTCCAGCATCTGCAGTCCTCACTTTCTCCTAGTTGCTCTTTTGACAGACATGAACACAAATAAAAGTAATTCAACCCCTCCAATGACACATTAACAAACACTTCAGGTGTATATTTGAAATCTATTTCAGCCAAGTGCATGGAGGAATCTGAGGGGAGGCCCAATAGAGATCTTTAAGGTTTTGATAGGCAGCAGGAGAGAAGATGTGAGAGAATCCAAAATTAGATATCAGGAAAATAAGTTTGTGAAAAGTAAATCCAATATTTGGAGTAACTTCTTCAATCAGAGTTATTACAATGTGGAACTTGTACTACATTCAGCAGTTGAAATAAAGAACATGGGCAAATTTAAGACAAGTTAGGGAAGCACATGAAAGAGAATGACAGAATTATTACAGTACAAAAGGAGACCATTCAGCTCATCATGCTTGCACTAGCCCTAATATTTAGTGCATTAAAAAAATCCAATGTCCTCTTTAATGCCTCAATTGAATCCAGCCTTCATCAGATTTCCAGACAGCACAGTCTGGAGAAAAAGTATTTTTTTCTGACATCACCCATGCTTCAGTTGCACATCACTTGTATATCTGTGCCCTTTCATTCTTGTTTCCTTTACAAGTGGGAACAGCTACACCTTATCTAACCTGCCCAGCTCACTCATGATTTTGAAAGTGTCAATCAGAACTTCTCCCAGCTTTCTCTCTTCAGGGAAATCAGTGTCAATTTCTTCAATTTATCCTCAAAACTAAAATTTCCTGTACCCGAAAGGACTCTAGAAAATCACTTCTGAACTCTCTCTCCAATGCATTCGCATTTTTCCTATAATGTGGAGCCCACAATTGTACCCAACACTCCAGCTCAGTTCAACACACTTTACTACCTTGCTTGTGTACTCTCCACCCCTATTAATAAAGTCAAGAATACTGTATGCTTTCTTAACTACTGTCTCAACCTGTACTGCCACCTTCAATGATCTGTGCACACATACAACCCGGTCCATCTGAATCTATATCCCCATTTAGAATTATACTCCCTATTTTGTATTGTCTAACAACATCTACCAAAATTCATCACCTAACAATTCTCTGCATTGACTGTCAGCTGTGTGCATTCCACCAATATATCAATGTCCTCTTTGAGTTCCACGTTGTCCTTATCACAGTTTACAATTTTTCTAAGTTTAATGCACACCAAGATCATTAACATTTATATTTCAGAAAAAGCGAAGATTCCAATACAAACTCATGGGAATTCCATTACAAAACTCCCCCCAGCCTGAGAAATATCAATTGAACATTACTCTGTATTTTCTATCACTCAGCATGTATCCATGTTGCCACTGTCTCTTTTATATCATGACCAACAAGTCTGTGGTGAGGCACATTATCAAATGATTTTCTGGAAATGAATGCATACCACATTAACAGTGTTACATTCATCACCCCTTTCCATTATCCATTCAAAAAACTGCAGCAAGTTAACTGAACATAACTTCCCCGCACACTCTTCCTAATCAACCCATCTTTCTCCATGTGATTACTGATCCTACCCTGAATAATTGTTTCCAAACATTTCTCACTATCGAAGTTAAACTAACTTCTCTATAATTGCTAGAATTAGTTTTACAACCTTTTTTGAACAAGACGATAATGTTGGCAATTCTCCGGTCTGTTGGCACCTCCCTGCAGTCCAGAGAAGACTCAAATATTAATAATACGTTATTAGAAAGGAACAGGATGATGAAATAGGGTGAGAGAAAGTTTGTGAGATGCACAAAAACCAGCACAGACAAGTTGAGCCAAATGACCTATAATTGCATTGTAAATTCAATGCAATTTTACATTGAATTGTAAAATTCAATGATACAATTATTGAATACAATTAGTATTGTATACAATTAGTAACAAAATTCCTTAGGGGAAAACACCCTCCTTGTGGGAAATAAACATTTGAGGCTTAGAAAGAAACAAGAAAGAAAAACAAAGTCACTTCTGGGCCAAGCACATTTAACTTGCATTACAATCTGAGCTGGAAATTATCAGACACGCAAACAGAAATTGCAGGAAAAGCTCAGCAGGTCTGGCAGCAGCTGTGAAGAGAAATTAGAGTTAACATTTTGCATGTGGACCCAAAACATTAACTCTGATTTCTCTTCACAGATGCTGCGAGACCTGCTGAGCTTTTCCAGCAATTTCTGTTTGCGTGTCTGATTCCCAGCATCTGCAGTTCTTTTGGTTTTCATCTGGAAATTGTCAGGCTGGGTATAAATCTGCTTTCTGTATCTTTTTATTTTCCTTTATTCATTCACAGGATGAGGGCATCACTGGTTAGGCCACCAATTATTGCTCATCCTTAATTTTCCAGAGGACAATTAAGAGTCAACCACATTGACGTGGGTCAGACCAGGTAAGGATGGCAGATTTCCTTCCCTAAAGGAAATTAGTGAACCAGATGGGCTTTCCCCAAGAATCAGGGATGGATTTATGGTCATCCTTTGACTCTTAATTCTAGATTTTTATTGAATTCAAATTCCATCATCTACCATCACAGGATTCAAACCTGGTTTCGCAGGACATTATTTGGGACTCTGGCTTAATGGTCCAGTGATAGTACCACTAGGCTATCACCTCCCCTCAAGAAGTGTGGAAAATGTTGCAACAAAAATAAATAACTGAGAGAGGATCTGTCACATCGTTAAATGAATTTGCTTTTAAAAGACACTCAGATAGTTTATTAATCTTCTGCTATTGTTGTATTCAACTGAAGAAATATAAAGAAATTGTATCTTCTGAATATTGAAGTACGTGTTGCCCTACTGAAAGAACCCGAAGAATGTGCTTCAGAAAGTATGTCCTCAATGATTTTGAACCAAATTTACAAATAAAGAGGTCGTTCATTAGCAAAAGAATGTGTTGGATTGAATCACAACTGCAGAAGTTCATTGTCTGGAGAAGGAATAGAGTGGAAGAGTTCTGGCTGTGAGTTAACTCTACAATGCAGTGTGGCTTCTGAGGAAATCAAAAAGTAAGACGCAGAGGTTCACAGGAAACACAAAGCTGATTGATATCTAATTCGTGGACAGCTTACAAATTCAGACCACAAATGTTTTGCAGATTACACAAACTTCACTCTCTCTACCACCAATGCACAATAGCAGTAATGAGTAAAATATTAAGTCACCATGGTCCTCCTGGAACAGAAGACTGCTCTCTCACTACAGAAAGAGAGAGAGAGAGAGACGACTAATAATTGTTCAACCTGAGGCTCACCATGCCTCAGGTGAGGAGGGAGGTTGAAAAGGGAAGTCTTTCAGGGTAACCTCAGCCAATGCAGAAACTGAATCCATGCTGTTGGTATTATTCCGCATTGCAAGCTAACTCAGCTAAGTGGATGAATACAGTGTGTTTCACTTTAAATTTGGTAATTTGACCAATTGAATTGCATCTGGAATGCAACATTTTACATTTACCTTTAAAATAAGACTACTTTCTGAATATTTTGAAGGGGATTGGCCTGGTCCAGAACACTATCTACAGCACATCGATAACAGTGGTTCAAGAAGGCAGCTCACTACCACAAGGGCAACTAGGGATAAGCAATAACTGCTGGCCCACTGCAATATGCACATCCCAAAAGTGAATAATAAACTGCCCACATTTGGTACAAATGAACCAATAAAGAATGCAATAAACGCAGTACATAAAACATACAAGGCGACCATAGTTGGATGGCAATGCCAAATACATACAAACATAGAAAATGGGAGCACAATGAGGCCATGTGGCCCTTCGAGCCTGATCCACAGATTCACTATCCTCTGAGGGAAGGAATTCCACCTCATTTCTGTCTTAAATCAGCGACTATTATTCTGAGATTATGACCTCTGGTCCTAGATGCTCCTATAAGGGGAAATTACTTTTCTGCATCTAACCTGTCAAGCCTCCTACGAATCTGTTATGTCTCATGTTAACGAAAGTACGTTATTGTGCACATGGTGAATATGAACTGGTTTGAAAGTGTTTTTTTTCCTTCTGTGAAGGTTGATGGCAAATTTTCCATTTGAATTTACAACACTTGCACTTTCAGTTTTGATCACAAAGGAAGTAAACACTTATGGCCCACTTTCCAAACATTTTTAAAAGAGAGAGATAGCATACATAAAAGGCTTATTTTGGGTATTTTGCGATGAAGGAAATAATACATTGGCCTTCATAACGAGAGGATTTGAGTATAGGAGCAGGAGTGTCTTGCTGCAATTATACGGGGCCTTGGTGTGAACACATCTGGAGTATTGTGTGCAACTTTGATCTCTTTAACCGAGGAATGATGTTCTTGCTGTAGGGAGAGTGCAGTGAAATTTTACTGGACTGATTCCTGGGGTGGCAGGATTGACAAATGAGGAGAAGTTAAATCAATCAGGATTATATTCACTGGACTTCAGAGAAATGAGGAGGGATCTCACAGAAACCTGTAAACTTCTAACAGGACATGAGAGCTTAGATGCACAAAGGATATTTCCGATGACGGGAGAGTCCAAAACCAAGGCTCACAGTCTGAAGTAAACCATTTAGGACCAAGATGAGGAGCAATTCCTTTACCCAGAGTATGGCAAGCCTGTAGAATTTGCTACCCCAGGAGGCAGTCAGGGCCAAAACATTTCATGATTTCATGAAGGATTTGGATACAGCACTTGGGACTAAAGGGATCAAAGGTGTGTCAGACTGAAGGCCTGTGACTAGTGGTGTGCCTCAGGGATAGGTGTTGGACCCATCACTGTTTGTTATCTATATCAATGGCTTGGATGAGAATGTACAAGGCATGTTTCGTAAGTTTGCAGATGACATTAAACAGGTGGTATCGGTGGAGAATGAGGAAGGATAGCAGAAATTGCAGCAGGACCTTAACCATCTGGGGAAGTCAGCCAAGAAATGGCAAATGGAGTTTAATATAGATAAGTGTGAGGTCATGCATTTTGCAAAGTCAAATCAAGGTAGGAGTTTCATGGTGAATGGTAGGACTTAAGGAGTGTAGTAGAACAGAGGGACCTTGGAGTTCAGATGCACGGTTCTCTGAAAGTGGAGTCACAGGTAGACAGGGCAATTTGCCATACTGGCCTTCATCAGTAAGGACATTGAGTACAGAAGTTGGGAAGGTATGCTGCAGTTATGCAGAATGTTGGTGAGGCCACAATTGGAGTATTGTATCCAGTTTTGGTCACCTTGTTATAGGAAGAATGTTATTAAACTGGAAAGAGTGCAGAAGAAATTTACAAGGATGTTGCCAGGACTCAAGGGTCTGAATTATAGGGAGAGGTTGGACAAGCTAGGACCTTTTTTCTTTACAGTGTAGGAGACTGAGGGGAATTTTATAGGAATATATATGATCATGAGAGGCATGGATTGGGTGAATGCACTCAGTCTTTTCCCAGGGTTGGGGAATCGATGACAAGAGGGCATTAGTTTAAGGTTAGAGGGGAAAGAATACAAGGGAACCTGAAGGGCAACTTTTTTACACTTAGTGTGGTACACATATGGAATGAGCAGCCAGCGGAAGTGGTTGAGGTGGGAACATTAACAACATTTAAAAGGCATTTGGACAAATACATGGATAAGAAAGGATTAGAAGGATATGGGCCAAGTGCAGGGAAATGGGGTTAGCATAGACGGACATTTTGGTCGGCATGGACCAGTTTGGGCTGAAGGGCCTGTCTCTGTGTTGTAGGACTCTACGACTCTGTGATTTGGGGAAAGAAGAAGTTGGATGATCAGCCATCAACGGCAAAGTCATTCCAAGGGTCAAATGACCCCTGCCTGCTTTAGTTTCCATGTTTCAGGTTGCTATGTTTCCAGTGTTACCACATTGAAAAAAGAAAGTTAAAAATCACACAACACCAGGTTATAGTCCAACAGGTTTAATTGGAAGCACACTAGCTTTCGGAGCGACGCTCCTTCATCAGGTGATTGTGGAGGGCTCCATCGTAACACAGAATTTATAGCAAAAATTTGCAGTGTGATGTAACTGAAATTATACATTGAAAAATTGATTGTCTATTAAGCCTTTCATCTGTTAACAGACAATCAATTTTTCAATGTATAATTTCAGTTACATCACACTGCAAATTTTTGCTATAAATTCTGTGTTACGATCGAGCCCTCCACAATCACCTGATGAAGGAGCGTCGCTCCGAAAGCTAGTGTGCTTCCAATTAAACCTGTTGGACTATAACCTGGTGTTGTGTGATTTTTAACTTTGTAGACCCCAGTCCAACACCGGCATCTCCAAATCATGAAAAAAGAAAATACTGGATAACCTATGAGTTATTGTTAAAATCAAGCCCAACACATTGGTTTTCAAAGTGTGATGGTGATGGACAATTCTCACTATCATGGCATGTTTGGCACTTGAGTGTGACTTAAAATACAGCGGCTGAGATAAGCAGATTAGCAGAGGAAGGGAAAATGGGATTCAAGTTGCTTTTACTTCTGCCTCAACTTTTTTAGCTCCAAGAACTGCTGCTTATTTTGCTAAAGGAGGAGGTGGTTAATAGGTGAGTATGTGGTAAGTGAGTAAGATTTGCTCTTTTCCTAAGGTTCAAAATATGATAGCAACCATTAGTAAATATGAAATTAAAATACATTCAATAGTTCCTGAAAACATTTTAAGAAACATTTGGCTAAGTCAAATATGGGTTCATTACAGACAGAGTCAAGAGAATTTATTGTTTGGAATAAAGAAACAGTAGTGAAGCTAAATGATTGTATTTCATCTATTTTCACTGAGGAAGATACAAGAAATTACCCAGAATTATAGATGCAAGTGACTAGGGAGAATGAGAAGTTTAAGGAAATTAGCATCAGTAGGGAGATTGTTTTGGAGAAATATTTGAGACTGAAAGTTGTAAAGTACCTGGGACCTGATATTCTTGAAATACCCCAGAGTATTGAAGGAGGTGATGATAGAGATAGTCAATACATTGGAGATTATCTTTCCAAATTCGATAGATTGTGTAATGATTTTTACAGATTGGAAGCTGGCAAATGTCACCCCATTATTTAAGAAGAGAATGACTGAACACAGAGAATCACTGACCTGTTAGCCTTACATCCAAAGTAGCAAAAAGATAGAATCTATTACAAAGAATTTGAAACAAGTACACTTTGGCAGTATTGATCTGATACAGCATAGTCAGATGGATTTGTAAATGCGAAATTGTGTTTGACTAACTTGTTAAACATGTTTTGAGGATGTGACTAACAAAATGAATTATGCGGAACTTCCTTCTTTGCCCTGCCTTTGTTATCAGGACCAACATGGACCATGATGCTGGATCTTTTCCTTCCCTCTCCAGCTGTGAGTCTCTAAGCAAAACCAAATGGCACTGTTGCCTGTCCTGGTGCCAGGGTTCTGGGCATCATCTTAGGACTGAAGTGGACCTTGAAGGGGGAGGGGAGGATCCAGTGTTGTGATCTAGTAGGTGCCAGTGACATAAACAGAACAAGAAAGCAGGATTTGGACAGTCAGTGTGAGGAGCTAGGCACTAAATCAAGAAGCAAGACCCCAAAGACTATAACCTCTATTATTACCTGAGCCATGAGTAAACAGGTACGGTGCACATCAGATTAGAGAGATGGATGTGTGGCAGATTAGAGAGATGGATGAGTGGCTCAAAGACTAGTGTGGGAGAAGCAGGACCTGGTTTGTAAAACACTGGCACCAGTAATGGAGAACATGAGATCTACTATAGCCTGGTCTTTGGTCAGCTCCAGAACCTGCTGTTCTAAGAAACTATATCTAAAACATTTAATGAACTTTACAGCAAGGCTACCATTGCCCAACTGACAATTCCTGTCAATATGTAGATTAAATTGCCCATAATTATTGACGTGCTTTGCTGACAAGCTCTCATTATTTCTTCCTTTATGCCCTGCCCTGCTGTGTGGTTGCTAGTTGGACCCTGTACAGATAATAATAATTAATGATCTCATAGCAAAGGCACGATAATATGATTAAATTTTGCCGTATGTTAGAGAGAGGAGGGTTCTGTGATGTTCTTTGATTTGAATAAGCACAATTATAAGGATGTGAAAGCAGAGCTGGCTAAAGTGAATTGGTGAAATAGGTTAAAGGATAGGTCAACAGAAATGCAGTGACAGATATTTAAGGTCATATTTCAAAATATACCGAATAGATATGTTCCAAAGAATGGGAAATATTTCAAGGGATGGACCAACCATCCATGGTTAAATAGAAATGCTAAAGTTAGTATCAAACTTAATGACAAAGTATATAACTGAGCAAGGGAGTTTTAATGGTGCAGTAGTAGGGCCCTCATCTCTGAGCTAGAAGGCCCAGATTCAAGTTCCACCTGCTCCAGTGGTGTGATATAACAACCCTGAACAGGCTGATGCAAAATATCCATAAATGTGCAAAGATAGATGGCATGTCAGAGAATTGAACAGGATATAATAGAAATCAAAGAATGATCAAAGAAGTTAACAAAGGACGAAAGGTTAGATTTTGAAAGCCAGGTTGAAATGTGAAAACAGACAGTTCAAGTTTCTATCGACATTTAAAGAAGAAATGAGTCAACAAAGTGAGTGTTGATCCTATAGAAAACAAGACTGGAGAACTGACAATGGAAAATAAGAAAATTGCAAATGACCTGAATAGGTATTTTGCAGAGTCTTCACAACTGACGATGCAAGTAATATCCCAGAAATGGAAGGGAGAGAGGAGCTCAGGAAAATCAGAATCATGAGAGAAGTATTACTGAGGAAATTATCGGAGCTGCAGGCTGATAGGATGGATTTCATCCTAGGATCTTAACAAAAGTGATTAGTAGACGGTTGATACGTTTCTTTGTAAAACTCACTTGATTTGGGATAGTCACATTAGATTAGAAGAGACTAAATATTAACTCCTTTATTCAGAAAGGGAGGGAGACAGAAAGCAAGAACTACAGACTAGATAGCTTAACATCTATCATTGAAGAAATATTGGAAGCTATTATTAAAGAAGATATAAATGGGTATTTGGATACGTTCAAGGTAATCAGCTAGAGTCAACATGATTTTGTGAAGGGGAAATGATGTTTCATCAAACTATTCCTGAAACTCTTTGAGGAGGTAACATATTCTGTGTATAATGGAGAATTGGTGGTTATATTGTACTTAGATTTCCAGCTTATTGTTGCATCAAAGAATACTGAGGAAAATAAAATATATTACTGTAACAGTTGGCATATTGACGTGACTAGAAGATTGATATATTTACAGGAAGCAGTGATTAGGTATAATTGTACTTTTACAAATTGGTAAGATGTAACAAGTGGTGTGCCACAGGGTGTACTGGGACCTCAATTGCACAATTTATATAAATGACTTAGATAGAGGTGCAGAAGTATGGTTGTCCAATTCATTGTCAGAACAAAATAGGAAAGAAAGTAAATTATGAAGAGAGCACAAACAGGCTATAAAATGATACTGATAGGTGAAATTAGTTGGAAACAATGTGGCAATGTTTAAGAGACATTTGGATGGATACAGGAACAGGAATGGTTTAGATGGATGTGGCCAGGAGCAGGTGGTTGGGACTAGCTTAGTTTGGGATTATGTTCACTGGATATTTACACTCCAGTGTTGCAGTTGTGACTTCCAATAGTGTCTTTTGTCCTCCAAATGGGTCTGGTTAGACTGAAGGATCTGCTTCCATGCTGCACAACTCCATGACTCTGTGACTATGAAAGAAATGTCATAACAATAAGGGGTGATGATAGAGGCATCTTTGTAGTCATGACAGATGGGAGGAACTGGTGAAATCAAACATGAGATAGACAGAGAGGCAATGCAGGTTGGGTGCAGGATCTCTCTTTTCCCGTATCCCTCCTGGGTACATCTCCTTTCAGATTAACCAAGGAACAGACCTGCCCAAAACACAGCCTCCTACCATGAAGGATACCAGATGGAGAAGGAAATAATTGTGAATACCTGTTAACAGTGGGCTAACAGGCCACAAAACTCATTCAAATCTAGCTATGTAAGCTTTTAAATGTTTGTGAGAAGATTTGTAGCTCGGGTGCTCGTTGTTGTGGTTCTGTTCGCCAAGCTGGGAATTTGTGTTGCAGACGTTTCGTCCCCTGTCTAGGTGACATCCTCAGTGCTTGGGAGCCTCCTGTGAAGCGCTTCTGTGATGTTTCCTCCAGCATTTATAGTGGTTTGTAAGCCTGTAATTAAACCACTAAATACTTCTAAAAGTAGTTCATATCTAGCTTCAACATTGAGCCACTGTTCACTGAGCTGAGGCTCCTTTATGTCAAGAGATAACAGAAATTCTGCTTGCAATTTTACTGAAAAAATTTTTACTTGGGCTGACAGATTTGGTTTGAGTAGTATAAGTAGAAATATCTTTCATTCCTGCCTACCAGCATCCTTCACATCAAAGTGTGCACGATTTGACAAAGCGTTTATTTACATTTGAGAATCACATGAATGCAAGTGTTAAAGCAAATGGCTGACAGGAAATCCTTCATCACCTCATCAAAGTGCTTTCTTCCTTTAAGTTGCAGTGAATCACCTTTGCCCACAGCAGGCAGTAATTGGATGAAAAGTCATTTTGTGTTGTTTTATTACAGCAGTATAAAGTCATACAAATGAAGCTCTGAATCATTTCTTAGGCCTGAAGCAGAAAATATTTACACTCCAGTGTTGTAGGTGTGACTTCCAGTAGTGTCTTTTGGCCTCCAAATGGTCTTTGAAGGTCACTTCGTGGCTTAAGCCTTCTGAAGGCTGTGCCAATGTTATGCTTGGCTGTGTTACATCACTGACCAGGAACAAAAAGGAATGCCACAAACTCTGCTCTGATTGGGTGCATTAGAGCCAGAATGCAATTAAAATTCAATGGGCAGCTACCATCTCAATCACAAGTCTGCTTGAAATACGGGCAAAGCTGGAAAAGCAAAATTGCGACGTGGAAACATAGATTAATGACTTGGTTGTTGGTTTTCAGTCAGAACTGGTTTTGAAACATTTCAAACATTCCTGCTACTTATTCCCAGCTTTTATAGTGCTTCCCTGTGGAAAAGGAAGGAAAGAAATTGGAGGATACAGCCATACCGGCTTTATACTCTGCCAGCTGTTCAGAGAGGAACACAGTTTGGGATTGTTTGGCAGCCAATATTATGTTTACAATAATAATGAAAAATGAACCAAGTGTGGGATCAGCCGGGGATGTGTCAGTCTCCAATGTATCATATCTTTCTTGGAAAGGCAGCATGGGGTAGGGAGAGAAGTACCATTATTAAATGCTTTATTTCACTATCTTTTAATGCAGGTCCTGGCTAACAGTGTAAGCCAATGGAAAATAGCCATTTCTCAACAATTGGTTTCTGACACAAGACATCCTACACCAGAAAACTGCTACAATTCCAAAGCCGCTTACTATATCCAGATCTCGCTCATCATGCAGTTTCATGTTCACAGTGCCGTTATTTACAACCTTGAAGAAGTGAGTTGAAAATCTCACGATGACTCAAAAAATTCTGAATGACTCATTTGAAAGGGGAAAAAAGCACACTGTCATAACGGAGTGCTTCACCTTATTTGTGGCAGGGAGTATCTTCAACATAAACTATCACCAGTTCATTAAAAGAGTTTTCATTGTTTGATCAGTTATGCAAGAAAAAGCTCAATGTTTTGGAGTGCAGAATATTCAAGACACATGACAGGACCATGGCGGGAGAATGAGTAATTAAATAATTGAATGACTTCTGTATGGAATGAGACCATTTGACCCGTCAAGTCCATGCTGTCTCTCTGCAGGAGCAATCCAGCAATGCCACTGCCTTGCCTTTCCTCTATAACCCTGCAAGCCCTTTTGCATCCAATGCATATCTAATTCAATTTTGAATCATATGCACATATATCGAAATATTAAGGGATGGAATGGGTTTTGGCCTTAAAAGCAATATGGATGATGGTGCTGTTGTAGCCCATGTTGCAACCCAGCCCACAATTAGAAAAGGTTTCACCTGACATTACTCAAGTGCAGGATGGACAAGTGAGCAGGAACAAACTCATGGAATGCTGGAGAAACTCAGCAGGTCTGACAGCATCTGTGGAGACAGAGAGAACCTCTAAGGGGGAAAAGCCATTGATATATGGAACTGTCAGTGAGACCAAGAGATGAGCATTGATCTTCCATCCATAGTGGAGCAAAGCCATGTGCACTTTTGATGCATTCACAATTTTATCAAAACTTTTCTCCTACTGTTTACTTGCCCAGTTTGACTGTGAGTACATTAACAAGTAGTTGGAAACAACTTCAGTTGCAGTACACTGTAGAGGGCTTGATGTTCTTTGCAGGGCCAATACATAAATATTCTTGGAGTCGTAGAAATTGGACGCTCACCTCTGTGCAACTGAAAACATGAAAACCAACAATAGCTTAAATAAAAAGGACAAAACTCGCAAATATTTAACAGTGAGAATGAACTTCCTATTGCCACAACTTAATATAAAGACTAAGATTAATTGAGGGATCGGTAAGTTCAACTTTGACATCATTTGATTTTAAATAGTTTTTGCAGAGGGTGAGGGAAAATTGCACATTTCTGTTGTTTATAACTAAGTCACTTTCTGTGCTGAAGGTGCTGACTTTACCCTGAATTTGACTTGGTGAGCAGCTACCGTCCTCCAGACTCTCATTCAGATGCATATTCCACATGCAAATGTTTGGATGCAGATATACCCGAAGCTATTAGTTCAACTTCAGTAACTGCTGGTTACAACATGAAACCGTCAGATCTTTGTTAAACTGTACACAGGCCTCAGGTCAACAAACATTCCTGTGTCCTGTGGCAGAATCCTACACATGGAAGCTTTCAACAAATTCCTCTTCTCACTAGTTTTGACATTAAGAAAAGAAGTACTGTTCTCTCATAATCTCATCAGTGGTCCCTACAGATGAGGATGAGTCTCTTCCACTCTCAGGGTGAGTCCGTAGATGGCTACATAGACTGATGAGGTTTCCGCAGGCTCTATTACACTTCGGGCAAAACATGGTGGTGGGAAGGGTGGATGGAGCATTGGTGTGGTAGTATGCTCCTTACTCTGTTTTCTCCTGGCTTCCACTTTTTCCTGACAGCAAGTCTCAAGATGTTTGACGCCTTCTCCAATGCTCCTCCTCCAATTTGGACAGTCTTGGGCCAATGATTCCCAGTTGTCTGTGGGAATGCCGCACTCACTAAAGTCGAATTGATAGCTTTGGATATATCTGCATCCAAAAATTTGCATGTGGAATATGCATCTGAATGAGAGTCTGGAGGATGGTAGCTGCTCACCAAGTCAAATTCAGGGCAAGGTCAGCACCTTCAGCACAGAAAGCAAGTTAATTATAAACAACATAAATTTGCAAGTGAGGCCTTGATGGTATCCCTGAAGCGTTCCCTCACAACATTAGAAAGAGTGCCCACACCAATTCTATTAATATAAGAATTCTCACGCGACCAGAATTACACTTCAGAATCCCAGGTTGTCCTTTTGGTAGAGGGTCTCAGCTAATATACAATCATATCAGGCTTTTTTACTTCCATCATGGGATGTGAGCATTTGCTGCCCACCCCAAACTGCTCTTGACAAATTGGTGCTAAGCTGTTTCGTTGAACTGCAATTACCATTTGGAGCAATGCATGCCATGAGCTGCATTATGCAAATGCAAAACATCAGCAGGTGAGACCCATCTGCTTAATATCTACGCAGTTTCCAACAGGCGGGCAGGTTTAAAATGGACCCTAGTGTTTACCTGCTTTCAACAATGTCTGAGTACATCCACAACCACCCAACTGCCAAAACGAATCCTCATTCCCACCTGCAATCAGCATGTACTCACATCAGGGTGGTAAAAACAAGGACTGCAGATGCTGGGAACCAGAGTCTAGCTTAGAGTGCTGCTGGAAAAGCACAGCAGGTCAGGCAGCATCCGAGGAGCAGAAAAATTGACGTTTCGGGCAAAGGTACTTCATCATCTATTCCTGATGAAGGGCTTTTGCCTGAAACGTCAATTTTCCTACCCCTCGGATGCTGCCTGACCTGCTGTGCTTTTCCAGCACCACTCTAGAGTCATAGAGTCATTGAGATGTACAGCATGGAAACAGACCCTTCGGTCCAACCCGTCCATGCCGACCAGATATCCTAACCCAATCTAGTCCCACGTGCCAGCACCCGGCCCATATCCTTTCAAACCCTTCAAACCTTTCCTATTCATATACCCTTCCAAATGCCTCATAAATGTTGCAATTGTACCAGTCTCCACCACATCCTCTGGCAGCTCATTCCATACACGTACCACCCTCTGCGTGAAAAAATTGTCCGTTAGGTCTCTTTTATATCTTTCCCCTCTCACCCTACAACTATGCCCTCTAGTTCTGGACTCCCCAACCCCAGGGGAAAGACTTTGTCTATTTATCCTATCCATGCCCCTCATAATTTTGTATGATTTGGACTACGATCGAGCCCTCCACAATCACCTGATGAAGGAGCATCGTTCCGAAAGCTAGTGTGCTTCCAATTAAACCTGTTGGACTATAACCTGGTGTTGTGTGATTTTTAACATAATTTTGTAAACCTCTATAAGGTCACCCCTCAGCCTGCAACGCTCCAGGGAAAACAGCCCCAGCCTGTTCAGCCTCTCCCTGTAGCTCAGATTCTCCAACCCTGGCAACATCCTTGTAAATCTTTTCTGAACCCTTTCAAGTTTCACAACATCTTTCCGATAGGAAGGAGACCAGAATTGCACACAATATTCCAACTGTGGCCTAACCAATGTCCTGTACAGCCATAACATGACCTCCCAACTCCTGTACTCAATGCTCTGACCAATAAAGGAAAGCATACCAAACGCCTTCTTCACTATCCTATTTACCTGCGACTCCACTTTCAAGGAGTTATGAGCCTGCACTTCAAGGTCTCTTTATTCAGCAACACTCCCTAGGACCTTACCATTAAGTGTATAAGTCCTGCTAAGATTTGCTTTCCCAAAATGCAGCACCTCACATTTATCTGAATTAAACTCCATCTGCCACTTCTCAGCCCATTGGCCCATCTGGTCCAGATCCTGTTGTAATCTGAGGTAACCCTCTTCGCTGTCCATTACACCTCCAATTTTGGTGTCATCTGCAAACTTACTAACTGTACCTCTTATGTTCGCATCCAAATCATTTATGTAAATGACAAAAATTAGAGGGCCCAGCACCAATCCTTGTGGCACTCCACTGGTCACAGGCTTCCAGTCTGAAAAACAACCCTCCACCACCACCCTCTGTCTTCTACCTTTGAGCCAGTTCTGTATCCTAATGGCTAGGTCTCCCTGTATTCCATGAACCCTAACATCAGCTTAACAATTTATTTGCACCTCAAGTAAGTTCCTGGCATGTTTAAACAATAAGATTGACACCACTGCATTGAAAATGAATTGCAAACAAGGCATGACTTTACAGCTTTCATTTACCAAACTGCATTGCACAAAAGGACATTTATGCAACTTGAGCAGCACAGTGGCTCAGTGGTTAGCACTGCTGCCTCACAGTGCCAGGGACCCCGGTTTGATTCCATCCTTTAGGTGACAGTCTGTGTGGAGTTTGTACATTCTCCCCGTGACTGCGTGGGTTTCCTCTGGGTGCTCCAGTTTCCTCTCACAGTCCAAAATCCAAGTTAGGTGGATTGGCCATGCTAAATTGCCCACAGTGTCCAGAGATGTGTGGGTTGGGTGGATTAACCATGGGAAATGTAGGGATAGGGTAGAGGTCTGGTAGGATGCCCTTCAGAGGTCGGTGCAGACTTGATGGGCCAAGCAGCCTTTTTCTGCACGATAGGGATTCTACGATGTAGGGAGAAATTATACTGTCAGGGATGGATTGAACAGGCTTAAACTCTTTTCTCTGGAGAAAGTGGAGAGGTGACTAAAAAGAAGTTTTGGAAAGTGTATTGAGTCTGTTTCCACTGCACTTTTAGTGCATCCAGCCAAGAAAAGAAAACTGTTACAAAATTCTTCCTTAACTCCACCCTAGAGTGTATCTTAAATCTCTGTCCTCTTCTTACAATCCCTTCTACCAGTGGAAACAAAGTGTCCCCATCAACTCCATCAACACACCTCATCATTTCAATTACATTTCCTGACTCATCTCTACTCCAAAAAGCAAAGGCACCTACACGTCTGGTCTCTCCACCTAACTTACATCCTCAACTGTGGTACCATATTGGTACATCTCCTCAGTGGCCTTGACATTCCCATGATGTGCAGTGCCCAGAATTAAACAAAATCTTTCAGCTAAAGTTTAACAAGTGATTGATGAACTTTTGTCACAACTTCCTTGATTCTGTGCTCTGTGTCTTCGCTAATAAAGCTCAGGAGCTTGTATTCTATCTTAACAACTTGTCCTGTCATCTTCAAAGGTTTATACATGACCCCAGGTTTCTTTGTTCCTGCACCTATTCTTGTTTTTACGTGGTCAAAAGTCATAAAGAGAAACTATACAATTATATTAATGAGCCCATACAAAGGACAGTGAATGTGTTCTATGTTATCCATCACGTGCATAACAGCCTGAAGCCTGAAATCAAGTAAAAGAAAATTACAATATGTCATTAAGCAGTCTGACATTTGATTTCTTTTGTGGCCATTAGTCTTTTTTTTACTCTCTTTTGAACATCTCATTAGTGTGCTCATCAAAGTACAAGATATCAATGATCAGGATGAAGCTTCTCTCTATTTCCAGCGTTCAATTTCAACTAGACTCAGGGCATAAACTAGGGGATAGCTAGCCTCATCAATGTAAAAAGTGTAAGAAATACAGGAGATAAGTCAAAACATCCAGGTAAATAGCATCAAGCTTAAGCAATATCCAAGCAAGCCTTTTGAGGTGGTTATGTGCTAAGAAGGGGGAATGGTTGTGTGGAGAGGGAGTTGCTGACTGCAGTAATTTGAAGAGATAGAATCAGCCTCATAGCAGCTACACTTCTTTGCCTTTAAGCCTTTTACTGATGATCAGGATTAAGCAGCCTTGAACATGGGCATGTATAGTATCAAAGTGGCTTGAACAAATACTGAAGGTGGAAGTCCATGATACATATAGAATAGAGTCCCTACAGTGTGGAAGCAGGTCATTTGGCCCATCAAGTCCACATCAATCCTTCTAAGGGCATCCCACCCAGACCCACCCCTATCCTGTAACCCTGCATTTCCCATTGGCTCGCCCACCTGGCCTGCACATCCCTGGACACTATGGGCAATTTAGCATGGCCAATCCACCCTAACCTGCACATCTTTGGACTGTGGGAGGAAACCAGAGCAAGTGAAGGGAACCCTGCAGACATAGGGAGAATGTGCATACTCCACACAGACAGCCACCCAAGGATTGATTCAAACCCAGGTCCCTGGTGGTGTGAGGCAGCAGTGCTAACCACTGAGCCACCATGCCACCCTAATACAGCTAATCAATCAAGTATGATTTTCAATGGAAACTCTTGGAAGATATTGTCAAAGAGCTGAGAATGTGTGTTGTTGTATCCAAGATTTGGCATTGTGGGGATGCAATCAGTTGTGCTAAATCCTTGAATTAAAATTTTCAAGCTATTAAGTGGAACAGATGGGGTAGATAGAAACTATCTCCATTAATTGAGGAGACTCGAACCAGGAAACATAGTTTAAAAGTTCTGTTCATTAGTCTCTTCATCTTGTGCAAAAATAGCAACAGAAATTTTACAGCAGCACATAGATATGAATTATTCCATGACATTCTTAAACGTGATAGTCAGCGGTTCATCAAAACAAATATTGCACCAACCTTTAAATAGCCACGTAAATTACACTGACATGAACACACACGTATCACTCTTCTCACCTCCATTGTGGCTTCCTATTTTGTCTGCATTATGTTCCACTGGATGCAGTAATGGTACAACCGTACCTTGGTCTGGTTTTGTGTAAGTTAGAATAAGTTTATCAATGTTGCTGAAAAACTGAGGCGGAATTCCTTCCGATGTCTGTTGAGTGAAAGAGTAAAATAACAATAAATTAGATTACGATATCTGATACTGAAGTGTAAGTCAGCTGGGGTGCTCAATCTCTCCAGGTTGGCTGTTAACTAACAGAACGCAGCAGCTCCCAAATCAATTTCTTTAAACATCTAGAAATATAAGGATCAATGATTGTATGGGAACATAAACTCCACGCATCCTTCCAAATCATATATCACTCCAGTTTGGATATAGAATCCCTAAAGAGGGAAAAGAGGCCATTTGGCCCATCAAGTTCACACTGACCCTCTGAAGAGCATCCCATTCAGACCCACCCCCAAACCCTATCCCTGTAACTTTGCATTTCCCATGGTTAAACCAACCATCCTGCACATCTCTCAACACTGCAGGCAATTTAGCATGGTCATTCCGCCTAACCTGCACATCTTTGGACTGTGGGAAGAAACTGGAGCACCCAAAAGGAACCTACACAGACATAGGGAGAATGCGCGAACTCCACAGACTGTCGGCTGAGACTGGAATTAAACCCAGGTCCGTGTGAGGCAGCAGTGCTAACTACTGAGCCACTGTGCCATCCATATATGTCACTGTTCTGTCATAGTCTGTGAGTCAAAATCCCAGAAACCTCTACTTAACATCAACCCCAAAGAGCTGTCAGAGCTTAGTCATTGTGCGTTTAAAGTTGTGATTGACTTATCTCTAAATGCCAACAATGTAAAGGAATGTGGGGAAAAGACATTGAAGTGAATGATCAGCCATGATTGTTTTGAATGGCAGAAGAGGATTCAACAGGCTGAATGACCTACTTCTGTTATTATGTTCCCCTCGAACATATCTTCAACACCATAGACTGCAGTGGTTCAAACAGAAGCATAATGGTGATGGGTAATAAATGCCAGATTTACCAGAGATACTCATACTAGAAGTTATTTTAAATGTCAGAGAGACTACCAAGAATCACATATATGCGATACTGATCATACATTATAGAGTAAATCAGTATGGCCCAGTATATTGCTATGTCCTGAGATATTGCATTCTGTATATTGTTTGGTAACTTACCATTTTCTTACAGCAAGCAAGTGAGATAAATATATCGTGCCAGAACACAGTCTGCTATTTACATTCGGAAGATATTCACTTGGCACTTGAATTTAAGAACAGTTTTAATGACTTAATCTCTTTTAGTTCAAAACAGGAAAAGAATCTGCAAAGCTATTCTCAGGGTGCGCTGTTGAAAAGTTATTTAACTCTCCTCTGGAACCAGTTGTTGTGGAATTCAGTTTTTATTTCTTCTTGGCTAAATCTGTCCTCACGTGCAATAACAAATCTCTTAAGATTTCTGTACTGCACCAATTCAAGCCTTCTACAACTCCTTGATCTTCATCACTATACCTTTCGTGGCCATTCTTCCAAACACCTTTCCCTAATTTCTGGAATTCCATCTCTTGGCCTCTCCACATCTCTGCCTCCATCTCTTCTTCAAAACATACTTGCTTGATCAAGCTTTTAATCACTAATCTAATGTCTCCTTCAGTGCCTTATCCAGGTCGATACTTTTTGAGCTTCTCACTGAGGTAAGTGTTGGTTGCAAGTCCTCTGCACCCTTTTTAACCTGTTGCCATGGAATCCCTAAGTGTTGGAAGCAGGCCATTTGCCCCATTGAGTCCACACTAATCTGTGAAGAGCATCCCACCCAGGTCCATCACTCTAACCCTGTATTTCTCATAGTTACCCACCTAACCTGCACATCCCTGGATAATTTATCATGATCAATCCACCTAACCTGCACAGCTTTGGACTGTGGGAGGAAACCAGAGCACCTGGAGGAAACCCACATGGACACAGTGAAAACAAGCAAACTCAACATAGTCACGTAAGGGTGGACTTGAACCCTGACCCCTGGCACTATGAGGCAGCAGTGCTAACCACTGAACTACCATGTTGCTGTCTGGGATCCTGTCTTTAAAAGGTGTCCCCATTAAATGAAAATCCAATTTTCTGGAAGCCACAGCAATCATGGCCATTTCAAAGGGTTGAGTGGAATTTAATGGGGCCCTTTCAAATGTGTTGGGAGGTGAGGTGAGCAGGGAATCAAGAAGGCAGATGGGGGATGGTGTGCCCATCATCTTCCCAATGCTTCAGAATTTTATCAGTGGTGGAGAAGATGAAGGACCACCCTTCCACACAAAGATCAATTGATCTCAAGCTACGAGAGTCTTTCCCCACTGTCACTGGCACCTTACCAGGAGTGGTGGGGGCAGTGAGAAATATGGTAGCCTGTATGGGCAAAACACACACTCATGCTCCGTGTAAATTGGCTGCCAATTTTTGTACATTACAACAAATGTCTGTATTTAAAACTATCCCATTGATTATGAAGTGCTCTGGGAAACTCTGGGTGAAGAGCACAATGTGAATGCAAGTCTTCCTTTCTTCTTTCTACATATGCAGAGAATGTCCAGTGAGAGTCTGCAACAACCATTTAATAAATGTTGGATGCTGGCACATGCACTTCATTTTGCTGATAGATAAGGACAACTCCATCTCAGCCAATTGGGGATTCTAAGTCAATCTAGTAGATGATGAGTTATTGCTTGTGCTCCTGTCCCTTTAAGAAATGGGATCTCATCTCCAAGACGTCTTGATCAATTGTTAAGGTAGGCAGCCCTGCAGTCTCAGCAGTGCTACAGGGAGAAACCAAGAAAGGTGCCAAAGACACCACCTTCAGACCAAGGTAAAGAGGATCAGAGTCACTGGGTTAGATGGGCAGGCTCCAAATGTTTGTGAGGCCAGGGGCAGGTGCTTGGTGGGTGCAAGAGGCTGTTACTGCCAACAGAGTGCCTGTGCCCCAAGACCTGAGCGAGATATCAGCTTTCACCAGCTGGTCTCCTCCTAAATAGCACAAACCCAACCGCTGTTGGTAAATTGCCATGGTGGCAGGAAGAGAACCTGAACCAGCAAAGCAAGTGGTGAGTCCAGAACCAGGGCTCACAGTCTAAGGACACAGGGTAGGTCATTTCAAACTGAGATGAGGAGAAATTTCTTCATCCAGAGAAGTGGTTGAGGCCAAAACATTAAATGTTTTCAAAAAGGAGTTAAATGCAGCTCTTAAAACTATAGGGATCAAAGGATATAGAGAGAAAGCAGGAACAGGGGACTGAATTGGATGATCAGCCATGATCATATTGAATGATGGAGCAGGCTTGAAGGGCTGAATGGCCTACTCCTGCTCCTGTTTCTATAATTTCCTCCAGCCCTATAATTCTCAAGAACATTTGGTGATCTTGGCTGGGAGGGGAACTGTATCCACTGTCCTTGCCCCTTCTGGGTGTTAAAGATTTGGAAGGTTCTGTCCAAGAAGGAGAAAGTGACAACTGCAGATGCTGGAGATCAGAGTCGAGAGTGTGGTGCTGGAGAAGCACAGTAGGTCAGGTAGCATCCAAGGATCAGGAGAATCGACATTTCAGGCATAAGACCTTCATCAGGAATTGTGTCCATCCAGGGATAGCGTGCTCATTGTCCAAGGAGCCTTGGTGAGTTGTTACAGTGTGTCTTGTAAATACATTACTGCCAAGTGCATATACCAATCTGTGACTCGACTAATCATTGAGTCATAGGGTCATGGAATATTCCATGGCACTGTTTGAAGAAGAACAGCAAAGTTCATCCGGAAACCAGGTCACCATTTAACCTTCCACCAACCTCTTTAAAAAGATGATCGGGCTATTTATCTCATTGTTATTCAGGGATCTTGCTCTGTGTAAATTGGCTGCCAACTTTTGTACATTATAACAAATGTCTGTATTTAAAACTATTCCATTGATTATGAAGTGCTCTGGGAAACTCTGGATGAAGAGCACAATGTAAATGCAAGTCTTCCTTTCTTCTTTCTACATATGCAAAGAATGTCCAGTGAGAGTCTGCAACAACCATTTAATAAATGTTGGATATTGGCACATGCACTTGATTTTGCCTGATAGGTAAGGACAACTCCATCTCAGCCAATTGGGGATTCTAAGACAATCTAGTAGATGATGAGCTATTGCTTGTGCTCCTGTCCCTTTAAGAAATGGGATCTCATCTCCACGGAAACCCATTCTTTGGTCCAACCCGTCCATACCGACCAGATATCCCAACCCAGTATAGTCCCACCTGCCAGCACCCGGTCCATATCCCTCCAAACCCTTCCTATTCATATACCCATCCTAATGCCTATTAAATGTTGCAATTGTACTAGTCTCCAAAACTTCCATACACATACCACCCTCTGCGTGAAAATGTTGCCCCTTAGGTCTCTTTTATATCTTTCCCCTCTCACCCTAAACCTATGCTCTCTAGTTCTGGACTCCCCACCCCAGGGAAAAGTCTATTTACCCTATCCATGCCCCTCATAATTTTGTAAACCTCTATAATGTCACCCCTCAGCCGCCGACGCTCCAGGGAAAACAGCCTCAGCCTGTTTAGCCTCTCTCTATAGCTCAAATCCTCCAACCCTGGCAATATCCTTATAAATCTTCTCGAGGGCAGTTTTCCCAGTTTTGGTTCAAGCTGCAGATAGTAGCATGGAGGACATCACCGGATCACCAAGTTTGGGTTTGTCATTGTAGCTGTAATGACTAGGTCAATGCTGGGTTGTTTTTCTATTTTCATTCCTTTTAGAATTGATACAGAGGGATTGCTATACAACTTCAGAGGTAATGTGACTGTTAGCCATATTTCTGTAGGTCTTAGTTACATGTAGGTCAAACCAACTAAGTACAGCAAACTTTTTTCCCTACAGGACACTCAAGGACACTAGATCTTTAGAACAATCATTTCGCTGTCATCATTAAACTGGCTTTTAATTCATTTAATTTTCATTAAATGAATTTTAAATTCCACCAGCTGCCATGGTGGGATTTATCCTCTTAGACTCATGCAACATGGAAACAGACCCTTCGGTCCAACCAGACCATGATCCCAAACTAAACTAGTCCCACTTGCCTGCACTTGGCCCATATCCCTCCAAACATTTCCTACTTGTGAACTTATCCAAATGTCTTTTAAAGGTTGTAACCTGCATCCACCACTTTCTCTGGCAGTTCATTCTACATACAAACCACTTCCCATGTAAAAACATTGCCCCTCATGTCCATTTTAAATATTTCACTTCTCACCTTAAAATTTGACCACGAAGTTTTAAATTGCCCCACCCTAGGGAAAAGACCTTTGTCATTCACCTTATCTATACCCCTCATGATTTTATAAACTTCAATAAAGTCACCCCTCAACCTCCTACGCTCCAATGAAAAAAGTCCCAGCCTTTCCAGTCTATTTTTATATCTCAAACCCTCCATTCCCAGCAACATCCTGTTAAATCTTTTCTGAACCCTCTCCTGTTTAATAATGTCCATCCTGTAACAGGATGACCAGAACTACACAAAGTACTCCAGTAGGGGTCTCACCAATGTCCTGTACTAACTCAATATGACAACCCAACTCCTATACTCAAGATCTGACTAATGAAGGCAAGCATGCTAAACACCTTCTTAACCACCCTGTCTACCTGTGAAGCAAATTTCAAAGAATTATGTACCTGAACCCCTAGGTCTCTCTGTTCTACAACACTACTCAGGGCTCTAACATTAATTGTATAAGTCCTGCCCTTGTTTGTTTTACCAAAATGCAATACCCTCGCACTCCACCTGCCACTCCTTAGCCCATTGACCCAATTGATCAAGATCTGTTTGCAAAATTAGATAGCCTTCCTCCCTGTCCACTATACCACCAATTTTGGTGTCATCCGCAAACTTAGTAACCATGCTTCCTATATTCTCATCCTTCCCCAAGTACTAGCTTCAGCCTCTGGTTTACTAGACCAGTGTCACTGCCACATGACTGTAGGATGCCGCCAATGCTAACTGCCCTGGTAAGCGACTATACACTTCAGCAATGGGCCCAAATTGTGAGATGCTAGTACCAGTTAAAGCTGCATTGCACTGCTAAGGGACAGCCTGAACCACTTAAGAGGAAGTAATTTTATTCTGATCAGGAAAAGACAGAAGAATGGCACAAGATAGAAAATAGTAGGCTCCAAAGTTTTCTGTCTTGGCACTGAAGCAGGACCTCTCCACCTCTCCACCCCTCTCCACCCCAACCACCACCTGCCGAGCGCCAGTGCACGATTCGAGCACAGATGTCTCACCCCTGTCCAAACTAAGCAGTCCCTCCAGCTCCTGATGAAGAGTCATCAAGATTCAAAACATTAGCTTGCTGTCTCTCCACAGATCCTGACCCATTGTGATTTCCAGCATTTTTTGTTTTCAGTCCCTCTAGAACCCTGGGCCCTGGTTAGTAGTGACCTGCACTTGAGGCCTCATATCCCTGCTGAGGCATCATATTCCTGCTGAGGCCTCAGAACCCTTTGGAAGCCTCAGATCCTTGCATAGGCCTCAAATCCCCAGAAATACCTCAGATCCCTGCGGAGGCTTCAGATTCCCACAGAGGCCTCAGATCCCTGCGGAGGCCTCAGATCCCCACAGAGGCCTCAGATCTCTGCGGAGGCCTCAGATCCCCACAGAAGCCTCAGATCCCTGTTGAGGCCTCTGAATCCTATGGAGGCCTCTGAACCCTGCAGAGGCCTCAGATCCCTGCAGATGCCTCAGAACCCTGTGGAGTTCTCATATCCCTGCTGAGGCCTCAGATCCCTGTGGAGGCTTCAGAACCCTGCAGAGGTCGCAGATCCCTGCAGAGGCCTCAGATCCCCGCAGATGCCTCAGAACCCTGTGGAGGTCAATGATGGCAGTCAAGCCCCAAGGGCTTTCAAAATGTTGTGACAAAACTTCAATGATCTCACATGAGATCAAGACCACGTATCTTCAAATGTCAATTCCCACCACTGAACCATTAGTGTTCACATACATTGTTTCATGCAGAATTTTTGAAGTCAAGATAAAACCATTTAACACCTCTGATACCTCATCCTGTAGACCTTGGTGGCTTTAACAAACACTATCAAACATAAATACTTGTACGATGATAGCAACAGTCAGTAAAAATCAACCAGCAACGAGCCCACAAATAATTGACAATGAACCCTTTAAATAGTAATAGTTGGGCCTGTATTTTGCCTTATTTCATTTATTTATTGTCACATGTACGTGTTACATGTATTATTACAAATATTGTGAAAAGTGTTGTATAATGTCAGCATTTTCTGGCATCATCTTAAAATACAGAAAATAAACCAGGACAGAGAATATAAAATTAAGGATATAAAGTTAAGAGTTCGACTTTATAGTCTTTTTTCTTAATTTCTTAGTTGTGGGCATGGATCCAGGCTCTTCCATCCTGATGCTGAGACCAACAACAGATCAAAGCAGTAGGCCAACCTTGAGATCCTTTGCCATGTCTTTGCCACTGGAGCCATTCTTTGCCTCCACTGACATCATCATTGTCATGAGACCACGTTGGGCCGATCTTGGCAGTGCAGCCTCCAATGATGATGTAGAGCCCTGAACGAGGCTCAAACTTGTCTCTGGGCCCACCATGCCATTGATGCTGCCAGGTCCCGTATTAGGCCCAAACCGCCTCCCAGCATGCCTCAGAAACTGTGGTAGTGAACTGCTTTCCTGAACTGCTACAATCATTTGCTTTAGGTAGACTCACCATGCCATTAAGTGGGGTGTTCCAGGATTTTGATCCAGCAACATTTAAGGAACAGCGATATTTTCCAAGTCAGGCTGGTGAGTGGTTCAGAGAGGAACTTGCAGGTGGTGGCGTTCCCATGTATTTGCTGCCATTGTTCTTTTAGACTGTAGTAGGTATGGAAGGTTCTGTCTAAGTAGCCTTGGTGAATTCCTGCAGTTCATCTTGTAGATAGTACACACTGCTGCGACTGAGCGTCAGTGGAGGAGGGGGGTGTATGTTTGAAGATGTGGTGCTAATCAAGCAGGCTGCTTTGTCCTGGATGGTTTGCTATTGTAGTTTGGTGTTGTTGGAGCTTTACTCATCCAGGCAAATGCAAAGTATTCCATCACACTTCTGATTTGTGCCTTACATATGGTATGGCTTGGGGAAGTCAGGAGGTGAGTTACTTACTGCAAGATTCATAACATCTGACTTGCTTTTGTAACCAGAATATTACAGTTCAGTTTCTCAACAATGTTAATCCCCAGGATGTTGACAGTAGGAGATTCAGAGATGGTAAAGCCATTGAAGGTAAAAGGCTGTGGATGTGAGTTTGCTCGGTGAGCTGGAAGGTTCAGTTTCAGACGTTTCATCATTATATTTAGGGGAACAGATAGAAGGTTTTGTGCGAATGAGAGAGCCTCACAATTGGTGTGTTGCCTCCTAGGTGCCGGGGTTTGTGATGTCTCTGATCATGTTTTCAGGATCCTTGAGGGGGAGGGGTAGCAGCCCCAAATCATGGTCCACATAGGCAGCAACTACATAGGTAGGAAGAAAGGTGGGGATCTAAGGTAGAAATTCAGGGAGCTAGGGTGGAAGCTTAGAGCTAGAACAAACAGAGTTGTTATTGCTGGTTTGTTGCCTGTGCCATGTGCTAGTGAAGTGAGGAACAGGGAGAGCGTGGAGCTGAACATGTGGCTGCAGGAGGGAGAGTTTTGGATTCTTGGATAATTGGAGCTCTTTCTGGGGAAGTTGGGATCTCCACAAACAGGATGGTCTTCACCTGAACGAGAGGGGTACCAATATCCTGGGTGGAGAATTTGCTCACACTCTTCGGGGGGGGATTAAAACTAATGCAGCAGGGGGGTGGGAACCTGAATTGCAGTTCCAGTGTACAGGAGGTTGAGGGTAATGAGGTCAAGGATAGGTTTACAAGGTTGCAAGAGGGCACTGGCAATCAGGATGTTGGTGCCAGGAACATCGGACTAAGGTGGGTGAACTTGCAGCATGGTTTGGTACCTGGGATTTCGATGTTGTGGCCATTTCAGAGACATGGCTAGAGGAGGGACAGGAATGATTGTTGCAGATTCCGAGATTTAGATGTTTCAGCAAGAACAGAGATGATGGTAAAAGGGGGGAAGGTGTGGCATTGTTAATCCGGGGCAGTATTAGATTACTTACAGTGTGGAAACAGGCCCTTCGGCCCAACAAGTCCACACCGCCCCGCCGAAGTGCAACCCACCCATACCCCTACATGTACCCCTTACCTAACACTACGGGCAATTTAGCATGGCCAATTCACCTGACCTGCACATCTTTGGACTGTGGGAGGAAACCGGAGTACCCGGAGGAAACCCACGCAGACATGGGGAGAACGTGCAAACTCCACACAATCAGTCGCCTGAGGCGGCTAACCACTGTGCCACCATGCCGCCCACTATTACAGCAGCTGAGAGAACATGTGAGAACTCATTCACTGAGGTAGTTTGGGCTGAGGTTAGAAACAGAAAAGGAGAGGTCACCCTGTTGGGAGTTTTCTATAGGCCTCCAAAGTGTTCTAGGAAATAGAGGAAAGGATAGCAAAGATGATTCCCGATAGCAGTGAGAGTAACAGGGTAGTTATTATGGGGGACTTTAAATTCCCCAATATTGACTGGGAATACTGTAGTTCAAGTAGTTTAAATGGGTCAGTTTTTGTTCAATGTGTGCACAGTATGTAGACAGGCCAACAAGGGGCAATGCCATATTGGATTTGGTACTGGGGAATGAACCCGGCCAGGTGTTAGATTTGAAGGTTGGTGAGCACTTTGGCAATAGTGACTATAATTCGGTTATATTTACAATAGCAATGGGCAGGAATAGGTATATATTGCAGGGAAAGCGGTATAACCGGGGGAAAGGCAATTATGATGCGATTAGGCAAGATTTGGGATGCATAGGATGGGAAAGAAAACTGCAGGGGATGGACACACTTGAAATGTGGAGCTTATTCAAGGAATAGCTACTGCAGGTCTTTGATAAGTATTTCCCTATCAGGCAAAGACTTAGTTGTCGAGAGAGGAAGCCATAGTTTATTTAAAAAGTTGAAGGCCTTGTCAAGAGGAAGAAGAAGGAAGAGGATGAGGCATGAAGGCTCAGTTAGGGGGCTTAAGAGTAATAAGTTAACCAGAAAAGACCTAAAGAGAGGACTAAGAAGAGCCAGGAGGGGACATGAGAAGTTTTTGGTGGATAGAATCAAGGAAAACCCTAAGGCCTTCTATAGAAAAATCAGGAAAAAAAGAATGACTGAGTAAGATTAGGACCAATCAAAGATAGTATGGAAAGTTGTGTGTGAAATCTGAGGACATAGGGAAAGCGCTTAATGAATACTTTTCATCAATATTCACATTGGAAAAGGGCAATGTTAGTGAGAATACAGAGACACAGGCTACAAGATTAGATGAGATCGAGGTTGACAAAGAGGAGGTTTTAGCAATTTTGGAAGATCTGAAAATAGATAAGGCCCCAGGGCTGGATGGGATTTATCCTCTGATTCTATGGGAAGCCAGGGAGGAGATTGCGAAGCCTTTGGTTTTGAACTTCATGTCATCATTGTCGACAGGTATAGTGCCAGAAGACTGGAGGACAGCAAGTGTTGTTCCCTTGTTTAAGAAGGGGAGTCGGGACAGGCCTGGTAATTATAGGCCAGTGAGTCTTACTTCGGTTGTGGGTAAGGTGTTGGAAAAGATTATAAGAGATAAGATTTATAATCATCTGGAGAGGAATAATTTGATTAGGGATAGTCAACACGGTTTTGTGAAGGATAGGTTGTGCCTCACTAACCTTAATGAGTTCTTTGAGAAGGTGACAAAACAGGTGGATAAAGGTAAAGCAATTGATGTGGTGTATATGGACTTCAGTAAGGCGTTTGATAAGGTTTCACACAGTAGGCTATTGCACAAAATACGGAGTTTCGGGATTGAAGGTGATTTTGTGGTTTGGATCAGAAATTGGCTAGCTGAAAGAAGACGGAGGGTGATGGTTGATGGGAAATGTCCACCCTTGAGTTCAGTTACCAGTGGTGTGCCACAAGGATCTGTTTTGGGGCCACTGGTGTTTGCCATTTTTATAACTGATCTGGATGTGGGTGTAGGAGGATGAGTTAGTAAATTTGCGGATGACACTAAGGTAGGCAGAGTTGTGGATAGTGTCGAAGTTTGTTGTGGGTTACAGAGGGACATAGATAAGATGTAGAGCTGGCTGAGAAGTGGTAAATGGAGTTTAATGTGGAAAAGTGTGAGGTAGTTCACTTCGGAAGAAGTGACAGGAATGGAGAGTACTGGGCTAATTGTAAAATTCTTGGCAGTGTAAATAAACTGCGAGATCTCAGTGTCCTGGTGCATAAATCCCTGATAGTTGCCACCCAGGTGGATAGTGTTGGTAAAAAGTCATGTGGTGTGTCAGCATTTATTGGTAAGGGGATTGGGTTTCAGAGCCACAAGATCATGCTTCAACTGTACAAGACACTGGTAAGGCCGCACCTGGAGTAATGTTTACAGTTTTGGGCACCACATTATAGAAAGGATGTGGAAGCTTTGGAAAGGGTTCAGAGGAGATTTATTAGGATGTTGTCTGGTATGGAAAGAAGGTCTTACGAGGAAAGGCTGAGGGAACTGAGGCTGTTTTCATTGTTGAGAAGAGGGTGGAGAGGTGACTTAATTGAGACGTATGAGATAATCAGAGGGTTAGATAGGATGGACAGTGAGAACCTTTTTCCTCAGATGGTGAAGGCTAATGTGAGGGGATATAGCTTTAAATTGAGGGCTGATAGATTTAGGACAGATATTAGGGGCAGTTTCTTCACTCAGAGAGTAGTAGGGGTGTGGAACGGCCTGCCTGCAACAGTGTGAGACTCACTGAGATTAAGGGCATTTAAATGGGCATTGAACATTTGTATGGATAATAATGGAACAGTGTATGGACATCAGAGTATTTTCAAAGGTTGGCGCAACATCAAGGGCCAAAGTGCCTGTACTGCGCTTTAACATTCTATGTTCATACTAGGTAAAAACATCATCAGTGAGCCTCGGTGAAGCGGTGATGTTATGCCCCCCTTCCTATTTATGTGTTTGGGTTTCTTTGGGTTGGTGATGTCATTTCTGGTTCTTTTTCTGAGAGGATGGTAGATGGGGTCCAAATTAATGTGTTTGTTGATAGTGTTCTGGTTGGAGTGCCATACTTCGAGGAATTCTCATGCGTGTCTCTGTTTGGCTTGTCCAAGTATAGGTGTGTAGTCTCAGTCAAAGTGATGATCTTCCTCATCCGTATGTGAGGATACTAGTGATAGTGGTTCATTTCTTTTTGTGGCTAGTTGATGTTCATGAATCCTGGTGGTCAGTTCTCTGCCTGCCTGCAATGTACACACCAATGTAGTGTTTATTACAGTCATAGAGTCATAGAGATGTACAGCATGGAAACAGACCCTTAGGTCCAACTCATCTATGCTGACCAGATATCCCAACCTAATCTAGTCCCACCTGCCAACACCCAGCCTGTATCTTTCCAAACCCTTCCTATTCATATACTCATCCAGATGCCTCTTAAATGTTGCAATTGTACCAGCCTCCACCATTTCCTCTGGCAGCTCATTCCATACACGCTCCACCCTCTGTGTGAAAAGGTTGCCCCTTGGGTCTCTTTTATATTTTTCCCCTCTCACCCTAAGCCTATGGCCTCTAGTTCTGGACTCCCCGAGCCCAGAGAAAAGACCTTGGCTATTTATACTATCCATGCCCCTCATGATTTTATAAACCTCTATAAGGTCACCCCTCAGCTTCCAACACTCCAGGGAAAACAGCCCCAGCCTGTTCAGCCTCTCCTCGTAGTTCAAATCCTCCTCCCCTGGCAACATCCTTGTAAATCTTTTCTGAACCCTTTCAAGTTTCACAACATCCTCCTGATGGGAAGGAGACCAGAATTGCACGAAATGTTCCAACAGCTGCCTCACCAATGTCCTGTACAGTCGCAACATGACCTCTTAACTCCCGTACTCAATACTCTGACCAATAAAGGAAAGCATACCAAACGCCTTCTTCTCTGTCCTATCTACTTGCGACTCCACTTTCAAGGAGCTATGAACCTGCACTCCAAGGTCTCTTTGCTTAGCAACACTCCCTAGGACCTTACCATTAAGTGTACAAGTCCTACTAAGATTTGCTTTCCCAAAATGCAGCACCTTGTATTTATCTAAATTAAACTCCATCTGACACTCCACAGCCAATTGGCCCATCTGATCAAGATCCTGTTGTAATCTGAGGTAACCTTCTTCACTGTCCATTACACTTCCAATTTTGATGTCATCTGCAAACTTACTAACTGTACCTCTTATGCTCACATCCAAATCATTTATATAAATGATGAAAGGTAGTGGACCCAGCACCGATCCTTGTGGCACCCCACTGGTCACAGGCCTCCAGTCTGAAAAAATCCCTCCACCATCACCCTCTGTCTTCTACCTTTGAGTCAGTTCTGTATCCAAATGGTTAGTTCTCCCTGCATTCTGTGAGATCTAGTCTTGCTAACCAGTCTCCTATGGGGAACCTTGTCGAATGCCTTGCTAAGTCCTTGCAAGGTAAAGTGCTATTGCTAAATTTTCTGTTGTTGGAGATGGTCATTGCCTGGCACTTCTGTGGCACAACTGTTATTTGCTACTTGTCAGCCCAAACCTGTACATTGTCCAGGTCTTGCTGCATTTGGGCATGGACTGTGTCAGTATCTAAAGAACTGTGAATGGCACTCAACATTATACAATCATAACACAGTCCAACTTCTGAAACTATAATTGAGGGAAGGTCATGAACTATAAGCATTGGAAGTCCCCTGAGGATCTCCTGGAGTGATGGCCTGAAGCTGAATGACTAACCTCCAATACCTACAGCCATCTTTCTTTATGACTGTACCTAGATTTCTCCTTAATTCCTATGGGCTCCTGTTTTGCTAGGGCTACTTGATGGCACATTCAGTTAAATACAGCCTTTACATCAAGGGATGTCACTCCCATCTCACCTCTGGCATTCAGTTCTTTTGTCTATGAACTAAGACTCTAATAACATAAGGAGCTGAGTGGTCCTGGCAGAAATCCAACGTTATTGCTAAGCTGGTGCTCCTTGATAGCACTGCTGATGACATATTCCATCACTTCACTGTTGATTGAGACTAGACTGATGGCAAGGTAACTAGCTGGGTTGGATTTGCTGCATATGTGTTCATCCATGCATCATTAAGAGAGGGCATTAGCTGTAGCATCAAGCTCTGAAATATCAGCACCGTTGTCAAAGCAGTATTACATGGGGATTGACTGAATGATCTGCCTATTATACGCTCACTCACTGACTATTGGCTAACCCCTCAGCAAAATGGCATTGAGTGCAGTTCACACCAAATGTGCATGACTCTCCCACTGGCATTAAACATCCAAACTTTTCAGCAACTGAGTCTACGATAAGAGACTGAATTAAAGTCCTGAAATTATTTTGTTCTGGTCTGAATAGAGCGCGACTTCCTCTGAATAACAAAAAGTACAATTAATCTCTGTCCCTCCATATTTTATAAAGCTTTAAGGTTTTCATGAAGACCTTTAGCTCGGGTTGTGGATGAGGTAGTTGGTTAGCTCGCCGAGTTAACCAACTGTCCCGTTTTAGAAAGCCTTCCCTTAAAATTATTGAACCTGTTGTCACTGCTGTGAGAAACTAAATTCCACAAAAGCAGACGATATCTTTCTCGGACATCTACTGTAATTTAGGAGGATAGTCACTAGAACAGTTTTGTTGTAGATGAATAAATTAGACTATGAAACAGAAAGTAATTTCTTTGAGACAATAAGTTGTTTTTATTAATGGGATGTGGGTATCACTGGTTGAACCAGCATTTATTGCCACGTTGCTGTTGGTCTGGAGTCACCAAACCAGGTAAAGAAAATGATGGGTGTTTTCTGATAATTAGCAATGATTACATGGTCATCATCAAGCTCTTAATTCCAAACTGTTATCTGCCATGGTACCATGAATCCGTATTTCCAGAATACTGCCTTGGTCTCTGAATTAATAATCATCCAGTGATAATGTCACTAGGCCAACACCTACCCACTAAATTTGCAACTCAATTGAGCAAAACAATGGAAAGGATTTAACACAATTCCATTTTGAAAGCTTTGGCCTTGAAATTAAGCTGTGAAGACATCAATAACATTTCTAACATTCATTTCAGTTCACTGAATCTTTAACCTGTCATTTAAAGGCCCTTACAGTTTTAATTGGACCAGTTTTTCTTTATTAAAAGTTGATCACGTAGAAAAAGACTAGGGGCTGGACAGTTATAAATTGAAATAACATTTATTGCTGACATATATCTTGAATCTACAAAAATTCAACAATATTACCGATACACTTCTAAATTTGTTTTTCAAAAAAACAAGAAAAATGCAAATCTGAATAAGAAATGAATGTGTGATTTTATCAGTCAGCCACTAAAAACGAAGGTATGAAATGAGAGCTTTTAAAATTTCTGATGTTTAGTGATTTACGATATGAATCAGTGTGACTTTATGAGATTGCGCTGTGCTGCGTTCATTCATTCAGACTGCGGTAATTAAGTTTTTAATGCCTTTCGCCAAATTATAGCAAAGCAAAGATTAAATTGTACAATGAGACAGTAAATCATTGTGTTAATCAGGTAAGAGGTAGAAAAGGCATTTTGTATTTCTTTTCCCCTAAAATTAGATGTAGAGTAATGCTCAGCTGGTGAGGGTTGAGAGACAAGAGTCACTGTGAGTGCATTTGATATTTAACTAGTTTTTTTTAAGAAAGACTGGATAGGCTGGGACCTTTCTCACTGGAGCATAGGAAGTTGAGAGGTGACCTTTTATTGAAGTTCATAAAATCATGTAGGGTATAGATAGAGTTAATAGTAGGTGTTTTTTTCCCCGAGGATGGAGGAATTTCAAGAGTAGGGGGCACACTTTTAAGGTGAGAGGGTAGAGATTTAAAAAGTCATGGGGGCAAATGTTTTACACAAAGGGTGGTTCACGAGTGGAATGAACTTCCTGAGGTAGTGGTGAATGTTGGATGAGTACATGAATGGGAAAGTTTTGGCAGGATATGGGCCAGGAGCAGGCAGGTGGGACTAGTTCAGTTTGGGATCATGTTTGGCATGGACTGATTGGACTGAGGGGTCTGTTACCATGCTGTACGACCCAATGGTTCTAATGATATAAAGGACATGATCTCATTGAATGATGGAACAAACAATGATTTGGATGGCCTACTTCTGATCCTGTAGGCGAAAGTGAGGACTGCAGATGCTGGAGATCAGAGTCAAGATTAGAGTGGTGCTGGAAAAGCACAGCAGGTCAGCCAGCATCCAAGGAGCAAGTAATTCGACATTTCAGGCAGGAGCCCTTCCTGAGGAATGATCAGGGCATTCCTGAGGAAGGGCTTTTGCCTGCTCTTCAGATGCTGCCTGACCTGCTGTGCTTTTCCAGCACCACTCTACTTCTGATTCTATGTCTTATGGTCTTATTACATAAAGAGAACAAAACGGAATCTCCCAAAAGTATGAACATGAACATATTACTGTGGTATCAGTCTCTATTCATTGCTTCTGGCGCAGGCTGCTCACAAAGCTTGCGCTGCCTGATAATTTGAGTGATGAGGCTTGACTTGGCAGGCAATAGGTCCTCAACACTAAATTCTAAGATTTTAGAGAGTACACTCTATCTCGCAGAGAGTTGCTCATTGCAACTCTCATATGCTCACTGTATCTATCACACTACTCAACCTACATACTGTGCTACTCAGTGTACCTATACTATGACTCTCTGTATCTATCAAGCTGCTCAGACACTATTCTTGTCAACACAAACTAGAACTGAAACCCTGTGCAGAACATCAACTCCTATGGCTTCCCGACCTCTCAAACATCACTCCCCCACACATCCACCAATGGACAGAAACCCACCAGTTGGTTGAAACCATGTCACTCACCCATTTCATGATGACCTGCTCAACCCACCTACTGTCCGTCTTTCATCTCAGCACCAAGTAAAGATAAACTTACTCCACAAGTTTGACCAACACAACTGTTTTGAATTAAAAGGACGTGAAATGCAAGAAATCATGAATGAGTTCCCATGCCAAAACTCACCTGGCGAATGGTGAACTACATCTGTGAGCTACCACAGTGAGAGTGGTCCTTGCTAAACAGGTTCAGGACGCTCTAGCCCCTGTATAACCAACTTCCATCACTGGGGCATCAGTACAAGCCTCTTATGCAGGGGTCTGTTCCCTCTACAGACCAGTAGAGGGCTCATATATAGGGGAAGGCAGCAGCATATCACTGGACTAGTAAGTCCCAGAGGCCCAGACAGTACTGTACTTCAGTTTAAAAGTTAGAATCATTGAATCCCTAAGCATGAAGCAGGCCACTCAGCCCATCAAGTCTACACCAACCTTCTGAAGGGCACAGCACCCAAACCCAGTAACCCTGCATGTTCCATGGCTAATTCGTCTAGCCTGCGCACTAGAGGGCAACTTAGCACGGCCAATCGACCTAACCTGCACACCTTTGGACTGTGGGAGAAAACTAGAGAAAACAGAGGAAACCCATACACATGGAGAAAATGTGCAAACTCCACACAGACAGTTATCAGAGGGTGGAATCAAACCTGGGTCCCTGGCACCATGAGGCAACAGTGCTTATCACTGAGGCACCGTGCCACCCTTTCTTGGTCATTTCTGAAGAAGTCATTGCAGACTCAAAATGTTAACTCTGTTTCTGTCTCCACAGATGCTGTTGGACCAGTTGATTACATCCAACACTCTCTGTATTTGTTTCACAGTGTCCGTGTGCTGCAGTGGAAGCTCAGAGTCACACGACGCAAAGACTGCTTTCTGCCAGCAACATTCAAACTGCTACCATCACAGCTGCAGATACCAGCATTCAGTCCAACAACTTTAGACTCCAGTCGTTTGCTAGAATTGTTTAGGCAACAGCTCTGAGGATTGGCAGTGGCTCTGTGGAGTGCAAATTCTGTCATAGCAACAGAATTCCTGCGCACACCATACCAACTTCTGAAGTGGAGTCACTGGACTTGAATTAACTCTGTTTTTCTCTCTACCAGACCTGCTGAGTTTCACCAGCAATTTCTGTTTCTGCTTGTTTCAGATCTCCAGCAACCGCAGTTCTTTGTTTCATGCAAGTGACCAATGATGTGGGTTGTTTTCAAATTGTATCAGAAGACTGAGATGAGCTGCAGTCATACTGGGAATATAGGCATACCTCACAAGCCTGTTCCATTATTCCATGACATCATGATTCAATTCTATATACTTGCACTGACATATACCCCTTAATAACTTCTTGACGAGCAATATTAGTTTCGGTTTTCATGCATGGTGTCCCAAAAGAGTTCATCAGAAAGGAATGAGTAACTGGCCATCTATCTTATTGGTGTCCGCGGGATCTTGCTGTGCCACTTTGGCTGCCAAATTGGCCTGCGCAGCAACAATTACACTTACAAAGTACGAGTAGCAATTAAACATTTTAGAAAGCACAGGGGAGGTAAAAAGAATCTACAGAATGCTTTCTTCCTGTTATTATCAGCTAACCTCAAAGTTAAGTACAAACATCCTGCAGCAGAGTTTGAGATGCAGCCAAGTTCCCTTGGGGCTTTTAACTGTAGACTTGTATTAAAATCCCTCCCCACCACCACCATGACAGTATTTGTTCTCTGCGCACAAACAAAATGCACAAGTGTGAAACATCCGGTATGAATGTGGTGATAGTAAGGTTTGCCACAATCGCCAATTCTGACCTGCTAGGATGAATGCTAAGCTTGCAAAACAGCAGGAACTTGTAAAAGGGTGCAGAGAGTCAAACCGCCCTTAAACACAGTCTGTCAGTACTCATAGGAGAAGCTTGTAGCTCAGTGGGCAGTGTTCTTGTCTCTACGCCAATGGGGCTCTGGGTTTAACTCCAGGATCCCACTCCAAAGAAGGGATGGCCAAGGAAGGGATGTTCAAAACAGATTGATTATCAAAAAGCATCAGTTTGCAAACCCTTCCAATGTATGCTGATGGCAGGCAGCAAAAGGGGGAAAAGGTCCATGGTCAGCTATGCAAATGAAAGACATTGGAGTCACTACCATCACTATCCATAGCTCCAGGCTACAACATGTATGTAAAAAATGTATGTTCCCACAGCAACTTGGATTCATAGAAACACAGAAAATAAGCCCTTTGGTACTTTATGCACCATTATTCAATATGATTAGATTCCCTACAGTGTGGAAAAAGGCCCTTCGGCTCAACAAGTCCACACTGACCCTCCGAAGGATTAACCCACACAGACCCATTTCCCACTGACTAATGCGCCTAACACTATGGGCAATTTAGCATGGCCAAATCACCTGACCTGCACATCTTTGGACTGTGGGAGGAAACCCATGCAGACACGGGGAGAATGTGCAAACTCCACACAGACAGTTGCCCGAGGCTAGAATTGAACCTGGGACCCTGGTGCTGTGAGACAGCAGTGCTAACCACTGAGCCACCATGCCACCCCAAATATGATCATGGCTGATCATCCAACTCAGCACCCTGTTCCCACTTTCTCCCCCATACCCTTTGATCCCTATGTCTCAAAGAACTATACCCAACTCCTTCTTGAAAACATTCAATGTTTTGGCTTCAACCACTTTCTGCAGCAGGGAATTCCAGAAGCTCATCACAGGAAAGATACTACAATGATGTCTGTAATATCCCCAGTAATATGAAAGTTCTAAAATGAATCATAACCAGCTTTATAAGGTTGATCGATGGGATATACTGAATATTATGAATTTTCTGTAGAGGCTACTAACCCCTGCAATTGAAGAAAAATCTACACATCTTTCTTAATCAGAGCCCAAAACAACATGGACTCAGACAGATCATCTTCAGACCAGTATATTTAATTAATTTGGAAACTTGCCTATGTTTTGCTTTTTTTTGCAGGGTACTGGAGATATCTGCTCCCAAGGGCTGTCTTCATTTATTGATATAAAAGAATCAGAGCCTGATGAATTACTTCAAAAAAAGGAAATTTCTCATCATTTCAGTGCTTAATAGCCTACCAGATCTTTAAACTGTGACCCCTTGTTGTGGAATATCCAACCATTGGGAACACACTTCGTACATTTAACCTGTCTAGTCTGGTTCAAATTTCTTAGGTTTCTATGACATTCCCTCTCCCCACCTCATTCTCCTACACTCCAGTGAACATAATTGAGCCAGTCTCTCTTCATATGTCAGCCCTACCATCCCAGGTATCAAGCTGGTAAACCTTCATTCACTCCCAGAATAGAACCAGAACATTCATCCTGAAATAAGGAGACAAAAAACTGCACACACTGCTCCAGGTGTACCCCTTGAAGAGGGAGCTATTTTTGGTTAATTTGGCTGGATGGCTGGTGGGAATCAGGTTGGTGCATAGGTTTCTATCATAGGCATAGAGTCGTACAGCACGGAAACAAACCCTTCGCTCCATGCCGAACACAATTCCAAACTAAAGAAGACCCACCTGCCTATTCCTAGTCCATATCTCTCCAAACCTTTCCTATTCATGTACTTATTAAAGTGTCTTTTAAACATAACTGTGCTCGCATCCAATACTTCCTCAGGAAGTTCATTCCACATGCGAACCACCTCTGCATAAAAAAATTGCCACTCATGTCTTTTTGAAATTCTCTTCTTTCATCTTAAAAATATGCCCCCTAGACTTTAAATTTCCCATGTTCGGGAAAATACACGTACAATTAACCCTATCTATAACTCTCATGATTTTATAAACCTCTATAAGGTCACCTCTCAACCTCCTTTGCTCCACTGAAAAAAGTCCCGGCCTATCCAGCCTTCCTTTATAACACAAACCTTCAATATCCAGCAACATCCCGGTCAATCACTTTTGAACCCTCTCTAGCTTAATAATATCCTTCACTCTGTGTCAAATGTGATTGTTGATTATTCACACAGTTAACATATATATTTGAAACTTTGTATTGCTGTAGGTTTTTCAACAAGCAACCTTTTTTGATGGTGTATTTGCACTTTGCTCCTTTATGAAGTTTATGTTGCTTTATTAGTCTTGCTTTTCTGACATTCATCATTCATCTTGGCAGGTCACAGATTGCCTACTTCCTCGGTCTGATATTTAATTCCAAGGTCCGTTTCTTTCCCACTGCATATCACCCAACTCAAGGTTGAGTCTGTGGAATGGGCAAACTCCTTCAGGTCTGGGTTTAAGGGAGTTGCAATCGCTTATTAAAACAGACTGTAGATCCTTACCTGAACATGCCAATTTCCAGAATTTTCAAAAATCCGATAAGTATGAACAAACGTTTGATTCCTGGAGATGCAAAGAAATAATTAGAGTTATGTTAAAATCCAATCAAAATGGGGGAGTGGGACATGATGCATCTTCAAATCCCTGGAGCATATAATTGAGGTAATGTTAATAACTTGAGATTTCATACCAATATGGAGCAGAAACAGGCAATCCAGCTCTTCAAGCCTGCTCCACCATTCAATAAGATCATGGCTACTCTGTGTTCCAAATTGCATCTACCTTCTTTGATTCCCTTATAAGTATCTGAACAAGAACCTATCTACCTCGAGCATAAAAGTATTCAGTGTCCCGACCTCCACCACCTCTGAGGTAGGCAGTTCCAAAGTTGCACCAGCTTTCAACAGAAATTATTTCCCCTTATCTCAGGGGTGACCCTAATCATAAAACAATGTGCTCACGTTCTCAATTGATCCACAATAAGAAACAACCTTCTGACATTGACCTTGTCAAAACTACTAACCATTATAAATTAAAGTCAAACCAACCCTCACTCTTCTAAACTTCAGTGAAAACAGGAGCTGTCCTGCCTATCCTCAAAAGACAACCCATGCAAGAGGCTGACCGTAAATCTAAGCCAAGGCTGGGCCCATGGAGATAAGACTTTAAAATCTGGACATTTTTCTTTTCTTTTGGATAAGGAGTTTAAGATCTGTACATGTCTTGGGCTCTGTTTCTATAATTTCTTGTCTTTTTTTTAAAATCCTGGTATTGTTTATTCAAGATAGTGCCGTAGAATGGAGACTTTGTACAATTTTCACCGTACTTCTGTATTCTTATACTTGAGTACACGTGACAATAAAATCTAATTCTAATTCGAAACCAAAGCATTCCATTAGCCTTCTTAATTATTTATTACACCTGCATTCTGTATTTATGAGTCATGTACACCTGGATCCCTCTGCACCTCAGAATTTTGTAGATTTTCTCCATGTAAATAATACTTCTCCAACAACCTTTTCCGTCAGGCAGAAGATACAGAAGCTTGAACACACACCAGCAGGTTCAAGAACAGCTTCTTCCCTGCCATTATTTGACTGACAAATGGATTCTGTAACTTCAAATAATGTTGATCTTGTTAATGTTGTTCTTGCCTCACTCTGTCCACGTTTTTTCTCACCCTATGATCTGTACATCCATGCTTACTATTTCTGTCTGTAATTCTTGCAAAAAAAGCAAGAATTACTGTACTTAGCTACATGTGACCACAAATCAAATCAAAATCACTTTTCTTGTTTCTGCCAAAGTGCAGACTTTGACATTTTCTAGGAGAAAGTAAGGACTGCAGATGCTGGAGAGTCAGAGTACAAATATTTGGCACTGGAAAAGTACAGCAGGCCAGGCAGTATCCGAGGAGCAGGAGAGTCGCGTTTCTTTCCTGATGAAGGGCTTATGCCCAAAACATCGACTCTCCTGCTCCTCGGATGTTGCCTGACCTGCTGTGCTTTTCCAGCACCACCTTCTTCAACTTTGGCATTTCCCACATGACACTCCATCTGCCAGATTTTATGCACTTACTTTCTCCTATTAAGTTCAGTCTGTTGATCAATTAGAAGAGGAATAGTGGCAGACTTTTTTTTAATTCTCTCATGGGATATGGGCATTGCAGACAGGGTGGTGAAGAAGGCATACAAGATGCTTGCCTTCATTAGCAGGGACTTTGAATATAGAAGAAAGGAAGTCTTTCTACAACTTGGTTAGGCCACAGACAAAATACTGGGCACAGTTCTGGTTAACACACTATCGGAAGGACACGATAGTGTGCATAGGATATTCACCACGATGTTGCCTGGAGGAGTTTGGGGTGGGGTGGGAAGGGATATAACATTATGAGAGGCATAATCAGGGTAGATCGAGAGAACATTTTCCTTAGGCAGATATGTCTAAGACCAAAGTGCTTACATTTCAGATGAGGAGTAAGTGGTTTAGAGATGATCTGAGAAAGATTTTTTTCACCCAAAGGATGGTAATATATGGAATGTGCTGCCTGAGAGGGAGATAGAGGCAGGTACTCTTGCAACATCTAAGGAAAATCTGGATGAGCACTTAAATAGCAAAGCATGCTAGGCTATGGAGCAAGTTCAGGTAAATGGAACTGGTGTAGTTTGATGTTTGTTGGTCAGGGCATAAATATGTTGAGCCAAAGGGCCAGATTCTACGCTGTATGATTCAATGATTAAATTGTGGATTGGTAAAAAATGCTGGCCTTGCCAATACCAGTTACTCCCCATGAAACAAGAAAGTAAACCAAAGTGCTTTAAATATTTATCAGCAGTTAAACACTTTTAGCAGTGAGAATTTTATCACCCTGTAAAGTTACTGACTACTGTTCTGTGAATCTGTTGTACATTTTACAGCATTTACACTGTGAAGGTTTCACATTTCCAACATTTTTGCAAGTTGGTCATTAGTATGAATTTTGCCTCCATGTGTCTTTTCTTTGGGTTCTATATTTTTTTTCTGGTTTATTAAGGAGCTACGTGAACTTAAAGTTGAAATTGTTTGCATCAGTTCCTATGTGTAGCCTGCAGAAACAACAGATCTCCTGAGCTGGATGTGGTTCACACCTTGTTGCTACATTTGCCTTTACCCAATTTACTCTAAATTCTTTAACAGTTCTGCAGCCGCTCAGAAGAGCACCGAGGACCAAGCATTCTCCACAACTGTGTGCATGCACTTTCAACCACATTAAACCACTGACTTTGGGGCAGCAAAGTTATGCAAAAAAAAGCTATGGAAAATGAGAAGTTGAGGAGGGTTGACAAATGGTGACCTACACGGTAATCCATGCAGCCAGCTGTTGACAATCACGTCTCCAAATGGTCTGTATACAATGTTTAAAAGTCCACTCTTCAATTACTTCAGAGCCCATTGGATTGACTCTTTCTGGGTCTGAAATGCTTCAAACTGATTCAGCCTTAACTTACATCACACCGGAATGGCATACTGCCCATTAGCTTCTATCCACGATATTTCTTTGACAATGTGAACAACATGCTATCCTAGAATAATTTTAAATAATAGATTTGTTCTTCTGGTTAATCCAATTTCAAAAGCAACGGGATTGGAATATTAAGCTAAATAGATAATGCAAAGATTCTCCATTTATTCTTAGTGTCACATGTAGACCAGATCAGGCAACGACAGCAAACTTCCTTCCTAAAAAAACATTAGTAAACCCATATTTTGCACAACTACCGATTTATGGTCAACATTAGAGGTTTTCTTAATTGCAGAGTTGAAGTAAGATAAAAGCAAAGTTTAAGAAGTGCTATAATGGACTGGAGAGTTAACTTTGTTCCTCTTTCCAGAGCTGTTGATTTTCTCCATCACTTCCTTTTTTTGTCTTTTCTAAGGAAATACAGTCTGTCACTGGAGTCAGTTCAGAAAAAGTTCACTAGGTTGATCCCAGTTATCAAGCAATTTTCTTATGGGAGAGATTAGATATGTTTGGCTTGTATTCATTGGAGTTTAGGAGAATAATTTGAGACCCCTTATTGAAACACTTGGTTTGACTTATTATTGTCACATGTACCTATGTACATTGGCAAGTTTTGTTTTGCATGCAGTACAGACAGATCATAATGTTTCAGTAAGAACAGAGAAGATGGTAAAAGAGGGGAGAGTGTGGCATTGTTGGTCAAGGACAGTATTACAGTTGCAGAAAGGATGTTTGGGGACTCGTCAACTGAGGTAGTATGGCTGAGGTTAGAAACAGGAAAGGAGAGGTCACCCTGCTGGGAGTTTTCTATAGGCCTCCGAATAGTTCCAGAAATGTAAAGGAAATGATTCTCGATAGGAGTGAGAGAGACAGGGTAGTTGTCATGGGGGACTTCAACTTTCTAAATATTGACTGGCAACACTACAGTACGAGTACTATAGATGGGTCAGTTTTTGTCCAGTGTGTGCAGGAGAGCTTCCTGACACAGTGTTCAGACAGGCCAACAAGGGGCGAAGCCACATTAGATTTGGTACTGGGTAATGAGCCCGGCTAGGTGTTAGACTTGCAAGTAGGTGAGCACTTTGGTGATAGTGATCACAATTCTGTTATGTTTACTTTAGTGATAGAAAGGGATAGGTGTATACCTCTGGGCAAGAGTTACACTGGGCAAGAGTTACGATGCAATTAGGCAAGATTTAGGAAGCATAGGATGGGGAAGGAAACTGCAGGGGATGGGTACATTAGAAATGTGGAGCTTATTCAAGGAAAAGCTCCTGTGTGTCCAAGATAAGTATGTACCTGTCAGGCAGGGAGGAAGCTGTAGAGCACGGGAGCCGTGGTTTACGAAAGAAGTGGAATCTCTGGTCAAGAGGAAGAAGAAGGCTTATGTTAGGATGAGATGTCAAGGCTCATTTAGGGTGCTTGAGGGTTACAAGGTAGCCAGGAAAGACCTAAAGAGAGAGCTCAGAAGAGCTAGGAAGAGACATGAGATGTTGTTTGTGGATAGGATCAGGGTAAACCATAAGGTTTTCTATAGGTATTTAAGGAATAAAAGAATGATGAGAGTAAGATTAGGGCCAATCAAGGATAGTAGTGGGAAGTTGTGTGTGGAGTCAGAGGAGATAGGGGAAGCACTTAATGAATATTTTTCAACAGTATTCACTCTAGAAAATGACAATGTTGTCGAGGAGAATACTGAAATACAGGCTACTAGATTAGTTGTGATTGAGGCTCACAAGGAAGACGTATTAGAAATCCTGCAGAGTGTGAAAATAGATAAGTCTCCTGGACCGGATGGGATTTATCCTAGGATCCTCTGGGAAGCCAGGGAGGAGATTGCCTAGCCTTTGGCATTGATCTTTAAATTGTCATTGTCTACAGGAATAGTGCCAGAAGACTGGAGGATAGCAAATGTGGTTCCCCTGTTCAAGAAGGGGAGTAGAGACAACCCTGGTAATTATAGACCAGTGAGCCTTACTTCAGTTGTTGGTAAAGTGTTGGAAAAGGTTATAAGAGATAGGATTTATAATCATCTAGAAAAGAATAATATGATTAGAGATAGTCAGCATGGTTTTGTGAAGGGTAGGTCGCAAACCTTACAAACCTCACAAACCTTATTGAGTTCTTTGAGAAGGTGACCAAACAGGTAGATGAGAGTAAACCAGTTGATGTGGTGTATATGGGGAGATTTTTTCCAAGTATAGATATAGGACAGATGTCAGAGGTAGTTTCTTTACTCAGAGAGTAGTAAGGGTATGGAATGCTTTGCCTGCAATGGTAGTAGATTTGCCAACTTTAAGTACATTTAAGTCATCATTGGACAAGCATATGGATGTACACGGAATAGTGTAGGTTAGATGGACTTCAGATTGTTATGAAAGGTCAGCACAACATCGAGGGCTGAAGGGCTTGTACTGCACTGTAATGTTCTATAACATACAATAATCATAGGGTGATTGAACTGAGCGAGGAATATAAAGTTATGGCTGCAAGGAAAGTTCACAAAAGCAAGATCAACATTAGAAGTAAAATTTGAGAAGTCCATTCAGATGTCTAATAACAGTGGGACAAGAAACTGTTCTTGAATCTGTTGGTACATTGATTAAGCTTTTGTATCTTCTGCCTGCTGGAAGAGTTTGGATAAGATTATAACTGAAGTGGGGGAGGGGTCTTTGATTATGTTGGCTGCCTTTCAAGGGAGCAAGAAGTATGGATGGAGTCAATGGATGGAAGGCAGGCTTACATAATAGAATGGGCTGTGCTCACAACTCTCTGCACTTTATGATCCTGGGCAGAGCATTGCCATACCAGTGATGCAGCCAGATAGAATGCTATCTATGGTGCATCTGTAAAAGTTGGTGAATGGACACATCAAATTTACTTAGCCTCCTGTAAAAGAAGTGGCATTGTTGTGCCTTCTTGACCATTGCATCAATGTGGATGGATCAGGACAGACTGTTGGTGATCATTGGTGAGGAACTCAATGCTCTCAATAATCTCCATCTCAGCACCATTGACATAGAGACAGGTGCTCCCTCCTTCTTGCTTCTGGAAGTATGATGATCAGCTCTTTAGTTTTACTGTGTTGAGGGAGAGCTTGCTACCTTAACACCACACCAAGTGTCCTATCCCTTTCCTCGTCTACCCTCAACTACCCTGTCTCTCTCACTCCTATGAGAATAATCTCTGCTATCCTTTCCTCTACATTTCTGGAACTATTCGGAGGCCTACAGAAAACTCCCAACAGGGTGATCTCTCCTTTCCTGTTTCTAACCTCAGCCCATACTACCTCAGTTGACGAGTATTCATTCTTGTCACTGCTTGATACCCAGCCATAAAGGTAGTGTCATCAGCAAACTTGTAGAGATGGTGTTCAGATGAAATTTGGCTACACAGTCATGAGTATACAGGGAGTACTTCTTAGGGGTCTCTTCAGAGTACATCCTGTCATGTTTTTTTTCCTGTTGTGGGAAAGTCGAGGACCAGAGGGAATGGTCTTTGTGTAACGGATTGCCCATTTGAGACGGAGATGAGTTTTTTTTCTCTGAGGGTTAAGAATCTGTGGTATTCTTTACTGCAGAGAGCTGCCAGTGTTGAATCCGTAAGTATATTCAAGGCTGAGATAGACGTTTTAATCAGTAAGAGAATCCAGAGTTATGAGGAAAAGAACGGAAAGTACAGTTAAGGATCATCAGATCAGCTTACTGCTGCTCTGACATCTTATGGTCTGAGATATGTTTAAATTCCATCAGCTGCCTTGAAGTGATTTAATGCCAAACCATTAAACCCAGTCTGGGGATCACCTGTCCAGCAGTAACTATTCCACCATTTCCTGGGTACATTTGCATAAGAGACTGGCGTCCAAGAGTGTCCAGACTCGATGGCCCGAACGGCCTCTACCAATGCTGTTGGGATTCTATGAGTGGTGTGTGTAAGGAGTTCCACCCAGGGCAACGGTATCCTGCTCTTGAGAAAGTGTGTTTGCAATCAGGAGCATATTTTGGGGGGGGGGGGGGGGTGGATCACTTATTAGCGTGAGCGACTTTCAAATACCCTCACACCCTTCCCATTCCTCACCACACACTCAAATCTTGGTCCATTCTCACTCTTTTTTCTTAAAGAATGCGGTGAGCTGAAATATTCTCAACCTGCCCCGTACCCCCCCCCCCCCCCCCCCCCGCGACCTCTCGCTCAGAAAGTTTACCATCGGACCTACCCTTCACAGTGAGGGGTGGGGGATTGAATTAAAAGCGTTTGCCGGGACGATATCAAAGGTCGCCTTAAGTACCGCCACCTCAAGGTTCTACAAACGCCAAAGGGTAAAATTCACCAGTGAATGGTTTATTTTTAATATTAGCTCGATCTCCGTGTTTTATTTCGAATAGAGTCTCTGGGAGATTGCAGAGATCGAGAGCTGGTTTAGTCTCCTAGCATCTAGACAAACTCCAACTTGCGTAGAGAAAGGATCCAATAAATGTGGCAATCGTTTATTGCCTGCCGAGGGAAGAGGGATTTGGGTTGACAGGGTGATCCCTGATCAGAACAGCATGTTTGCTTGGCTCTGGATGGTTTTGACGCCCTGTTTAAAATCTCCTTCCAACAAGCCAGGGCGAGTGCCAGAGAAGGTACAAAGAAAACTGAGACAGCATTGGAAGCATTGGTCCGTGCCTGCTTCCTTTGGGAGCCTAAAAATCCCACAGTACCAGGTTATACTAGTTAGTGCTTCCAAACAAACCTGTCGGACTATAACCTGGTGTTGTGTGATTTTTAACTTTGTCCACCCCAGTCCAACACCTGCACCTCCACACCTGTCACCCCCCCCCCCCCCCCGACTCTACACCACACACACACACACATCACGCACCTCCCTCGACATGACCTTCAGGGATTCACAAACACTACAATTCGTGGGACAAGCAAAGCCGTCAATTTTCACAACTGGGTAAGACTGGTGCAAGGCAAGAAAAGCTTGATGCAGAAGGACGGCGTTTATTACACAGACCCGCAAACCGGCTTTTTCATGCTGTTCTAAACTCGCCAAAAACCAACTCGGAGCTGTCAGAACGACCGAATTAGTTGTTCTGCAATTCTCACATTGCGATCATTTAATCTAAGTAATCAACATCGTTTCTCCCCCAGCACTCCACCCCCTCACTCTACCATAAATGCTGCCCCCTCCACACTTCAGTTCGGGTGAAACGTTAGTTTGCTCCCTCTCTCTCCCTCGTGTTAAAAATCACACAACACCAGGTTATAGTCTAACAGGTTGAATTAGAAGCACTAGCTTTCGGAGCGCCGCTCTTTCATCAGGTGAATGTTGCCGGACCCGCTGTGATCTCCAGCATTGTTTAGCTTTCATTCCCGAATAAATTGTTCGTTTTGTTCAAGTTTGCAAGCTATGAACATGCAGATCCCAGGATCAAAATAAAATCCCGCCCTCAGAATGAGTGCAATTATCACAATTTTAAATCAGAGCTGAATTCAAAGTTTTTTTTCCCAAAAAAAAGTCTAAACTACGAGCAACAGACCCCATCTGAAGAATTTCACTAACTCACTACATCAAGCATTTCAGTGGTGGGCTGACTGTAAAACATTCAGCCGCCCCCGCAGATTTCTGATGAAGTTATTTTTTTTCTCGATGCCTGAAATCGTTTCAATCCCCCTCCCCTCACCCCACGTTATTGTTTTCAACTAATTCTGAAGATATTTGGGCTTCTTGTTTTTCAGAGCTTTGGTCGCTGGTTAAACCAGGTGGCGAATCGTGAAAAGTGCAGTTTTGTTATCGTCATTTTTACGTCCGTTAAAACGATCTCTCGAACCTTCCAACATCCGCCCTCCCCCGTCTCAAAATCGAGGGAAACAAAAGCTTGTCATCTCTGCTAATGCAATTTCAATGACTCCCTCTCCATGGTTCAATTTCCACTTCAGTCCATGGTAAATCGCTGCAAAGCGAGCCTGTGCATTTATTACTGAGATAATTTGACTTACACCCAAATATTTATTTTCGCAGGCGCGGGGGTTAAATGTTTTGACTGTGTGTACCGAAATGGAGACGATTTAAACATTTATCCACATTGTTTTTATTTACTGGCGCTAATTTTACTCTGGCCAAGTGCGGAATTAATTGCACATACACCTCAATCGCTTCTTCCACGCGGTTTTAACTGTAACTTTATAAAACAGATTTCCACTCTCCCACTCCGGACCCCGCACGTCAATTTCGTTAAATGGTTTCCAAAATTGGAACTTATCATAAGTGCTATTAGTTTGTCTTCTATAATAATGTCAATTATTTGTGAGGTAAGGCTCTCCTGCGGTGCTGGTGAGGCGTTGGCAAATTACTGGAAAGGTCTGATGGTAAAAGGAAGTCAAAATCGGGGAGGACGGAGTAAGGACTCATTTTGTTTGTGAATCAAATAATTTAACAAATTTGGGGACAGTTAATGGGCACACTCCGAGCGAAAGACTTGGACACAATACTTAAGCATTAAAATTTCATCCAAGTATTTATGTCAAGCCTATGGTTATGGTACTAGCTTCGTCATAAACCGGGAGTCGAAAGCGATATTCACATATTTCAGGGAAATCAATTTCCCAAGTGTTATTTCTCAATTCTGGGGAAGGGTCACTCGACCCGAAACGTTAACTCTACTTTCTCTCCACAAATGCTGCCAGACCTGCTGAGCTTTTCCAACAATATCTGCTTTCATTTCTCATTTACAGCACCCGCAGTTCTTACGGTTTTTATCCACATATCTTAATAGCTTGAGGTGAGTGTAAGGTACTTTACAACTTCCCGAGCCGCTTCCTGAGCCGTATTGGATTCCACTGTCACAAAAAAAAAGTTAAAAATCACGCAACACCAGGTTATAGTCCAACAGGTTTATTTGGAAGCACTAGCTTTCGGTGGTTGTGGAGCTCTGAAAGCTAGTCTTTCCAAATAAACTTGTTGGACCATGACCCTGGTGTGTGATTTTTAACTTTGTACACCCCAGTCCAACACCGGCATCCCCAAATCACAAAAGAGTCAAATTGTTTCGTCTGGAATAGGAAGGCTGCGATTGAATTTGGCTTCTTAATTAAATAAAACGTGCTTATTTATTTACATATAAAATGAGCTGCTGCGAGACTGGATAACGAAACTAATTCCTTATAAATAGTCTGTGCACAAAGCCTTCATTGAACAGTCAGTGAACTTGATGTACGAACAGCCTCGTGATCGGGAGCCAGTTGGTGTCACACGGTTTTGCCAGTAACACTTGGGAAATTGATTATCCTGAGCACAAGTTCGGCTGACTCGCATCCACATGGCTCCGACTATTTACAGACAAGCGCTTTCCAGGTGCACTCCGTCCATTCAATGTGGCAGGACTGACCTCGGCTAACCAATAAAAAATCAAGATCTTTTCCAATTTCCAACAGCTACTGAATTTCAGAATGTGGTTCAGTGGCGGTAAGGCGCTTTGGGATGGGTGAGGGGGGGCGGGGAAGGAATGATGAAAGGGGCTATCCAAATTCACTCATGTCCCTTCCAAGGGCGCCAACTGATTGGCACCGTCCTTGTTACACCAAATAACTGCGGATACTGGAAATCTGAAACAAAGACCCAAATTGCTGGAGAAACTCAACATATCCGACAGCATCTGTGGAGAGAGGGAAAACTAACAGCATTAACCTTCGAAACGCTGACGCCGTTCTCGCTCCACAGACACTGCCAGACCTGCTGAGTTTCTCCAGCGATTTCTGGGGTTTCTTTTGTTTGAACGTTTCGCTCTCATCCACTGAATCGCAAAACGCTGAGCTAGCCCCGGCCCCATTCTTCTGATCTCCCTGACTTGCTTGTGTCTAAGTGGTTGAATTTTAACAGGCAATTCATATTGACGACAACAAAAAATGCTGGCAATCACAGCGGGTCAGGCAGCATCTATGGAGAGACAGCAAACTCATGTTCTCTCTCCAAGAATGCTGCCTGATCGCCAGCATTTTTTGGTTTTAGTACAAATTCCAGCATCTGCAGTAATTTGCTCCTAACTTCATTTTGGCGTCTATTTTGATTCGCCACCAACTTATCCTTTATTTATCAAGTTGTTGTTCAGTTTCCTTACTTACAACACACACAGGCAATAGCTCCCAGGCACAGTCTCGCTGTCTCGGATCAAGTAGCTGCCGTTTTTGCCTGAAGATGCTAATAGCTCCTCGGTCTGTGACTTGTTGATTTTCCCGTGGTAGAAGGGCAGTCTCATGGTTTGCACTGAGGCCTTCTCAGCCGCCAAGTTGCCCTCTCCCTCTCTTCCCCCTGTTTTACTGCAAGCAGAAACGGGGCAGGCTGCTGGGAGAGTTTGGGAATATTTTCTGTTGTGTGTGGCATCTTGCAACCGGCCCAGTCTCCTGAGTGAAAACAGGACCGAGTACAGAGAAATGCACAGGCGCTTCCCCATTCTGTCAGATTGCACTTCACTTTGTTTCTGTTCACTCTCACGACCTGTTTAAAACATCCGGCTGCTCTACAATTCAACAGGAAATACACACATCGCATCTTACTCGTTTCACAATTTTAAATGGTTTAGTTTTAAGCTTAACTGCAGATTCTCAAGCAAGAAAAATGTGCTTGGGATGAAACCACTGTAGAACATGTGATTCAGGGAATAGGAATGGACCATTCAGCTTCTCCATCCTCCTATGCCATCTATAAAGTTCATTGCTGATCTAGTTGTGACTTCAACTCACCATTCCCCTCCAGCTCCAAAGACCAAGGGCTGTTGAGAGAGATATAAAATCTCCTCATCTCCATCTTAAGTGGGAATTCCCTTAGTTTTACATTTTGTCCCTTAGTTCTCGTCTCTTCCACAAGAAAAAGCATTCTCTTGGTACCCACCCGATCCCCAGCTAGGATCTAATAATGCGAATAAAATATTCAAGTGAGTTACTATCCAGTGTTGAAAGCCTCAACTGGTTTCAGTGTCTCTGAGCCATATGTGAACAACAATGCCTGGTAATACTGCATAGCTACATCCTTTCCATATTTGAAGTTCCCACGAGTGATGCCTTCACAAGATCTTCCAGATCTGGTGACCCATCCAAGTAGCCCAACATCTGCCTCATCTTCCAAGCCAAGCTGCCTTGCATTGAGGCTCTAATCACTCCAAACCAGCTCTGCTGGGAAGATGCCTGACACCAGAATCCCAAAGCAATCGCTGTACCCAGAACTTGGTCGCAGCAGAGGCACCCAGGACGACATCATAAACACTTTAGAGGCCTCCTCCAAACATCACTGAAGAATTAAATATACCAAACAAAAAAACCCAGGAGATTGGGGAGATTCTAAACAAGTATTTGCATCAGTGTTTACTGTGGAGAAGGACATGAAAGATATACAATGTGGGGAAAGAGATGGTGATATCTAGCAAAATGTTCATATTACAGAGGAGGAAGTGCTGGATGTCTTGAAAAGCATAAAGGTGGATAAATGCCCAGGACCTGATCAGGTGTACCCTAGAACATAGAACATAGAAGAATACAGCGCAGTACAGGCCCTTTGGCCCTTGATGTTGCGCCGATCCAAGCCCACCTAACCTATACTAACCCACTATCCTCCATATACCTATCCAATGCCCGCTTAAATGCCCATAAAGAGGGAGAGTCCACCACTGCTACTGGCAGGGCATTCCATGAACTTACGACTCGCTGAGTGAAGAACCTACCCCTAACTTCAGTCCTATATCTACCCCCCCTTAATTTAAAGCTATGCCCCCTTGTAATACCCGACTCCATACGCGGGAAAAGGTTTACACTGTCAACCCTATCTAACCCCCTAATCATCTTGTACACCTCAATCAAGTCACCCCTAAACCTTCTTTTCTCTAATGAAAACTGCCCCAAGTGTCTCAGTCTTTCCTCATACGATCTTCCTTCCATACCAGGCAACATCCTGGTAAACCTCCTCTGCACCCGTTCCAGTGCCTCCACATCCTTCCTATAGTATGGCGACCAAAACTGTACACAATATTCCAGATGCAGCCGCACCAGAGTCTTATACAACTGCATCATGACCTCAGGACTCCGGAACTCAATTCCTCTACCAATAAAAGCCAGTACGCCATATGCCTTCCTCACTGCACTATTTACCTGGGTGGCAACTTTCAGAGATCTGTGTACATGGACACCAAGATCCCTCTGCTCATCCACACTACCAAGTATCCGACCATTAGCCCAGTACCCCATCTTTTTGTTATTCTTCCCAAAGTGAATCACCTCACACTTAGCTACATTGAATTCCATTTGCCACCTTTCTGCCCAGCTCTGCAGCTTCTCTATATCCTGCTGTAACCTGCCACATCCTTCCTCACTGTCAACAACTCCTCCGACTTTCGTATCATCCGCAAACTTGCTCACCCAACCTTCTAACCCCTCTTCCAGGTCATTTATAAAAATGACAAACAGCAATGGTCCCAAAACAGATCCTTGCGGAACACCGCTAGTGACGGCACTCCATGAAGAAACTTTGCCATCAACGACTACCCTCTGTCTTCTTCCATCCAGCCAATTCCTAATCCAAACCTCCAACTCACCCTCAATGCCATACCTCCGTATTTTCTGCAGTAGCCTACCATGGGGAACCTTATCAAACGCCTTACTAAAATCCATATATACCACATCTACTGCTTTCCCCTCATCAACCTCCTTCGTCACCTTTTCAAAGTATTCAATAAGGTTTGTGAGGCACGACCTGCCCTTCACAAAACCATGCTGACTATCCTTGATCACATTATTCCTATCCAGATGTGCATAAATCCTATCCCTTACAATTCTCTCTAAGACTTTGCCCACAACAGAAGTGAGACTCACCGGCCTATAGTTACTAGGGTTATCCCTACTCCCCTTTTTGAACAAGGGAACCACATTTGCTATCCTCCAGTCTTCTGGCACTACTCCTGTAGACAAAGAGGACATAAAAATCAAGGCCAATGGCTCTGCAATCTCCTCCCTTGCTTCCCAGAGAATCCTAGGATAAATGCCATCAGGCCCAGGGGACTTATCTATTTTCACCTTTTCCAGGATTTCCAACACCTCTTCTCTACATACCTCAAAGCCATCCATTCTACTAATTTGTGACTCAGTATTCACATCGACGACAATGCCCTGTTCCTGAGTAAATACTGAAGAAAAGTATTCATTCAGTGTCTCCCCAATCTCTTCCGCCTCCACACGCAACTTCCCACTACTATCCTTGACTGGACCTATTCCTACCCTAGTCATTCTTTTATTCCTAACATACCTATAGAAAGCCTTAGGGTTTACCCTAATCCTACCGACTAAGGACCTTTCATGTCCCCTCCTTGCTGCTCTTAGCTCTCTCTTCAGGTCCTTCCTGGCTACCCTATAACTCTCAATCGCCCCAATTGAACCTTCACGTCTCATCTTGAGATAGGCTGCCCTCTTCCATTTAACAAGGGATTCCAATTCCTTATTAAACCACGGCTCCCTCGCACGACCCTTTCCTCCCTGTCTGACAGGTACATAATTATCAAGGACACTCAATAGTTGCTCCTTGAACAAGCTCCACATATCATTTACACTCTTGCCTTGGAGTCTACTTTTCCAAGCCACACATCCTAAGTCATGCCTCACCGCATCATAATTTCCCTGACCCCAGCTATAACTCTTGCCCTGTAGTACACACTTATCCCTCTCCATCACGAGAGTAAAAATCACCGAATTATGGTCACTATCCCCAAAGTGCTCACCTACCTCTAATTCTAACACCTGGCCTGGTTCGTTACCCAGAACCAAATCCAGTATGGCCTCACCTCTTGTTGGCCTGTCTACATATTGTGTCAGGAAACTCTCCTGCACACATTGAACAAACACTGACCCATCTAACGAACTTGAGCTATAGCTTTCCCAATCAATATCAGGAAAGTTAAAGTCCCCCATAACAACCACCCTATTACTGTCACTCATCTCCTGAATCACCTTCCCTATCCTTTCTTGAATGATTCTAGGACTATTAGGAGGCCTGTAAAAGACTCCTAACAGGGTGACCTCACCTTTCCTATTCCTAACCTCAGCCCAAACTACCTCAGATGGCAAGTCCTCATCCATCGTCCTTTCCACCACTGTAATACTATCTTTGACAAGCAATGCCACACCTCCCCCTCTTTTACCCCCACCTCTGACCCTACTAAAACATTTAAATCCTGGAACCTGCAACAGCCAATCCTGTCCCTGTTCTAGCCATGTCTCCGTAATAGCCACAACATCGAATTCCCAGGTACCAACCCACGCTGCAAGTTCACCTACCTTATTTCGTATACTTCTTGCATTGAAGTATACACACTTCAAGCCACTTTCCTGTTTACAGACACCCTCCTTGGAAATTGATGCCATGTTCCTAACCTCCCTACACTCCAGGCCCTGCACCCTGAAGCTACAATCTGGGTTCCCATGCCCCTGCAGAGTTAGTTTAAACCCCCCCCAAGAGCACTAGCAAACCTCCCCCCAAGGATACTGGTGCCCCTCAGGTTCAGGTGTAGACCATCCTGTTTATAGAGGTCCCACCGTCCCCAGAAAGAACCCCAGTTATCCAAAAACCGGAATCCCTCCCTCCTGCACCATCCCTGTAGCCACGCATTTAACTGTTCTCTTTCCCTATTCCTCGAATCTCTATCACGTGGCACGGGTAACAAACCAGAGACAACAACTCTGTTCGTTCTAACTCTGAGCTTCCAACCTAGCTCCCTGAAAGCCTGTCTAACATCCTCGGCACTCGTCCTACCTATGTCGTTGGTGCCAATATGGACCACGACTTCGGGCTGCTCCCCCTCCCCCTCCAGACCCGGAAAACACGATCAGAGACATCATGTACCCTTGCACCTGGGAGGCAACATACCAAATGTGAGTCTCTCTCGTTCCCACAAAACCGCCTATCTGTGCCCCTAACTATCGAGTCCCCAATTACTACTGCTCTGCTCTTCTTCACCCTTCCCTTCTGAGTAACGGGGACAGGCTCCGTGCCAGAGACCTGAGCCCCGTTACTTACCCCTGGTAAGTCATCCCCCCCACAAGTATCCAAAACGGTATACTTGTTCTTGAGGGGAACGGCCGCAGGGGGTCCCTGCACTGGCTGCTTCCTCCCAGTCCCCCTCACTGTCACCCATCTATCTGCCATCTTTGGAGTTACTACTTCCCTATAACTCTGATCTATGACCCCCTCTGCCTCCCGAATGATCCGAAGTTCATCCAACTCCAGCTCCAGTTCCCTAACACGGTCTTGGAGGAGCTGGAGATGGGTGCACTTCCTGCAAGTGTAATCGGCAGGGACGTCGATGGCATCCCTCACCTCATACATGTTGCAGGAGGAACATTGCACTGCCTTCACTGCCATCCCTCTAAAGCTAACTTTTATTTTTAAAAAAACTGGGTCTAAAGAATACAACAAGCAAAATTCAGCACTTACCTACTTACCACAACAGATGTTATTATTAGGTTAGAGGAGGAGGGCGGGTGGGAGGCACTACCCGTGTAGTGCCTCGGGTTCCTCTCCTTCGCACTTTTAAAGGGGGAAAAAACCTACCCAGGTAAGCTTACACTAACTGCTTCCGGGTCTCGGCTGCCCCTCTGGTCGTCGTCACTTCCCCCTGGTGCTCCCGCTCTTTCTGTGAAGAGAGAGTGAAAGAGAAAAAAAAACACCGCTGCCCGCTACCGGTAAGCACTTTTAAAACCAAACGGTCTTACCTTCGCTGCTGCTCGCACTGGAAACTCTGTGGGAAGCTAGGGAAGTGATTGCTGGGCCTGTTGCTGAGATATTTGTACCATCAATAGTCACAGGTGAGATGCCAAAAGACTGGAGGTTGGCTAACATGGTATCATTATTTAAGAAAGTTGGTAAGGACAAGCCAGGGAACTATAGACCAGTGAGCCTGACATCAGTGCTGGACAAGTTGTTGGAGGGAATCCTGAGGGACAAGATTTACATGTATTTGGAAAGGCAAGGACTGATGTGGGATAATCAACATGGCTTTGTGCGTGGGAAATCGTGTCTCACAAACTTGATTGAGTTTTTTGAAAAAGTAACAAAGAAGATTGATGAGGGCAGAGCAGTGGACGTGATTTATATAGACTTCAGTCAGGCGTTTGACAAGGTTCCCCATGGAGACTGATTAGCAAGGTTAGATCTCATGGAAATCAGGGAGAACTAGCCATTTGGATACAGAACTGGCTCAAAGGTAGAAGACATAGGGTGGTGGTGGAGGGTTGTTTTTCAGACTGGAGGCCTGTGACCAGTGGAGTGCTGGGTCCTCTACTTTTCATCATTTATATTAATGATTTGGATATGATCATAGGAGGTATAGTTCGATAGTTTACAGATGACACCAAAATTGGAGGTGTAGTGGACAGCGAAGAAGATTACCTCAGATTACAATGGGATCTTGATCAGATGGGCCAATTGGCTGGGGAGTGGCAGATGGAGTTCAACTTAGATAAATGTGAGATGCTGCATTTTGGGAGAGCAAATCTTAGCAGGACTTATACACTTAATGGTAAGGTCCTAGGGAGTGTTGCTGAATAAAAAGACCTTGGAGTGCAGGTTCATAGCTCCTTGAAAGTAGAGTCATAGGTAGATAGGATAGTGAAGGAGGCATTTGGTATGTTTTCCTTTGTTGGTCAGAGCATTGAGTACAGGAGTTGGGAGGTCATGTTGCAGCTGTACAGGATGTTGATTAGGCCATTTTTGGAATATTGCGTGCAATCCTGGTCTCCTTCCTATTAGAAGGATGTTGTGAAACTTGAAAGGGTTCAAAAAAGATTGACAAGGATTTTCCCAGCATTGAAGGATGTGAGCTATAAAATCATGAGGGACATGGATAGGATAAATAGACAAAGTATTTTCCCTGGGGTGAGAGAGTCCAGAACAAGAGGGCATAGGTTTAGGGTGAGGGGAAATATATAAAAGGGACCGAAGGGGGAATTTTTCACACAGAGGGTGGTATGTATATGGAATGAGCTGCCAGAGGAAGTAGTGGAGGCTGGTACAATTGCACCATTTAAAGGCATCTGGATGGGTATGTGAATAGGAAGGGTTTAGAGGGATATGGGCCAAGAGCTGGCAAATGGGACGAGATTAGGTTGGGATATCTGGTCGACATGGAAGAGCTGGACCAAAGGGTCTGTTTTCTGTGCTATACATCTCTATGACTCTATGACTGTATAACTGCAGATGATGGAAATCAGAAACAAAATTACAAATTGCTGGAAAAACTGGCAGCATCTGTGGTAACCAATCAAAGTTACCATTTCAGGTTCAGTTTCTTCAGATTGGATTGTAGCAAGGAAAAGGTTGGTATATTTGCTAAAGATTGTTTGGAGGGGAGAGGAAAAAGTAAGCGATAGGTGGAGATGAAACCCAGAGTGAGAGAAACACTTGGGCAGACAAAGGAATGGGTGAAGGTCAATCTGACGGAATGAATAGCTGCTAATGGGGTCTGTTAGTGCTGACAATAGGTTGTTGTGGTAGCAGACCATTTGATGATAAGGTCTGGCATGTGGGGTTAGGGGTAGGGGCATGGGAGAAGGTGATCAAGCCCTAAAATGGTTGCACTTAGTACTGAGTCCAGAGGCTGCCGAGTTCCCAAATGGCAAATGAGATGCTGTTCTTCCAGCTCATGCTAAGCTTTGCTGGAACACTCCTGCAAGCCTGAACAGAAAGGTTGGACAGGGAACACAGTGGTGTGTTGAAGTGGCAGGCAACAGGGAGCTTGGGGTCATTTTTATCTACAGAACGTAGCTGTTCTGCAACGCGTCACCCAATCTGCGCTTCATCACCTCAACATAAAGCAGACTATGAGCAATGAATACAGCAGACCTAATTGAATGAAGCATAGGTAAAGCACTGCTTCACCTGGACAGTGTGTCTGGGATCTTGGATTGTGAGGAGGGAGGAAATAAACAGGTAGGTGTTACACCTTCTGTGATTGCAGATAAATATTAACTGAGAAATTGATTAATTATTAGAAGTTAAAATGTTAAATATACCGACTGCCTTATGAAAAAAACTTGGCTGGTAGCCACCAAAAATTAAGAAGGTTGCACTAGGAGGTACCTAACTCATGGAGATGCTTCGTTGGGAATACGCAGAGGTGAGGTCAAGGTGTTGGAGGGAAGGCACAAACCTACAATCAACCAAGCTAGCTGAATAACAGGTGTCTTTTTCCTAGCCTGGTGGTATTTCAAGACTAGGGTGATATTTTTAAGGCGAGTGCAGAAAAAAATGTAAAAACAATGCAAGGGACAACCTTTTTACACAGGAAATGCTTTGTGTGTGGAATTAACTCCCATAGAATATGATAAATGAGGGTACAGTTACAATGTTTAAAATGGATAAGTACACGAATAGGAAATGTTTGGAGGAATATGGGCGAAGAGCAGGCAGGTGGGACTAGGTTAGATGGGGAGCATGGTCGGGGTGGACTCAATGGACCAAAGCGTCTGTTTCCGTGCTGTATGACTCTATGGCTCTGTGATTTTTTGACCCTTCAGGCAGTTTGCAAATTGCACGCCAGACCTTAGCAGCCATTTCACAGCCCACCAGATTAGAATGGCAGCACATCGTCTTCAATCCAGAGGACTGACTGAGAACAAGGAGAATTTGACACATAACTCTCCTTGAGTGTTAACCAATTATTTGAGTGCGATTATCCGGTTTATGTATCATTATTGGTGTTGACTGAGCCTATGCAGACAGCAGTAGAGTACGAGGACCTCTAGTGGCACAATCCAGATTTTCAAACCCTGTCAACTGAGTCTGTATTCCTGCACAATATGTTGTATCTACCTGTGACCAAGAGTTGACATTTTGTTGGTTGATCCAGTTGTGATTCCTTTAAATCATTGTATGCATATGCCAATGACTCTTTGCTACACGCCAGCAAGCTGAGTTTATATTCTCGCTGCTGCTTAACTGAACCACATTATCAACAGTATTTGGGTGAAAACATTAATAGAACTGCAACTGAACTGTACAAGAAGCAATACAAACTTGCCATGCCCCCAGCTGATCAGGCTCCCAGCCACAAGGGAGTGATGACACAAAATGTTGTGACATCTTCCTTTTTCCCATGACTTGAACATCAAATTTCCTGAAATACAAAAGCAACGTGCAGGAGATGCTGGAAAAGGACAAAAATGCTGGACAAAATACCTGGCAGGTCAGGCAGTACCTGTGGAAAGAAGCCGAGTTAAGATTTTAGGTCAATGACCTTCCATCAGAGTAGCCTTCTCATATTAAGTAACATTGCCAAGAAAACTTTTAGCTGTATATATGCAAACAGCTTCTTCGCCTCAAAATGAAATCTCAAGCAATGTTGATGCCCAAAAAAATGCAACATTATAAAAGTAAGAAGCAAAGAAAGTCTTTGCAAAAGGCTATACAAATACATGCATGTGAATTTGTAACAAATGATTTGTATGCTGGGCATATAAACACAATTCAGAGAGCTGCACCACCCTATATTCATTGGGTTTATTCTATCCCCAAATGTTAGCATTGATTTCAAAGTATAACATCTGCTTGACCTTTCAGGAAGAGTCTCTGTTACATCGGGCATCTCAAACCAGACATCTGGGGAGCAGGTCTAATGGGAAATGCAGATAACTGACTCGCTGTTGTAAGTGCTAGTGCACTAGGATCAGGAGCTTGTACAAGGTATTGCAAGATTGGTTCAATTAGCTGCATCAGATCAGAACCCTACAATGGGGATTACAACATGGGAGTAGGGGACAAAGATCGTAGCTCCGGACCAGGTATTAGTGACTTTGCATCAGGGGAATCTCCGGGATCTGTCTCCAAGTCATTGATAGGGAAAGGACAGGAGGGCGCAGCATAGGGTACGACGTTTGAAGAGCTGATCCCTGAGCTGAAAGCCCTGGAACTGTGGAAGGCATAAAATTCTCATTCAGTATGTGATACTGAGATAAGATGCATCAAAACCATTATTGATAATAATGGCTACCATAGAAGGTGACAAGTTTGCTTCAGTATATCAGGGAAAGGTGTCTCAAATGTTTGCGTAACAGGTGAAGCTAGCTTTTTCATCCTTCTATTTTGCAGTAAACACAGAAGTAATATTCTCCACGAACAGGATGCTGCTGTTAAGCCATAAGGATGTTTTGCCTACCGCACACATTAATAATGTACTGTATGGGTTTCAGTGCCAGTGTGATGCCAAGTATGTAGGCTGTACATCCCACCAACTGGGAGATCATATGTAATCCTTTGCTTCATATGTCTATGACAACCCAGAGCACTGTCTATGACAACCCAGAGTCCATGACTGGGCAGAAGAGGGAAATATATTTCATGGATAAAAGAGCAGATTTCACCATCGGACAAATTATATAGCGATCATCTGCCCACTCCACCCTTTCACTAGACTGACATCGAAAAGTAAAACTTTGAAGGAGGAGAAACACTTAGGCGTACACTTGGAAGTATTTTATAGGCTGCAATGAAAGATCTCATGCCAGAAGCCTTCGTTGTTAAGAGCAGATTGAAAGAATGCCTTAACTTATAAGGTGCTATGGGACCAAATCCATCCCAGCCTAGTTACATTCTTTGGTTGGATGATCATTTTAGAGGCAGAAAGACACAGATGATATCATGATACAGCATTTAGTGTACATTGCAGTTGTGAATAAGTTCTTCGGGTCTGTTACTACATAGTCTACAACAGTGCTAACCTCCAGGAGATCATGTAAGACATGACTTGTTAATTCTTCAAGGGCAGTTCCGATCCAACTATGCCCATGGTAGATTAAGTGTACACATAAACACCCTTATACGGTGTGACCACTCCACGTTACTGCACAGAAAATTGTTCTAATGCAAATTGGAGAATGGCATCAGATCTGTTGCAATGTTGGGCTGTACAGGACATTGGTTAGGCCACTGTTGGAATATTGCATGCAATTCTGGTCTCCTTCCTATCAGAAAGATGTTGTGAAACTTGAAAGGGTTCAGAAAAGATTTATAAGGATGTTGCCAGGGTTGGAGGATTTTAGCTATAGGGAGAGGCTGAACACGCTGGGGCTGTTTTCCCTGGAGCATCGGAGGCTGAGGGGTGACCTTATAGAGGTTTACAAAATTATGAGGGGCATGGATAGGATAAATAGACAAAGTCTTTTCGCTGGGATTGGGGAGTTCAGAACTAGAGGGCATAGGTTGAGGGTGAGAGGGGAAAGATATAAAAGAGATCTAAGGGGCAACTTTTCATGCAGAGGGTGGTACGTGTATGGAATGAGCTGCCAGAGGATGTGGTGGAGGCAGGTACAATTGCAACATTTAAGACGCATTTGGGTGGGTATATGAATAGGAAGGGTTTGGAGGGATATGGGCCGGGTGCTGACAGGTGGGACTAGATTGGGCTGGGATATCTGGGCGGCGTGGATAGGTTGGACCAAAGGGTCTGTTTCCATGCTGTACATCTCTATGATTCCATGGCTCTATAATTACATGTTTCCACCTAACGAGGATCCAACTTTGACATGAAAATGTGGGTGTGCCAGATCAACAATATTATCATGTTATGGACCAGGCCAGACCCCCTCAAATCATTTCAAAAAGGTAGCCTAGATCCCAACTTTTCGCATTAGAACATAGAAAAGTACAGCTCAGAACAGGCCCTTTGGCCGACGATGTTGTGCAGATGGTTAATCCTAATGTAAAATAAAATAACTTAACCTGCGCACCTCTCAACTCACTGCTATCCATGTGCATGTCCAGCAGTCGCTTAACTGTCCCTAATGACTCTGCTTCCACCACCATCGCTGGCAACGCATTCCATGCATTCACAACTCTCTGCGTAAAGAACCTTCCTCTGACATGTCCTCTATACCTTTCTCCTAATATCTTAAAATTATGACCCCTAGAACCAGTCAATCCTGCCCCAGGGAAAAGTCTCTGGCTATTGACTCTATCCATTCCTCTCATTATCTTGTATACCTCAATCAGGTCACCTCTCTTCCTCCTTCTGTCCAGAGAGAAAAGTCCAAGCTTATTCAACCTCTCTTCATTAGGCAAGCCATCCAGTCCAGGCAGCATCCTGGTAAACCTTCTTTGCACCCTCTCCAAAGCCTCTGTATCTTTCCTATAGTGGGGCAACCAGTACTGGACACAATATTCCAAGTGTGGTCTCATCAGGGACTTGTAGAGCTGTAGCAAAACCTCATGGCTCTTAAACTCGATCCCCCTGTTAATGAAAACCAAAAAATCATATGCTTTCTTAACAACCCTATCCACTTTGATGGCAACTTTGAGAGATCTATGTACTTGTACACCAAGATCCCTCTGTTCCTCCACACTGCCAAGAATCCTGTCTTTAATCCTATATTCACATCCGAGTTCGACTTTCCAACATTCATCACTTTACATTTATCCAGGTTGAACTCCATCTGCCATTTCTCAGCCCAGCTCTGCATCCTGTCTATGTCGCGCTGCAGCCTGCAATAGCCCTCTATACTATCAACAGCACCTCCAACCTTTGTATCATCTGCAAATTTCCTAACCCTCCCCTCAACCTCCTCATCCAAGTCACTTGTAAAAACTACAAAGAGCAGAGGCCCAAGAGCAGAGCCCTGCGGGACCCCAATCAACACTGACCTCCAGGCAGAATACTTTCCATCGACAACCACTCTCTGCCTTCTGTCAGCTAACCAATCAGACAGCCAAATCTCCCTGTATCTCATACTTTCTAACTTTATGAATGAGCCTACCATGGGGAATCTTATCAAATGCCTTGCACATGCACCACATCCACTGCTCAAACTTCGTCGACCTGTCTTGTCACCTCCTCAAAGAACTCAATAAGATATGTGCCTTTAATCACGCTCTGCTTTTCTAAATAGTCATAAATCCTATCCCTCAGAATTCTTTCCAAAACTTTGCTGACCACAGACAAAAGACTGACTGGGCTGTAATTGCCAGGGATTTCCCTATTACCCTTCTTGAAAAGAGGAACAACATTTGCCTCCTTCCAATCCTCCAGTATGACTCCCTTGGAGAGTAAGGAGGCAAAGATCTTCGCCAGCAGCTTAGCAACCTCCTTTCTCACTTTCCGGAGCAGCCTAGGATAAATCTGGTCTAGCCCTAGGGACTTATCAATCTTAATGTTTTCCAAAATTTCCAGCACATCAACTTCATCAATCTTGATCTGTTCAAGCCTGTATCCCAGCTCCTCAAAGTTCTCATTCACAACAAGGTCTCTTTCCTTAGTGAAAACCGAAGCAAAAAACTCATTTAGGGCTTCCCCTATCTGCTCAGACTCCGCACACAAGTTCCCTACGTTATCCCTAATCATCCATACCTTCTCCCTGATCATTCCCGTATCCCTCATGTATGAGTAAAATGCCTTTGGGTTCTACCTAATCCTTCTTGCCAAGCCTTTCCCATGCCCTCTCCTAGCTCTCCTCAGTTCATTTCTGAGCTCCTTTCTAGCTAGCCTGTAATCCTCTGAAGCTATGCTAGATCCTTGCTTCCTTCACCTTATGTAAGCTGCCTTCTTCCTTTTGACGAGAAGCTCCTCTGTTCTCGTCATCCAAGGTTCCTTAATCTTACCCCTTCTTACCTGTCTCAGAGGAACAAATTCATGCATCACTCACAACAACTGCTCCTTAAATAGTCTCCACATGTCTGCGGTGCCCTTTCTGTGGAACAATTGCTCCCAGTCTGTACTTCCCAATTCCTGTCTGATAATGTCATAATTTCCTTTTTCCAATTAAATATCTTCCCTCGGTAACTGCTCCTTTCCCTCTCCAAGACGATGGTGAATGTGAGGCAGTTGTGATCACTGTCACCAAAGTGTTCTCCCACCACGAGATCTGACACCTGTCCTGGCTCATTGCCTTAGCATCAGATCCAAAATGGCCTCTCCCCTCGTCAGTCTGTCCACCTACTGACTAAGGAAACCCTCCTGAACACACCTGACAAAAATAGCTCCATCCAAACCATCTGCACTTAGGAGGGTCCAGTTGATATTGGGAAAGTTGAAATCACCCATAACAACAACCCTGCTACATCTGCATTTTTCCAGAATCTGTCCGCCTATGAGTTCTTCAATCTCTCTACTGCTATTAGGGGTCTGTAGAAACCCCCAATGAGGTGACTGTTCCCTTGCTGTTCCTAATTTCCACCCATACTGACTCAGTAGACATACCTTCCTCAACAATCTTTGTTTCTGTAGCTGTGATGCACTCTCTGATTGGCAATGTTATACCCCCTCCTCTTTTTCCACCCTCCCTGTTCTTTTTAAATGTTCTAAATCCTGGAACATTAAGCAACCATTCCCACCCCTGTGAAACCCACATCTCTGTTATGGCCACAACATCATAGCCCCAAGTACTGATCCATGCTCTAAGTTCGTCACTCTTACTTCTGACACTCCTTGCATTAAAGCAGACACACTTTAACCGATCCCTTTATTTCGTCGCATGAGAAACCTTCCCGATAGATTCACATTATCCTGTCAATGCCCCATCTGCAACTGCCCCCCTCTCAGACATGTGCCTCTGATTCCCACCCTCCTGCCAAACTAGTTTAAACCCTCCCGAATCACACAAGTAAATTTCCCACCCAGGACATTTATGCCCCTCCAGTTCAGGTGCAACCCGTCCTTCATGTACAGGTCCCACCTTCCCCAGAAGGTATCCCAATGGTCTAGGTATTTGAAGCCCTCCTTCCTGCACCGGCCTCACAATCGCGTGTTAAGCTGCACTCACTGACTGTTCCTCAGCTCACTATCCCGTGGCACCGGTAGCAAACCTGAGACCACTACTCTACTTGTCCTGCTCTTCAGCTTCCAACCTAACTCTATGTAGTCACTTTTCAGATCCTCAATTCGTTTCTTGGCGTTGTTTTAAGCAGATGTAAGATTAATATTCAGGAGTGATGCAGCTGGTAAAACCACTCAGTTTTAAACAAATCAGAATTTATTTACAAACTACCGAATTAAACATAAACAAAAGAGAACAGAATATAGTATAACTTAAACCTCCCTGAAAACCCAACCAACACGATCTCCCCACAACTTAACAAAGAGCTGTTCCAATTTCCTGCAACATCCCATGAACACACCCCTTGGCAAAAAGGTAAATTCAAACACAGGTTCTTACAGGAGAGATGCCAGAGAGGGAGAGGATCAGCATGGAGCCTCTTTTTACTCCAGCAGCTTCTCTGGGTTCCCAGCTAAAAACTAAAACCAAACTGGAAAAAGCCCTGAACTGGGAGGACTGGCCACTCCCCTTTCATTGTACAAGTTTTTTTTAATACAAACCCTAAATGCCTCCTCTGATAGCTGACTTATGCAGTATCTGTTCGCCATTCTTCAAGTAGCCAGTTCAGACATATCAGCACCTCTGCCTTTATGACTCCTCTCGAAGAAAAGGGCAAAATAACCTTGTTAAAGAGGCAACATCATCACACTCTTACTCTTGAACACATATGCTGAACTGAGAATGTATGTACTGAGACAGGGTGTAAACCTAATTCACTATAACAGACTCTAAAAATTAATCTTGGGTTTACAATTGCATTGTTTGCTAAGTGACTGTGTCCTGTAGTCCTGAGAAGGTTGAGAATTCTGGTAGCTGAGAGGTGAAGATTGATCATATCAAAACCAAATGGTCTTTGTGAAAGAGGACTTGCAGTTCATCGAAGACGTCTGAGATATTAATCTCATCAATAACGTGCATCAAAGTGTATGTTAAAGGCCAAGCATTGGGTTACTTGTTACACCTAAAAGAAGTGAGGATAGTTCAACTGCAAGACCATCCAGTGTGGTTAGATTGGCATTGACTTTAATGGAGCAGTACATGGGCACTGTACATTCAAGAGAAAGTGTTGGGTTGAGATCCATAAATGTATGTGGAGGCATCACTAACCAGCCATTACAATTGATGCATTATTGATTTCTATGAATGGAGTGCCTCCAAGTACCTCAACACCAGTATTCTCCATGACTCAGGCCTTCAAAGGTCAGAGAGAAGTGTGCTTCCCCACAGTATGTGAAGGCAATGAGGCATAAAATTGGTGAGATGAATGGAATGAACTCATGGCTAGGACACTGTGTCTCATAGCTGTGAAAGTGCAGATCAAGTTACTGATGGCTGCATTGTCAATGGTCATTTGCATTAAATGGCCCTTGAAGAATGTGTCCAAATACAGTGAATGGTAAATCTGTACATAGAGTGCAGCTGATTCCAACAAAACATCAGTTGATTTCATACCTCCTTTGCTAATTAAAAATCCTTGAGAAAATCATCACCCAGAGTGCAAACTATTCTTTAAGCTTTAGCCATTTGTAGTTGTGACACCTATCATGGGCAGGAAGTAAGGGAACTGATTCTGCACTAAGTAAAGTGCAGAGCTAAATGGAAGTTAGAAATCACACAATGCCAGGTTATAGTCCAACAGGTTTATTTGGAAGCATTAGCTTTTATAGCGCTGCTCCTTCATCAGGTGGCTCCTTCATCAGGTCACATCCATCTGATGAAGAGCAGCGCTCCGAAAGCTAGTGGTTCCAAATAAACCTGTTAGACCATAACCTGGTGTTGTGTGACTTTTAACTTTGTACACCCCAGTCCAACACTGGTTCTTCCAAATCATAAATAAATGGAATGCCTAGATGGAAGAAGCAGCAGCACTGAGACGTTGGAATTAGCAGATGTGCGAATCTCCTCAAACAGGAAATCCAATGGGAGATCTCTGGCTTAAAGGAGACCTTGGCATATCTGACCTGAGCTTGGTGCCCACCTCTGCTTCACTAAACATGGCAGATTGGTGTGAATAAGAGGTAGTCGATTTAGAGGAGGTGAAAGCCTCATGGTATTGTTGCTAGGCTCTTAATCCAGAGACCTGGTAATGTTCTGGGGACCTGGGTTCAAATCCTGCCACTGCAGATGTGGAGTTTGAATTGAATAAATATCTGAAATTAGGAGTCTAATGATCACAGTAAAACCATTGTCGTTTGCTGAGTAAACCACTTCTGGTTTCACTAAAGTCCTTTAGGGAGGGAAACTGCTATCCTTACCTGGTCTGGCCTACATGTGACTCCAGACCTGCAGCAATGTGGGCAATTAGGGGTCGACAATAAATGCTGGCCTGGCCAGTGCTGCCCACATCCTGTGAATAAATAAAGGACGGTCACGTATTCCAATGATGGTGATGTTACTTCATCCTCATGAAGAGATGAACCATAATGCCTGAGCTTGTCTTTTATCCAGAAGTTGTTCTTATAGAAGCCATTAGAGATGTTGGTGCATTTCATCAACTGTATTCTGAAATCAGCCATGGCCAAGGTGGCCTGGAAACCATAAACCATAAAGGTCTGCTGTCATGGAGAAAGTGACATTGAAGCTCTAACTACTGTTGCATGATATATTGGGGCATTAATTCACAATCTGTCCTAATATCAAATTCCACTTTTGTTAGAGATATCCCATCACCTTATGTCTTTGAATCCCTGAAGAGACTCAGTTTTTGTTCTCTGCTCCAATGAGAAATTATCACTGAGAAAGGGGCAAACTCAGGATCTAGTGTCAAAGTGTAGTTTCAGTTCTGACATCAATGATCAAATGGATTGACCATCTCTTGATATTCCCTGGATATTGTTACTTAAGCGTCCAATCCATAGCTGCCATAGTTTCCACTACTATTGTATCATTATACTGTGGAGAAAGTGAGGACTGCAGATGCTGGAGATCAGAGTCAAGAGAGTGGTGCTGGAAAAGCACAGCAGGTCAGGCAGCATCTGAGGATCAGGAGAATCGACCTTTCAGGCAAGAGCCCTTCCTGATAAAGGGCTCTTTCCTGAAACGGCGATTCTGCTGCTCTTCGGATGCTGCCTGACCTGCTGTGCTTTTCCAGCACCACACTCTCGACTATCATTATGCTGTGGACTAATGAGGGGCTAAACTTCTGTATTGTTCCAGATTATGCCAATTTTGATGAGTGGCACTAAAACATTCCAATCCTGCCACCATGCCAGCAGGCTGTGTTTACCTTCAGGTTTTCACATAAACAGTGCTTAGGTGCAACATTCACCTGAAATGTAATCACAAAATCGAGCAATACACTCAGAAATATAAAGTAGTCTGGCCGGCAAAGCAGCTGGCTCTCAACCACAAGAGGGCGATTGCATATATTGACGTTGTCATTTTTGTAATCAATGGAGGTGAAAATTAACGTGGATAATAGAGTCCCAGAGTTCAAAGTAGCATATACACAAAGGGTTCCTTTCTTATAAGTATCATTGATTATTGAAATGAGAAATTTCAGGTTTAAACCCTTTTTAATATGAAAGACCAACTGTCCAACATATTGCAAGAACAAACACTAACTAATGTTACAGCTGCTCTATTAGAATAGAAAAGATGAAAGAGGTGACTTACAGGAATATTGAGTGCGATAAAAGGAATTCACTTGGCTTTACGAGGTAATTCTGTAAGCTAGGTCTCCTAACCCAGAGAGTTATGCAATATGAACCTGTATCAGCAACAGAGGCTTGGTGCTCATTATAATTCATGGCTAACATGATCATCCATCTAGAATTTACCATAAAATATCAGGAATGTCTGAGAAATATGAAAGCATATGTTTTGTAAATGCAACCTAACTACTCTAGTTGGATATTTTTAATGCAAAAATGGCAAATTCTAATGTCAGAGTTTCCTCTCAGGATAAGAAGAGAGGCAATCTGTTAATAAATATGTTCAGATTTGAATTACATTGATATAGTCATACATTTCAAATGTTCACTGAATTTTAAAGCATATGTTACAGAGTGGCAATACTCATAAATTTGTAATTCTTGCCAGTAGTCTAATTTGTATGAAAAAATATAGTTAGACTTTAATGTAAATGTTGCCTGAGTATGTTTGCAGTAATTCTTTGAGTGCATGCATACACGGCTGTCGTCTGCATGCTGCGGCTCAATGACAGGTTGGGATGGTCTTGGTTCACGTTTGAAGGCATTGTAGGATGAATGTCCTGCTCACCTTGCAGATTAGCTTCATTCCAGTGGGGAGCTGATGTAGGGTGGAGTGTGACTGTAAGGAAGATGAAGAAGAGCATTGGTATGATGCCATAGCTTTTCTTGACCCTAGTTTGCACTTGAGTTGGGGTCTGGGTGGATTCCATCGATGAGGATCATGGTTTGCATGTCATTATTTAACAGTTGCAGAGGATGGTGAGGTGCTCCAATGTCAGGTCAATGTCACCAGCACAGAGGCACTGGTGATGGTCAATTAAATATTCTGGTGGGTCACATTATCTGCATGGCAGATTGTAAACTTCCAAAGCAAGCTCTTCATTCTGAGTTTTGTCATGGCAAGCGATATGAACATTTCAAGGGCATCCTCAAAGCCTTCTAGATTAAATGTGACATTCTCACTGCCTCCTAAGAATCTTTTTCCCAAGATGACCCAAAGTGGAGAAGTAACATTCATGAAGGTGCCATCCATTTCAAGCATCTCCAACTGGTCCAGATGGAAGCCAGTGTAAGGGGCTATGTAAAAATTTGAACATCCCAACAACCTGCCTCATCAACACCAACCTGTGGCAGAGAATAAAGGTTTAACATCAGACTGTTGAGTCACCTCAGTGTCCATAAATTTCAAGGGAAAGAAAGTCACCTTCAGTATCAAAGGGTTACTTAAGACAATGAAGAAAATGAACTTTCTCTGAGATACTGGAAAGTGCCCTATTCAAAAAGAGCAGGACCACTCCTATTTGTAACCAAGATCATTCTCAGATAGTTTTGGATGTTGTCCGTGCACTATGCATCTGAATGCATATTGTTGGAATGAGAGGGTTAATGTTCAATAATCCAGCAGCAAACTTTTTGTAGATAAACAGATAAGTTTGTTTATTTTCACAACTTTCTAAGAAGCTCCTCAGAAACGGTATCAAATTTTCTCTCTCTGTCTCTCTCTCATACACGCGCACACATATATACATATTAATTATAGATCAAGATAGCTATAAACATTCAATGGAACACTTTATTTTAATGTGGGTCTGTTATTTTGAGGTAGAGACAGGCAGGGAATAGAGGGATACCAACTCCATAGAGGCAGAAGATTTTTAGGTTTTTAATTTAGAAAAGCATCATATGTTAGCGCAATCTTGTGGACAAAAGTATCTGTTCCTGAGATGCACCTTTCTTTGTTCTTAAATTTCAAGTTGGTGGATATTGCCTTGAGTGTGCAGAAATATCTCAGCAACTGCAATGGCTTCTACAGTTGGACTGTTTGTGTAACAATACAATAAGAGGTATATTTTATCTTTTCTTTAGGAAGAAATGTTGAGGCAGAGGCATTGGGCTGTCTGCTCAAAGCCAATAAAGTAAACAGCTTGTGAGCTGTTTAAAAATTGGAACAATAGTAGCAGCCTGAATGGATGAAACTCCCACAGAACCAGGCTTTTTAGTTTTTGCTTTCTGCATTTGCTGGAGTCTTGAAGCTGGATGTCAAAACTCTTATTCCTCTCTCCACTACAGCTAAAAGCTGGCGTTCACTTCCTGCTGCTAGAGAGACAACCTATCTCACTGAATTTGCCTTTGTCAAGGGTGTATTTATGGGATATTACTATATTGGAACAGTTAATTAATGGTAGTTATATGTATATTACTTGGTAAAGCAATTTGGTAGCTACAGTTAAGCCAATTCTTTTGGTTATAATAATTTTGTCCATATTTTAACTGTAGTGTAAAAATAAAGTGTGTTTTGCTTAAAGTCAAGTAGTTTGACCAATTGAATTGCATGTGGAACACAATGCCTTACACTTACTTTTAAAACAGAACAACATTAGGCTATCTTCTTAATATATTTTGAGGGGATTTGGTCTGGTCCATAACATTTTGCACAGAGGAAAGTAATGGCCTAGTCATACTACCACTGGACTGTTAACCCAAAGACCCAGGTAATGTTCTGGGGACCTCGGCTCACATCCACCATGGCAATGGGATTTGAATTAAATAAAAATTCTGGAATTAAGAGCTTAATGATGACTATGAAACTATTGCTTATTGTCAGGAAAAACCTGTCAGGTTCACTAATGTCCTTTAAGGAAGGAAACTGCCATTCTTACCCTGTCTGGCCTACATGTGACTCCACACCCATGGCAATGTGGTTGACTTTTATCTGCCCTCTGGGCAATTAGGGATGGGCAACAAATGCCGGACTCACCAGTGATACCCTCATCCTGTGAATGAATTAATAAAAGGGTAGCTTGTAGATGGCTTGAGGTAGGGGAGAGAATGGTCCTTTGCTGCTCTTTCAAGGATTCAAAGCTTATAGTCCTTTTACTGTTTGGTTGGTTACAGCAGTCCAATGACAGAGCTTGTTGGTCCCTCTATCCCTGTAATGGAGATCTATCTGCTGAGATGATATTCATGTCCAAACAGGGAGGAAAGGTGCCACTCTATAATATGAGTCTGTAACAAATAAGTATGATTTTCTAAATAAAGCACCCTGTGGTCTTTATTTCAGATGTCTCTCCTTTGGTGGTTGGGTTTTCACATCATAAAGTGTCATATCAGTTAAACATCAATTTGTTTGAATAAAAACCATCAAAGCCAGTAAGTCAATTTAGATTTGTGGACATGTGTGACAACATAAGAACATCTCATAATATAAGAACAGACATTATACCATAATGTAAGAACATAACAAGAACAGCTTTGATGAAGAGCCAACAGATTCAAAATGTTTTCTCAGCATTCTCCCCACAGATGCCGCCAGAGTTGCTGAGTTTCTCCATAAGTTCATAAGCTCACAAGATATAGGAGCAGAATTAGGTCATTCTGCCCATCGACTCTCCTCTGCCATTCGGGTCATGGTTGATATGCTCCTCACCCCTATTTTCCTGCCTTCTCCACATAACCCTTCAATCCATTATCAATTAAAAATCTGTCTCACTCCTCTTTAAATTTACTCACTGCCCCACCATCCACCACATTTTGGGGTAGCTAATTCCACAGTTTCTCCTCAACTGTGTTTTAAATTTGCTACCCCCTATCCAAAAACTGTGACCTCTTGTCCCAGAATGTCTCACAAGTGGAAGCAAGTGCTCTACATCTATTTTATCCATACCTTTTATCTTGAATACTTATTTTGACCTCCCTTCATTCTTCTAAATTCCAGAGAGTATAGGCCTAAACTGTTTAATCTCTCTTAATATGACAAACCCCTCACCACTGGGATCAATCTAGTGAACCACCTCTGAACTGTCTCCATTGCCACTACATCTTTCTGCAAATAAAGGGACCAAAACTTTGCACAATACTCCAGGTGTGGTCTCACCAATGTCTTGAATAGTTGCAACAATACTTCTTTACCTTTATATTCAATTCCTTTAGCAATTTCTGTTTTTGTTTCAGATCTAAAACATCTGCAGTTCTTTGTTTTATATTAGAGATTCACACACCCCAAGTGTGCTTGCATTTAATTGCAATGTGTGTAGCTACTGGCCTATAGAGTACCACCTCCATTGGCTCTTTCTGTGAATTTACATAATGCCACCAAAGGAGCATCTCATTCCCTGTCCTTGAGCATCATTGCAAAATCTCTCAACAGGCTCTGCTTATGAAAGGGTGAGGAGGGGTGGGACAATTAAGGATTCTCAACAATGCAAACCATCATATATTCATGCTTAAACTCTTAAAATTAATCATTCGAGGGAAGATGCAGAGGATCAAAATCCTATAATGTGGAGACGCCAGTGTTGGACTGGGGTAGACAAAGTCAGAAGTCACACAATTCCAGGTTATAGTCCAACAAGGGTTTATTTAAAATCACAAGCTTTTAGAGGACTGGTCCTTGGGCAGGTAAAGTGGAGGGAGGTGCAGAGGCACAAAATAAATAGGCGAAGAGATAATGACAAGATAATTCCAGATATTTAAGTGCGTCAACAGATAAGTACAAATGGGATGAGTAGAGAGTCGATGGGCTGAATTACCAGTTTTTGCAGGTGACCAAGTGTCAAATTGTGTAAGTAAGGGGTCAATGGCTGAATAACAAATGAAGGGATGACCTATGAACTGATTAATTAAAGCAGAGAGATAATTACAGAGGAACCTCTATTATCCGAACGAGATGGGCGGGCAGTATTTCGTTCGGTTAATTAATTATTCAAATAACAGATTCAATGCCTCTCCTTGGGACTCAGAGTTTTCTGGAGTTTCTTTTTTCCTCTCTCTGCCTGCCTTAATTCCCTCTCTGTTTCAGGGTTTGTTTCTGAGTAGACACACATTTGTGTGTAAGGGACCTGCAGCATTGCTGAAGCCTGTCCCCGCCGCTGCTTCACTTCAATGGGATTGACACAATGAGCACTTGCAATGTCCGCGCCCTCTTCAAGACACTGGGCAGCAGCACACTGCACAACCCCACTCCTCCGTGCACCCCCGCCTGCCTGGCCCCACCCCTGACCCCAGAATGGAGATGGCAGCCGGACTGGACTCCAACAGCGAGACTGCTGCTGCCTTTGGGGGTGAATCTCAAAGTAGCACACACACACACACACACACACACACTAACGCAGCAACACGCAGACACACACACACACACACAGCAGCATGCATACACGCGCAGACGCACACACACAACTTTTTACTGCAACCTTTTGACAGGTTTCCACCTTTGCCCTGTACAGGACAATGTTGGAGAGATTATCTGGGGAAGCGGGATTTAGGATACACCCTTGTGTAGAACTCCAGGGGAAGTATGGGGAGAGAGAGAGCGCGGGAGATCAGTCATTTGGAGACGATGCTTGGGCTCCCATCGATGTCCAGGACTGTACACGGCAACACTTCAGTAAGTCAAATTCACTTTTAATCATTGTAAACAAAAGACGCGATCTGTGTTGGTAACACCTCTTTGATGTAATGTTTCTATCAGAACGTTGAGAACTTCTTTGGATAATCCAAAATTCGGATAATTGATATTCGGATAATCGAGGTTCCTCTGTACAAATAATCAAAAATAAGATGGTGCTAGAGACAAACCGAATAGCTAGAACAGTTATCAGAGTCAAAATCCTCCCAACAACGGGAATATCCACTTTTAATTCCCCTAGAAATGAAGGAGCATTCAAATCCGTAATTCTGGCTCCCTGCTGTAGGCACTATCGTTAAAATCAGACACTTTTTGTGAAAAGGTATTCTTTAAAACTATAGGGCCAGATTTTCTAAAGAGTGTCAAACTCCCACAGGTTGCCACTCCAGCCACTTTTTGAAGAAAGATGGGAGATTAGAACTTCTGCGAGGAAATTCTGCTCAAAAATCCCTCAGAAATGTGGAGGCATATTTCCGTTCTAACAGTTCTTTTGAAGCGTAGAACTGTCAGGGGAAGGCAAAACACGTTCTGTTTTCATAGAGTCAGCTACTGTATTCTGGAATTTAGCAATCCTGACAGCTGCTGTCAGACCATAAGTATATAAGTTAAGTGTGATGTTTAGGTGCCAGGCAGGTAGGGTGCCAGCTGGAAAGATACCTGGTAAGTAGAGTATAGGGTATCAGGTTAGCAGTACGCTCATTGAGTATTGCACCGAGTATGTAGGTTATCAGCTGGGAAGGAGGTAAGGTGCCAAGGATAAGATGCCAGTTGGGTACCAGGTAATATGCCAAGTAGCTAGGTCCAGCTGGATAGGATGCCAAGATGCAAGGTGACAAAGTAAGTGGTGCAGTGTTGGAGTACGTTGGTATGGATGTTGATATGGGTGGTGGTGGGAGGTGAGGGGAAGTAGAGGGAGGAGTTCCAGGTTTGGTCAGATTTGGGGGGGTGGGGGGAATTGGGGTGGGTCTGACAAGGTGGATCTTACACTGGGCCATAGATGGGTGTGGAGTTAGGGTAGAGGGGTCAGGTCACATTCGGGATAGGAAGTCCAGAATCCAGCAAAGGGACCTGGGGATGTCAGATTAAGTCTGATTGCTGGTTTACATGTAAGGTTTTCTCGCACTCCACTCTCAGTTCAGATGTCAGCTCAAGGTTTAAAGTTTCACAACCTTCTGACTAAATAAACGTACCCTTCAACTCAGACTAAGTATCTTCCCTCCTATTTTTTTAAATTGTGCCCCTTGGTTCCAGATTTCCCGGCCAAGAGAAACATCTTTTCTGTCCTTTTAAGTAATATGGAATTTTCAATTAGATCTCTTCTCATTCAAAACTCTCAAAAATACAGACCCAGTTTGCTCAATCTCTCCTCACTGAACCTTTGTTGCACTCTCTGAATGGCTACAATATCTTTCCTGAGACAAGAAAGTGCACACAGTATTCTAACCGAGCTTCATACCACCAATACTGGAATTAATTCACACATGCTCCCTACTTCTGGTCTTTGAATTGGATTTCTGCAGAGAAGCTCAGGAGTGCCCTCCTTATTCCAATGAAAGATGTGGCAGAAATAGTAAATGCCATATTACACAACAAGCCAAACAACGGCCTCGTTCTGAATTTAATCTGGTGAAGGGTTCCATCTCAAATACTCATGTGCTCTTTCTCTCCTGGACCCAGCTGGCATTTCCACCAATTCCTAATGTTTATCTTGGAACTGGTATTTACAGGATTTATTTTTAGGTTAAAGCTGGGGAACCAATTTTTGTTTTAATTGATTGTGAAGTAATTTGGAATGCCCTGAAAATGCAGATGATGCAATGAACACAGTCCGCCGATTTCTCAGCAACAAACCCAAACAAGCAGACAAAACACGTTCCAGAAACCCTAGCGGCCTAGCCACTCTCCCCGACATCAAAGACATCTCAGAAATGACAGCCAGACTACTCAGACCCTTTGGCATCATGATAGCCCACTAACCCATCAACACACTAAAACAGCAGCTAATGAACTTGAAAGACCCTACACCAGGGGTGGGGAACCTGCGGCCTTCTGGGCCATTGTGTGTGGCTTTTTGAATGAATCCAAATTTTGCAGAACAAATCTTTTATTTTTTATTAATATGATTTTTTTCTTTATTATTTTTATTTTAATCTTAAAATGAATGTATTTAAAATACTAGAGAGTAAAAGAAAATTCAATGAAACAATCCTTACAGACTGACCACCACAATTAAAAGAATGTGAATTTTGAAGAATATATAATTGAAGTTTCTTGGATGCAGCCTTATTAAATTATAACCAACATAATGCAGCCTTCCAATATGTTTCCCCACCTCTGCCCTATACAGACAACAAGCAAGACTAACGTCATTTACAAAATACCGTGCAAGAACTGTAACAAACACTACATTGGACAAATAGGCAGAAAACTAGCCACCAGGATACATGAACACCAACTAGCCACAAAAAGACATGACCCTCTCTCACTAGTATCCTTACAAACAGATAAGGAAGGACACCACTTCGACTGGGACAATACATCCATCTTAGGACAAGCCAAACAGAGACACGCATGAGAATTCCTAGAAGCATGGCATTCCAACCAGAACCCTATCAACAAACACATTGAGTTAGACCCCATCTACCATCCTCTGTGAAAAAGAACAGGAAATTACCTCACCGACCCAAAGAAACATAAACATATAAATAGAAAGTAGAAATCATATACAGTGCTTCTCCTGAGGCCCACTGAAGACGTTACCAAGTAGGGTGACGAAATGTCTGGAAATGAACCTCCCAGCTCAGCGAGCAAACCTACATCCAGAACCTCAACCTTAGCTACAAATCTTCTCAAAAGATGATACTATATAAGTGCAACTCATTTCTATTCATATTTAGTAAGAATACCAATGAATAAGCATCCTTGATGCTTTTCAGTGCATTGGATTTTTTTTTAACCACGAGATCTAAGATTTTGTTAGATGTAGCACGTGGGGGAGATCTTTGTATACTCCCTGATCAGCGAGTTGGTGGAACTGAATAGAACACTGATTAAATCCTGCAAATAATTGCCAAGAAACAAAATGTAAATAAACATTATTAAGTCCTGGAAATGTTAAGCAATCCAATCCGGTGAGCACTGTCAGGGATGAAGCAAAGCAGGAATTTAAATGATACAGGAACAAAAATACTAGAAAACCTCAATAGGGTGAGGAAGGAAACAGAGTTAATGGTTTAGTTCAATTATATTTTTTGCCTTTTTATTCAAACGATACAGTTTGTGTATCACACATTTCATGAGACTTCTTTTAGCAGAATGACTTCCGGGAATAAAATTGACTTCAGAAGGAACGAGGAAAGATTTCAGGAACAGTTGTCACATCGGAGCTATGAACAAATGAGATTGTTTCAGTCAAGAAATACAGGAACACAAGATGTTATTGAGCTTCTTGAGCTCCCCTTACACTTGGTGAGATTATGGTTAATGAATGTTATGTAAATAACTACAAGGTAACTCATAAAGGAGTGATGTTGAGCCTGTAAATTGAAAGGTTTTCCAATGAGAGCCTGAGTAAATTTAGTTGATATTCTCTGGAGTTTGGAAGCATGGAAGGCAATCTCTTGGGATATTCAAGATTATAAAGCAGCTACAAAATGTAGATCCCCCTAGTAGGCATATCTAAAAGAGGGTGTCCAGTTTCATGGACCGTTTGTTGAAACTGTGATGAAGACAAATTTAGAATCCTCTACCCCAGAGTGTTTTGGATGCCAATTATTGAATATATTTAAGGCTGAGACAGACAGATGACAAGTCTCTCACACTCTCATGGAATTTGGGTGTGGACAGGACAGTGGAATCGAAGTCCAGATTTGGCCATGATCATATTGAATAGTGGAAGCTCCATATGTTAATCGACAAGGCTTTTTCTTTGCAGACAGAGAAAAAACATGTACACACATTTTGCCTGTTTCAACTCACTAATATAGGTGACAGACATTCTCTGGCTAATTTCTGAGGGAAATGCCGGACACATCAAAGTGAATTTTTTTGGTTTAAGGTTTTAAAAGGCTTGGCAGCAAACTGTCTATCATCATCTATCTTATCGATTCTCCATGACAATGTCACTATCAATCAGATTTCACTTCCTAACCGATCTGCACTTTCCTCTCATACAAATGCTTGTTTTCCCTTTATATTGGTATTTCTGGTCGATTGCCCTGTTGAGCACATAGAGTCATAGAGATGTACAGCATGGAAACAGATCCTTCGGTCCAACCTGTCCATGCCAACCAGATATCCCAACCCAATCCAGTCCCACCCCTACCAGCACCCGGCCCATACCCCTCCAAAACCTTCCTATTCATATACCCATCCAAATGCCTCTTAAATGTTGCAATTGTATCTGCCTCCACCACATCCTCTGGCAGCTCATTCCATACACGTACCACCCTCTGCGTGAAAAAGTTGCCTTTTAGGTCTCTTTTATATCTTTCCCCTCTCACCTTAAACCTATGCCCTCTAGTTCTGGACTCCCAAATCCCAGCGAAAAGACTTTGTCTATTTATCCTATCCATGCCCCTCATAATTTTGTAAACCTCTATAAGGTCACCCCTCAGCCTCCGACGCTCCAGGGAAAACAGCCCCAGCGTGTTCAGCCTCTCCCTGTAGCTCAGATCCTCCAACCTTGGCAACATCCTATAAATCTTTTCTGAACCCTTTCAAGTTTCACAACATCTTTCCGATAGGAAGGAGACCAGAATTGCACGCAATATTCCAACAGTGGCCTAACCAATGTCCTGTATAGCTGCAACATGACCTCCCCACTCCTGACCAATAAAGGAAAGCATACCAGACGCCTTCTTCACTATCCTATCTACCTGCGACTCCACTTTCAAGGAGCTATGAACCTGCACTCCAAGGTCTCTTTGTTCAGCAACACTCCATAGGACCTTACCATTAAATGTATAAGTGAAAGGTTTTGACAAAATGTCTATTTTCTTCAACAAACACCAAGCTGTTGGCTACCAAAGCAAATTCTGCTTCCACACAATTGATTCCATTGGCTCCCTGGGCAGTATCTACGCCCACAAACTGGTGTTGTGATATAAGCTTCTGATCCTATATCTGCTCCATCACAAAATTACCTCATTCCACCTCAATGTTCATTCAACAACAACTTTCTATCTTTATAACCATCCCTCGCACTATAAACCCAACATCACCAATGCCTACATCTCCTTTAACTCCAAAATTCTCTATTCCCATGATTCTGACCTGTTCTGCAGCACATCTCCACCCATTACTTCTATCACCTAGGCTCCATGCACTGGAATTACCCTGCTAATCCACTTAGTCCTTCCTGAGTTGCAGATGTACCATGTGCTCACAGCAGTTGGAAATCCCCCAAATTATGGAAAATTTCAAAAATTAGTACAGAGGATGAAGTCAAGTTCTAGTTCTCAAGCAAAAAAGAATAAACAAGAAAGGACATGCATTTATACGACAACTTTCACTACTTCAGGGCGTCCCAAGAATTTTGCAGCCAAATTATTATACTGTTTTGTTGAAAGGAAAAAATATAGTATCAGTAATTGTGACCTTGATTGTTGTAAAATCCCCCATCTGGTTGCCCTTTCAGGAAGGAATACTGCCCCGATCTCCCACAGCAATGCAATTGACTCTTAATTGTTCTCTGACAGTCTTATCTATCCACCCAGTTGTATCAACCAGCTGCAAAAAACTATAATAAGAATTATACATACAACTACCAAGCATCAATCTCAGGATAATAGGTAAGTCATGCATTGGTGAGGCCAGACTTCAAATTCTGTATGCAGTTTGAGTTTCATTAATTAAAGAGGGATATGATTGCAATGGAAGCAGTTCAAACAATGTTCACTTGATGGACTCCTAGGATGAAGTGCTTGCCTTATGAGGTTTGAAGGATGAACAGTTCAGGCCTATGCTCATTCGAGTTTATGAGAATAAGAGTTGACATTTTTGAATATTCTGAGTGGAGCCTGACAGAGTAGATGTTGAGACGATGTTTTCTCTCAAAGGGGCACAGGGAAGTAGGAAGTTTAAAAATAAGGGTTTCCCATGTAAAATGGTGATGTGGAGGAATCACTTGTCTCATAGGATGGTTAGCCTTTGAAATTCTCTTCCACAGAGACTGCATCATTGAATATTTTCTATGTTTCTACCAGTTATTGGGCTGGATAATCAGCCATGATAATAATGAATGGTGGAGCAGACTCGAGGGACTGAATGACCTACTCCTCCCAATTTTCTATGTTTATATATATTCAAGGAAGAGCTAACAGACTTTTGGTCAACAGGAAATTCAACGGTTAAGTGTGACAAGTGGGATTTTTTTATTTATGCAAGGTTTCTGGTGCCACTGGCTGAGCCAACAGTTATTGCCCATCCCTAATTGCCCAGAGGGCAGCTAAGAGTCGAATACATTGCTGTGGGTCTGGAGATACATATCGGCCAGACCAGGTAAGTTCAGCAGATTTCGTTTCTGAAAAGTTATCGGTGAACCAGATAGGTTTTTATTACAATCGATAATGGTTAATCTTACACTTGCTTTTCATTCTAGTGTTTTATTGAATTCAAATTTCACTATCAGTGGGATTCAAAGCCATGCCTCCAGAACATTAGTGGGGATCAGCTGGATTTCTGGTCTAGTAACATTACCACTCCAAGGTGGAGTTAACAACATAGTCTGATTAGCCATGATTTAATTGAGTGATAAAGCAGAATCAATGGGCATAATGGTATAGTCCTATTCCTATCTCTTATGATCTTATGTAAGAATCATCCCACACAAGTGCCAGACAATGAGCATCTCCAAAAAGAGACAACCTACCCTCAACATTTAATGACATGATTCTTGTATGAGAAATGCTTACGACTGAACACCTTTTTGTGTGAGTTGAGAGTGTGTTGCTGGAAAAACACAGCAGGTCAGGCAGCATCCAAGGAGCAGGAGAATCGACATTTCAGGCCAGAGCCCTTCATCTCTGGCCCAAAACATCAATTTTCCTGTTCCTTGGATGCTGCCTGACCTGCTGTGTTTTTCCAGCAACACACTCTTGACTCTGATCTCCAGCATCTGCAGACCTCACTGTCTCCACCTTTTTGTGTGAGGCTGTCTGCACCATTGCTCACAATGGGATAGGTTTGCTGCCAGTGTCCTCTTTTAGGCTGGAGATCATAGGGCCCATTGATCCTGTGTAAATGAAGGAAAACACATGCTTACCTACAAGAAGATTCTCTTGTCTTAAACAAAATATCATTTATTGCATTTTTGCAATTATGTGCAAGTTACGCAAATAACATTACAGACTATGAGGAGGTTGGATGATAGGTCCAACTCTTCCAAGATCCTAAGCTGTTCTCCCAATTCTTTATGAGCCTATTATAGTGGGTGGTGCTTCAGGAACTTCTCTGTATAAACCCCTTCAGGTAATTATATCTTTACATAACATCTCCCCTCTCCAAATCTGATTATTGTTATTATTATTATTACAACACATTAATGTTGACAAGTATATTCACCACTGACCCATCTCATCCAAGTCTCTGACTTCACAACTGCAGGTAGTATGGAGATTTCAGTATTCTACCAGAATATGTTCTCTTCGGACTTGAGCTAAAGACTATTGATTTTGACCATTTTCTCGACATGATAAAGTCTGAAAATCCCTTCAAGCTGGATAACATTTCATTTGTTAGATTTCCCTTGTGGAGGACAGCTGTAATGTTTAGACACGCAAATTCTATTTTGCAGTGTCCTGGATTTCTGAATCAGGCAATTTCTCTTTCAATCCTGGATCTCTGGCCATCATTTCTTATTGTTAGTTTCCATGTGTTCGTAAGCACCACATCTTCAATCAGCAAATTTTTATCCTCAATATACCAATAAACCTATGCTGAAGTATGTAAACTCATTATTTCAATGTGTTGATTTGCTTGGACAATTCATTCACCTTCAGAAATTGCATGACCAGTGAAATCATCATCTACTATTACAGCAAGTCAGATAGACATTAGATACTTAAGGTCCTGGTCAGGATTTGGAGCAAGGAAACCTCAAGTACACAGACAGTGTCCAGCTACTCAAAAGAAATACTTTATCTATAACATATTTGGCTACTTACAGAAAATGTGCCCAAGGAGGATGTAGTCACAAAAAAAGAACGTAAATCTTTTTGCTACTTACAAAAAGAGATTAATAAGGTGGAATAATCTTTTTTTAATATTCTTTCATAAGAATGTGGGCATTGCTGGCTATGCCAACATTTATTTCCACATCCCTAATTGTTAAGTGTCAACCATGTTGCTATGGTTCTGGAGTCACATGGAACCCAGATTAAGTAAGGATTGCAGATTTCCTTCCATCAAAGTGAACCAGTGGGTTTTTACAATCAACAGTAGTCACATAGTTGCCCACTCGTTCTTAATTCCAAATTTTTAAAATTGAATTCAAATACCATTGCAGCTCTCAAACTCAGGCCCGCTGGAGTCCCCTGGATTATTAGTCCAGTGACCGCCACTATGTCATCACCTTCTCACTAACTATTTCAGACCCTTACAACCTTATACACTATTCCCCACTTAACTGGATGCTTTCAGCCAAAACAATGCTAAAGAAACTTGACACAAAACAGATCCAAACAGCCCACTTGATTGGCGACCTGCCCAAATCATAAACATTCATTCACTCAATAATTAGCATATGGTAGCAGCAATGAAGAAATCGCACACACGGCAAGATCCCATGAAATTAAATGTAACAGTAACTAAATAATCCATGTTTTATTTGATGTTCATAGAGAGATGAGTAACAGTCAGGACATGTTGGAGTACAGATGAAGGGCTTATGCCTGAAACATCGATTCTCCTGCTCCTCGGATGCTGCCTGAGCGGCTGTGGTCTACCAGCACCATACTCTTCAACACTGTTTTTTCAAAACAGGGGCCATTGGATCTTTTAACTTAACAGAGGAGATGGGGCCTTGATTTAATGTTTTAATCAGTAGTGCAGTAGTCCCCTACTTTTGCAGTCAAGTTTCTGGATATGGGCTTGAACCCACAACTTTGACATCACCTGCAAGTTCCCATCCTATCCACTAATCATCCTGACTTGGAAATATGTCCCTTTTTTCAGATACCTCTGGTTTAAAATGCTGGACTTCCTTCCCTAAACGTTTTGTGGGGTTACCTATAGCACATGCACTATACTGGTTCAAGAAAGCAGCTCATCAGCTCCTTCTCAAGGGCAGTTAGGGATGGTCAATAAACACTGCTCCAGCCACTGATGCCCACTTCACATGACTGAATAAAAAAAGTGTTATCAATTCAGCCCCTGCTGACACCTGTTGGAGGACAGACCAACACAGGAAAGATGTCCTGAAGTCAGAGCTAAAATTGAAATGACTGAATTTGTAGGTAAGTGATTATTTTGAAAAGTTGTCTTGTTGCTTATTTATGTTACTCTTGAACTTCACTTACTGACCTGAGAGAAGAATAATGATTAAAGACAATGTAAAGACATTATTTGATCGACACCTTCCCCTGGTTTATTGATTTAATTGATTTTTGATTACTATTTCTTCTCTAATATTTTTGCTATCTGGTTCAATGGCAGATTCACAATATATTGAATAATATTTCAGACAAGTGGCAGAATTCACATACCGGTATAAATACAGGGAATATTGGAAATGCTCATCAAGTTTGACAGCCTCTGAGACAGAATCTTGTGTTCTTTGAGGTGGTGAGGTAGAAGGTGGGAAGAGTATTTAATTGGGTAGAGCGGTGCTGTGCCGGATTCCAGTCATCTACCCACCTCAACCATAATTACATTCGGGCAGGAAATTCCATGGTCAAATCATTATCAATTGAGAGTCTTGAGAGGCAATTAAGGGTCTCAGTTTATCGCAGTTGGGATTAACCCAGCAACAAGTGAGCCTGCCAATGTATGATGTTCCTGGAAGCAAAAAGAGTAATAGATAGTTATCAGCTTCAGGATGGGATAAGAAAATAAAACTGAGTGAGGTATTCATACATTTACATATTCTCCATTTTACACCCAATTAAACAACCATTAGAATCCTCAAATGTTCAGAATGTTATCTTGGACATTATATACACAGAATCACAATCAGAGTCTTACAACATGGAAACAGACCCTTTAGTCTAACCAGTTCATGCTGAACATAATCCCAAATTTAACTAGTCCCACATGCCTCCTCCTGGCCCATAACCCTCCAAACCTTTCCAATTTATTTATCCATGCAAATGTCTTTTAAGCATTGTAATTGTACCTCCTGCATCCAACACTTACTCAGGAAGTTCATTCCGCATGTGAACCACCCTCTGTGTAAAACATTTGCCACTCATGTCTTTTTTTAAATCTCTCTCCTCTCACCTTAAACGTCTGTCCTCTAGTCTTGAAATCCCACATCCTAGGGAAAAGACAACTATTATTAATTCAATCTATACCTCTCATCTTATAAGTCATTACCAGGTCACCTCTCAATCTCCTATACACCAATGAGAAAGGTTCCAGCTTATCCAGCCTTTTTTTATAACTCAAACCTTCCATACCCAGCAGCATCCTGGTAAACCTTTTCTGAACCCTTTCTACTTTGATAATATCCTTCCTATAAATGGGTGACCAGAACTGGATACAGTAAACCAGAAGAGGGCTCATCAATATCCTGACTTCCCAATGCCTACACTCAAAGGGCTGAGCAATGAAGGCAAGTGTGTCAAACGCTTTTTAACCACCCTGTCTATATGTGATGCAAATTTCAAAGAATTATGTACCTGCACCCCATGTCCCTCTGTTCTACAACACTACCCAAGACCCTACCATTAGTTGTATAAATTCTACCCTTGTTTATTGTACCAAAATGCAATCATTCGCATTTGTCCAGATTGAACTCCATCTGCCATTTTTCAGCCCATTGACCCATGCGATCAAGGTTCCTTTGAACTCTTAGAAAATCTTCTTCACTATCTACTATATACAATTTTGGTGCCATTTGCAAACTTACTAACCATGCCTTCTATATTCTCATCCAAATCATTTATATAAATGACAAACAAAAGAGGACCTAGAACCGAGCCTTGTGGAATACCGCTGGTGACAGACTTCCAGTCCATGAAGCAATCCTCTACTATTACTCTCTGTCTCCCGCCATTAAGCCAATTATGTTTCCAACTGGCAAACTCACCCTGAATCCCATGTGACCCAACTTTATAAATTAGTCTACCATGCATAGATCTATAGCAGAGCCTGCTAAGCAATTGCTATGGAAAGTTTACTGATAGAAGATTCTTAATCAATGTGCCAGACTTTTGAAAAAGCAACAGGGCCACATTCTCGAATCGAGCATACGTTGGGCTCTTGCATTCTTGGGTAAGCTTGTGCTTTGAAGCAGGCATTTTATTTGATGCAGATTTAAGCTTGTTACTCCTGCTGTTTAATAATGACACTTCATTTTTATAACAGCCAAGCTGACAGCAGGCAAGATCAATCTGCAAATTCTTCTTACAGTAATATATATGGGTCAAATAAGTACGTCCAAAAATGTTCTCTTTGTGATCCCATTTCAGTGCATGTATATATTTGTAACTACAGAGCTGTGAGGGTGATAAGGAGGATAGGGAGACCTGTCAGAAAGTTGGACACATGGAGAAATGGTTCACCTGCATAGTTTTTAAGTTAAAAGAGCACCCACCTCTCCAAAGGACGTTTCTACAATACCTTCGGCCCAAAACTTCAGCTGGTTAGGCTGTGCCCACTTTTTTAAAAATTACAACGATTTGTAGGGGGTCATGCCACATTTCTCACTTGGTCAGAGCTACAAGACATTCATTGCTACCTCAGAGTTGAGTCTCCAAAACCTACAGTTCAGAGAATCCCAGGTTATGATCTCATAACCTTCAAAATCAAAAACTGAATTTGCTGGAAAGCCTCAGCAAGTCTGACAGCATCTGTGCAGAGAAAGTAGAGTGAACATTTCGGGTCAAGTGACCCTTCCTTGGAAAGTTTTGCTCTACTAATAACCTTCAACTCCACTTTCCTGCCTTTTCCCCATATACCGTCATTAACTTACTGATAAAAATCTGTCTCTCATAGCCTTGAATATACTGGATAACGCATCCTCAACTGTCCATTTTGGTATAGAATTCCACAGATTTAAAGACGTTATGTGCCTTCTTTCAAAATGTTTTTAAGTCAGCTTTATGGAGGTCACTCAAAAAAAAAGACCATTTACTATAAACATACTGAAGTCTTCATCCTTGTAATTATTAAAATACTGTACATAACACATAGAGTTCCAAAAATATTAGCGTGGTATTTACATCTGAATGAACAACTGTTCACATTAGGATATACATTCCTCTACTAATTCAGAAATGTTAAATATCAGTGGTAATTTGATCTTTCTAAACAGTTGGCATCCACTTAGATCTAAATACATGGTACAATTTTAAATACAGAAGGTTCTTCAATTACCTTATACGCAGAGCTTTAAGCATGCAGAATAACATTTGATATAAGCATGGAAAGTTTTAAGAACAGGAAAGACAGAATTATATTGAGCTTAAGAAATACACTAAGGCTAAAAGTCAGTTAAACTCCAGGATTTTAGGGAAGGGTGGGATTCAGAACTCAGAAGTTATGGTTCAAGGTTTGGATAGTAGGCAGGTAGGAATCAAATTTTGTGCGATGTCTAGGGGTGATGTCTCCAGTAAACACAAGTAGCTCATGATTCATGTTTGCAACTTGACCTCAAAATAACAGACTGCCTATACCTACTGAATTATTAGAATTAGAAGTAGATTGAGATTTTATTGTCATGTTTACTCAAGTACAGGGATAAAGGAGTACAGTGAAAAGTGTATAATGTCTCCATTCCTGGCATCATCTTCGGTACAAAGTAGAAAAATAAGGAAATAATAAAAGTTCAACATTAGAGTCCTTTCTAGTATAAAATAACAACATTTTACAATGTTAGAATTTCAACATAGCAGTCCTTCTTAAATGCTTAGCCATGCTTGGCTCACACTTCCCACAAGGGTTTAATCTCATCTGTGTTGGGCTCACTCTCTCATACTCTGCCACACCCGACTTTGCTGCAGATGTCGGGAGGCCTCAGGCTGCCTGCTCTCGTTGCCGCTGTAGATACAGGGGGACCTCTATTGCCACCACACTGGGCTCAATCTCCCGCATGCTGGTCTCACTCTCCTCCACTTTGGATTCACTTTCCTCTGTGTTGGACTCAATCTTCACCGGGCTGCACCAAAGTCAACACCCTCCACTGAGAAGAAACCTTGCCTCAGACACACTTGAAACCACAGATAAGTGTGGCTTGGTAACAAACTCAAGCAATCCTTAGTTATGTCATGGAAATGATGTGAGATTAGAGGCCAGGTACCGCACACGAGGAGATCCTGAAAGAGGGGTTATTCTATGTCCCTTTCCATCCACCGTCAAGCAATAGCAAAGAGCACATGCAGAAAACTAAGATAAAACCATCAGCAGCTCTCAAGTTGAAGATAATGTACACCACTATATGTACTACAGCAATTCAAGAAGACAACTTACCACGATATTTCATAGTCAGCTAAGGAAGGGGCAATAAATGCTGGCCCAGCCACACCCATGAATAAATTTTTAAAAGCTGTTAGAAGCTGTGTTGAAGTAAGACTACCAGGAGTGATGCAAGATATGAACAATGTTGAAAAACTACCCTGAATATCATTGATGTGGAGGTGCCGGTGTTGGACTGGAGTGGGCAAAGTTAAAAATCACACATCAATAGCTTATAGTCCAACAGGTTTATTTGGAAGTACAAGCTTTCGGCGCACTGCTCCTTCATCAGGTAACTAGTGGGGCAGGATCATAAGACACAGAATTTATAGCAAAAGATCATAGTGTCATTCACCTGAAATGATATATCGAACAAACCTAGATTGCTGTTAAGTCTTCTATCTTTTAGAATGGGCTGCAGGTATTGATTCATTAATATGTAAATCCCAAAACTTATTTTAAGTCACATTCCCGAGATAACAAGGTGGCGGAAATGTCGGCGGATGATGCGGTTTACATGGGCACCGGTATGGGCCCCAGTTATGCCTGTCGCTTTGTCGGCTACGTAGAACAGTCCATCTTCCGTTGTTACACCAGCACCACTCCCCACCTCTTCCTCCGCTACACTGATGACGGCATCGGTGCAACCTCCCATTTATCTCTCCACCCTCCCTGCCTTCATTCCTAATGAAGGACATTTGCCCGAAACGTCAATTTTCCTGCTCCTCGGATGCTGCCTGCCCTGCTGTGCTTTTCCAGCACCACTCTAAGCTAGACTCTGATTTCCAGCATCTGCAGTCTTCACTTTTGCCTGCCTGATTTTTAAATTTGCTTACCCCAGTCCAACACTGGCTCCTCCACATCATCATCTCATTGAATTACGGAGCAGACTCGATGGGCTGAATGACCTACTTCTGCTTCTCCATCTTATGATTTTATGGAATGAGCGCATCCTATGTAGCAGGCAATCAATGATTCAACATAAACAATTTAGGAAATCTTGAAAGAATGATTCATAACAGGCATGGAAAAGATTTACAAGGATGTTGCCAGGATTGGAGGATTTGAGCTATAGGGAGAGGCTGAATAGACTGGGGCTGTTTTCCCTGGTGCGTCGGAGGCTGAGGGGTGACCTTATAGAGATTTATAAAATCATGAGGGGCATGGATAGGATAAATAGACAAGGTCTTTTCCTGATCTCAGCAGGTCTGGCAGCATCTGTAAGAAGAAAAAAGAGCTGAAGTTTTGAGTCTGAATGACTCTTTGTCATAACTCGAAACGTCAGCTCTTTTCTCTCCTTACAGAAGCTGCCAGACCTGCTGAGATTTTCCAGCATTTTCTCTTTTGGTTTCAGATTCCAGCATCTGCAGTAATTTGCTTTTATCTTTTCCTGATCTTTTGGGATGGGAGAGTCCAGAACTAGTGGGCATAGGTTTAGGGTGAGAGGGGAAAGATATAAAAGGGATCTAAGGGCCACCTTTTTCACACAGAGGGTGTTGCATGATTGAACTGAGCTGCCTGGGGAAGTGCTGGAGGCTGGTACAATTACAGCATTTGAAAGGCACCTGGATGGGTATGTGAATAGGAAGGGTTCAGCGGAATATGGGCCAAGTGCTGGCAAATGGGATTAGATTAGGTTAATATAGTCTACAGGAGTAGTGCCAGAAGACTACTTTGTTGCTTTGTTCAAGAAAGGGAGTAGAGACAACCCTGGAAATTATAGACCTGGGAGCCTTACTTCGGTTGTGGGAAAGGTGTTGGAAAAGGTTATAAGAGATAGGATTTTTAATCATCTGGAAAGGAATAGGTTGATTAGGGATAGTCAACATTGTTTTGAGAAGGGTAGGTCATGCCTCACAAACCTTATTAAGTTCTTTGAGAAGCTGACCAAACAGGTGGATGAGGGTAAAGTGGTTGGTATGGTGTATATGGATTTCAGTAAGGCATTTGATAATGTTCCCCATGGCAGGCTATTGCACAAAATACAGAGGCATGGGATTGAGGGTGATTTAGTTGTTTGGATCAGAAATTGGCTAGCTCAAATTGTGCGTGGGAAATCATGTCTCACAAGCTTGATTGAGTTTTTTGAAGAAGTAACAAAGAGGATTGATGAGGGCAGAGCAGTAGATGTGATCTGTATGGATTTCAGTAAGACGTTCAACAAGGTTCCCCATGGGAGACTGATTAGCAAGGTTAGATCTCACGAAATACAGAGAGAACTAGCCATTTGGATACAGAACTGGCTCAAAGGTAGAAGACAGAGGGTGGTGGTGGAGGGTTGTTTTTCAGACTGGAGGCCTGTGACCAGTGGAGTGCCACAAGGATCGATGCTGGGTCCTCTACTTTTTGTCATTTACATAAATGATTTGGATGCGAGCATAAGAGGTACAGTTAGTAAGTTTGCATATGACACCAAAATTGGAGGTGTAGTGGACAGTGAAGAGGGTTACCTCAGATTACAACAGGATCTGGACCAGATGGGCCAATGGGCTGAGAAGTGGCAGATGGAGTTTAATTCAGATAAATGCGAGGTGCTGCATTTTGGGAAAGCAAATCTTAGCAGGACTTATATACTTAATGGTAAGGTCCTCGGGTGTGTTGCTGAACAGAGACCTTGGAGTGCAGATTTAAAGCTCCTTGAAAGTGGAGTCACAGGTAGATAGGATAGTGAAGAAGGTGTTTGCTATGCTTTCCTTTATTGGTCAGAGTATTGAGTACAGGAGTTAAGAGGTCATGTTGTGGCTGTACAGGACTTTGGTTAGGCCACTGTTGGAATATTGCGTGCAATTCTGGTCTCCTTCCTGTCAGAAAAATGTTGTGAAACTTGAACAGGTTCAGAAAAGGTTTACAAGGATGTTGCCAGGGTTGGAGGTTTTGAGATATAGGGAGATGTTGAACACGCTGGGGCTGTTTTCCCTGGATCATCGGAGGCTGAGGGGTGACCTTATAGAGGTTTACAAAATTATGAGGGGCATGGATAGGATAAATAGACAAAGTCTTTTCCCTGGGGTCGGGGAGTCCAGAACTAGAGGGCATAGGTTTAGGGTGAGAGGGGAAAGATACAAAAGAGACCTAAGGGGAAACGTTTTCACGCAGAGGGTGGTACGTGTATGGAATGAGCTGCCAGAGGATGTGGTGGAGGCTGGTACAATTGCAACATTTAAAAGGTATTTGGATGGGTATATGAATAGGAAGGGTTTGGAGGGATATGGGCCGGGTGCTGGCAGGTGGGACTAGGTTGAATTGGGATATCTGGTCAGCATGGACGCGTTGGACCGAAGGGTCTGTTTCCATGCTGTACATCTCTATGACTCTATGAAAGAAGACGGAGGATGATGGTTGATGGGAAATATTCAGAGCTGAAAATGTGTTGCTGGAAAAACGCAGCAGGTCAGGCAGCATCCAAGGAGCAGGAGAATCGATGTTTCGGGCATGAACCCTTCTTCAGGAAGGCTCATGCCCGAAACGTTGATTCTCCTGCTCCTTGGATGCTGCCTGACCTGCTGCGCTTTTCCAGCAACACATTTTCAGATCTGATCTCCAGCATCTGCAGTCCTCACTTTCTCCTCTCTGATGGGAAATATTCACCCTGGAGTTCAGTTAATAGTGGGGTACCACAAGGGTCTGTTTTGGTCCACTATTGTTTGTTATTTTTGTAAATGACCTGGACGAGGCATATAAGAATGGGTTAGTAAATTTGCAGATGACACTAAGGTTTGTTGATATTGACAAAGATGTTGTAGGTTACAGAGGGACATAGATAAGCTGCAGAGCTGGGCTGAGAGGTGGCAAATGGAGTTTAATGCAGAAAAGTGTGAGGTGATTCACTTTGGAAGGAGTAACAGGAATGCAGAGTACTGAGCTAATGGTAAGATTCTTGGTAGTGTAGATGAGAGAGATCTTGGTGTCCAGGTACATAGATCCTTGAACATTGCCACCCAGGTGGATAGGGTTGTTAAGAAGACATACAGTGTGTTAGCTTTTATTGGTGGAGGGATTGAGTTTCAAAACCATGAGGTCATGCTGCAGCTGTGCAAAACTCTGGTGTGGCCACACTTGGAGTATTGCGTACAGTTCTGGTCATTATAGAAAGGATGTGGAAGCTTTGGATAGGGTTCGAAGGAAATTTACTGGGATGTTGCCTGGTATGGAGGGAAGATCTTACAAGGAAAGGCTGGAGGACTTGAGGCTGTTTTTGTTAGAGAGAAGTTGAGAGGTGACTTAATTGAGACATATAAGATAGTCAGAGGGTTAGATAGGTTGCACAGTGAGAGCCTTTTTCCTCAGATGGTGATGGCTCGCATGAGGAGACATAGCTTTAAATTGAGGGGTGATAGATTATAGGACAGATGTCAGAAGTAGTTTCTTTACTCAAAGAGTTGTAGGGGCATGGAACGCACTGCCTGCAATAGTAGTAGACTCGCCAACTTTAAGGGCATTGAAATGGTCATTGGATAGGCATATGGGCGAGAATGGAATAATGTAGATTAGATGGGCTTCAGACTGGTTTCACAGGTTGGTGCAACATCAAGGGCCAAGGGGCCTGTACTGCTGTAACATCCTATGTTCTATATCTGGTCAGCATGGATAAGTTAGACCTGTCTGTTTCTGTGCTGTGTATCTCTATGACTCTAGAATTAGAATCCCTACAGTGAGGCCTCTTGGCCCAACAAGTCCACACCAACTCTGAAGAGTAACCCACTCAGACCCATTCCCCTACATTTACCCCTGTCTAATAACACTATGGGCGATTTAGCATGGCCAATTCACCTAACCCGCACATCTTTGGATTGTGGGAGGAAACCGGAGCACAGCCACGTAGACACTGGAAAAATGTGCAAACTTCACACATACAGTCATCAGAGTCTGGAACCAAACCCAAGTTCCTGGCGCTGTGAGGCAGCAGTGCTAACTACCAAGCTACACTTGAAATGTGAGATGAAAGGAGAATCCATGGAGATGCAGGAATTGAGTCTCGGCTATTAACATCTAGGCTCTTCATCATAAGTCAACCGCTCAATCAACTGAGCTAACCGGAGCCCTCGTGGAAATCCTGCAACGGTACAAGTCCTGAAATTGTGATTTTGTGCATGTGCGGAGAAGATGGAAGAAATGGAAATTAAAATATCTCCATTCACAGAAGTCCTGATAAACCTTGAATGCCCTGAGCTTTTGCCACGTGCCACCCATGTTACTGTATCATTTCTGCAAAGGCGGGAGATCCTCGCGTGCCCGCGTTGCCGGGGTGACCAGGCCGCGCGCGGTTGGGGGTGGGGGTGGTTGCCGCTGTTCTCGCGAGATGTTGAGCGGCTGGGGGCGGGGCGGGAAACAAGAGGCGGGAGGAGCCGGCTGACAGGCTCGGGGGACAGGAAGGTGACAGCGAGTCGAGCGGCGGCGGTACTAGTAGCAGCAATAACAGGTAGGAGGAATGTGCCATTTCTCCCGGCGTTAAGAAGCCTTAGAGTACCCTCCTTCCCCCGCCAATGAGTGTCATTCCATAGAGCGGCCTACAATTAGCAGCCGAGGGATGGAAGGCATGGCAACCAAACGCCAGGCTTCAGTCTCCCCACCTAGGCCAACCCCCTTCCCCGCCCCTCCCTCCGGTATCATGTTAACACTTCAATTAAAGCCATGTTGACTCTAGATTGTAGTTTCTAATGCACCTCATAAGAGATGTTATGACATCTCTGGTGCAGAAAGTTAAAAATCACACAACGCCCGGTTAGTCCAACAGGTTTATTTAGAAGCACAAGCCTTTGGAGCGATGCTCCTTCAGCTGGTTGTGGAGTCTAACGCAGTAAGACACAATTTATAACAAAAGTTTACAGTATAATGTAACTGAAATTATATGTTGAATAAGACCTGGATTGTTTGTTAAGTCTCTCATTTTTTAGAATGACTGTTGGTTTCAGCTTTTTCATATGTAAATCTCAGAACTTTTTATAGTTACATTCTCAGGTGAATTTTAACAATGGATGTCATATTGGTCTGGACAATGCATTTAAGGTGTGAGGTGCCTGTGTGATTCTGCCTGTGCCACAATGTTCAGACTGATTCTAATCTAATGAATGGATTTACAGAATCTTATATGGACTCATGCAGTTTTTGAGCAAAATTAAAATGTCATTCTGCAAGTACCAATTCACCCCACAAATGTGTGTGTGTGTGTGTGTGGTGCAGGTGGGTCTTGAATCTATGCTTCCTTGTCTAGATGTTGGGACATTGTTACTGTACCACAAACAACCCTTGCAGAGTTTAAAAAGATTGCTATGGGACAAATGAAGTATTTTATTTGAAACAAGACTCTAATTTTAATTCTATTGTTTTTGACTTGACAAAACTACCCATCTCTCCCTCTATACTGTCCAAGATGAATTTCCATCTTTCTTTGCTCTCAATTAATTGAAGTCTTACTTGTACCAGTCATGATTTTAAAGCAACTGCAGTGAATATTTGTATTAAGGATTTTAGTTTGAAGAGATAGAGAGCCTTTATGTTATAATTCCTCAGTGAGATGTGGGCATTACTAGCTAGGACAAAACTTATTGATCATCACTTCTTGCTCTTGACAAGTTGGTGATGAATCCTTTTTAACTGCTGCACTTCCATTGCTGTAGGTAGACCACAGGGCAGTTGTAAAGTCATGGAAACGGATACTTTGGTTCAACCCATGCTGACCAGACATCACAATCTGACCTAGTCCCATTTGCCAGCATTTGGCCCACATCCCTTTCAACCCTTCCTATTCATATATCAATCCTTTTAAATGTTGTTGTACCCACTTCATCTAGTAGCTTGTTACATACATGTATTGCCCTCTGTGTGGAAAAAGATGCCCCGCAGGTCCCTTTTAAATCTTTCCCCTGTCACCTTAAACCTATGTTCTCTAGTTTTGGACTTCCCTACCCTGGAGAAAAAGATTTTGGTTATTCACTCTATCTATGCCCCTCACGATTTTATAAACATGTATAAGGATACCCCTCAGCCTCTGCTCCAGGAAAGAAGTGTAGGAGGTTCCAGGATTTTGATCCTGCAATACTGATTTTTGTCTTTATTCACTTATGAGATGTGGATGTTGGTGGATGGTCAGCATTTGTTGCCCTTGAGAAGATGATGAGCTGCCTTCTTGAATCATTGCAGGCTATGTGCTGTAGATAGATCCACAATACTATTGGGAAGGGAATTTCAGAATTTTGACCCAGTGACAGTGAGGGCAACTTATCTCCATGGTGACTATGGATGGTGACTAGCTTGAAGCAAAACGTGCAGTTGTTGGAGTTCCTATGTGTTTGCTACCTTTATCCTCCTCGATGATAATTGGTTTGGTAAGTGCTGTCAGAGGAACCTTGGTGAAAATCTGTATCTTGAGTAGCATGCCCTATTACTGAATATGATGGTGGAGGGAGGGAGTATTTGTGGATGAGTATTTGTGGATAGGTTGCTTTGTCCTCGATAATGTCAATCTTCTTGGAGGTTGTTGAAGCAGTACTCATCTAGGCAAGTGGAGAACATTCAATCACACTACTGTCTTGTACCTTGTAGATGGTGAACAGGCTTTGGGGAGTTGAGTGGTCAGGTGCTCAATGCAGAATTTCTAAACTCTGACCTTCTCTTGTTGTCACAACATACAGTGGCTTAGTGAGTAGTCATCATCCTCAAAACAAGGGTTGAATGATGTTGATTAATATGTAAATGATCTAGTGAGGACATAGAGACCCTTTTGGTGCAGTGGTAGTGTCCCTACCTCAGAACCAGGAGATCTGGATTCAAGTTCTACTTGCTCCAGAGATGTGTAATGACATCTCTGAGCAGGTTAATTTAATAATTAGTGAGGTTGTTTGCGCTCTAACTCAAACAATATAGGCTAATTTTCACAACTTTTTTTTCATCATCCTTTTTTTTAATTCAAGAGCATGTTTTGTGACTATAGGGAGCTGAGGCTTACAACCAGAAAAGCATTCATGAATAATTTGCTCAAAGGATGAATGTCAGTGGCAAGATGAACTTTTTATTTACTCATCTCCAATTTTTTTTAAACTGCTGCAGTCCATGTGGTGCCATCAACATTGCTATCAGGGTGGCAGCTGAGGAGTAGTGACTTAATTCCAAGGATGTACCTGTGCATCTGCTGCCCTTCTTTTAAACCATAAGAAATGGGAACAGAAGTAAGCCATTCAACCCTTAGATATCCAATAGAATCATAGCTGATCTATCAAACGGATCTAGCATGTACTAACAGAGTTCATGGGATTGAAAGGCATTGGGAAAGAGCTCTGGCAAGTTCCTGTGATACATCTTGTATATAGCACACATGGTATGTTAATTGGTTAGAAGTGAATGTTGAAGGTGGTGGATGGGTGCCTATTGAAAAGACCACTTGGTTCTGGATGATGTTGAGCTTCTTTTTGGAACTGTACTTGTTGGAACAGAAATTGGTTATTCAGGCCATTAAGTCTTCTCTGCCATTTGGTGAGATCATGCCTGATCAAATATCCTTGTGCTCTATTTTCCTGCCTTTTATCCCATAACCCATGATTCCTTGCTGATTTTAAAAACCTGTCTATCTTTGAATATACTTAGCAATCCAGCCTTGACAGCGCTCTGAGGTAAAGAATTCCTCAGATTGACTACTATCTGAGAGGGGGAAGAAAACATTCTCATTGCTGCCTGAAATGGGTGACCCCTTACTGAGTTATATCTTCTGGTCCTGGACTCTTCCCACAGGGGGAAACAGCCTCTCTGCATCTATCTTGTCAAGCCCCTTAAGAATCTTGCGTTTCAGGAAGCTTTCCTCACATTCTTCTAAATTCCAGAGAGTACAGGATACTTCAGTTACATGCTGCCTTGAAGTTATGGGAAGTCACTCTTCCTTCATTTTGAGGTTGGCTTTGTTTCTAACCAAACCTAAATTGAATATCAGTGAGCAGGATATTGCTATTTCATAGCTGGAAATGTGTTGCTGGAAAAGCGCAGCAGGTCAGGCAGCATCCAGGGAACAGGAGAATCGACGTTTCGGGCATAAGCCCTTCAGGCTTATGCCCGAAACGTCGATTCTCCTGTTCCCTGGATGCTGCCTGACCTGCTGCGCTTTTCCAGCAACACATTTCCAGCTCTGATCTCTAGCATCTGCAGACCTCACTTTCTCCTATTGCTATTTCATAGGACTGTTGATGGTTGGTTTTTTTCTCTTATGAATGCGTGCTGAGAAATGTGATTTGCTTCCAATCCTAAACCTTACTAATCATGATTTTAAGTATACAGAAAGGTGCTTCTACATCTCCAATGCCCTTAGACATTCAGTGGTGTTACTATCACTGAAACATCATGTGTTACCATTGACCAGAAACCCCCATATCAACACCTGACTACAAGAGTAGGTCAGAGGTTCGAAATATTGTGGCAAATAAGTCACCACCTAACTCCCCAAAGCCTAGCCACCATTTACAAGGCACAAGTCAGGAGTGTGATGGAATACTCCCCACTTGCCTGGATAGGTGCATCTCTAACAATATTCGAGGAGCTTGACACCATCCAGGACAAAGCAGCCTGCTTGATTGACACCACACCCATAAATATCCACTCCCTCAACCATTAATGCTCAGTACTATCTAACAGGATACAATGCAGAAATTCACCAAAGATCCTTCCAAAGCCAAATACCAGGGTAAGATCTACATGGGAACATCACTATCTGCGAGTTCCTCTCCAAGCTACTCACCATCTTGACTTGGAAATAATTCGCCATTCCTTCATTGTCATTGGATCAAAATCCTGTAGTTTTCTTCCTAAAGAGTATTGTGGGTTAACCTCCAGCATGTGGACTGCAGTGGTTCAAGAAGGCAGCTCACCACCACCTTTTTAAAGGGCAACTAGGAAAATGTAATAAATGCATTCAAGCCAGCAATGCCCACATCCCAAGAGTGAATTTTTAAACACCAGACACCCAACTGCAGGTGCTGTAAATCTGAAACAAAAACAGAAGTTGCTGGAAAATCTTAGCAAGTCTGGCAGCATCTGTGGAAAGAAAACAATGTTAATGTTTCAGGTCCAGTGACCCTCCTTCAGAACTCCTTTTTCTTCATAATAGGAGATGGGGATGGAGTTAGAATGAAAGTATTTGACTCTTACCTGTCCTGTCACCTTTAGTAGTTGGTGAATATATACACCCAGGTGCCTCTGCACCTGTACCCACCCCTTATCACACAGTAGTTGTTCAGTGCATCATCAATTAACTTCTCTACTGTTGGTTGTCGGATGTCATTAGCATAAAGAAACTTCTGGTATATGGATGAATGAACTGATTGCAGGTCCTCTCTTAATGCCCTATGGACATGATTCATTTGTAGTATGAAATTAGCATTGCATGACATTTGACCAGGTACAAGTAGCAGATTCCTGCTGATGAAGCAGTTGTCTCCCTTATATAGGCGAAAGTGAGGACTGCAGATGCTGGCGATCAGTCAAGATTAGAGTGGTGCTGGAAAAGTACAGCAGGTCAAGCAGCATCCGAGGAGCAGGAAAATCAACGTTTTGGGCAAAAGCCCTTCCCCATCACCCCAGACCTCCCCCTCACTGAGGGCGAACGATCAGTCCTCAGCAAAGGCCTTACCTTCATCTTCCTTCGTCCACGCATCCATGAATTCAATACATGTTGTGACGTCAAACACTTTTTTTTTTACCCCACTGCCTCCGCCTCTGAGCTTTTTCAGTCAGGAATCCTGCCCACCTTCTGAGGACTCCTTCACCCGCCTCCAACACACTCCATCCATCTGGACACCATGCTGGCCAGTACCCGCCCTTGATCTCTTCATTTCCAACTGCTGCCAAGACATTAACCGCCTCAACCTGTCTATTGCCCCTATTCCTCTCCCCCACTCCAGCCTCTCACCTTCCTGACACGCAGCCCTCCACTCCCTCTGCTCCAATCCCAACCTCACCATGAAACCAGCAGATAAAGGAAGTGCAGTGGTAGTTTGGCACACTGACCTCTACACTGCTGAAGCCAGGTGCTAACTCAAAGACTCCTCCTCTTACCACCCCCTTGATCATGTCCTTCTCTCTTCGCTTCCCCCCCCCATCACAAAAAAAGAAAATTTGAAGGGCTTTTGCCAAAAATGCCGATGTTTTTTTTTTTCCCTTCTCGGATGCTGCCTGACCTGCTGTGCTTTTCCAGCACCACTCTAATCTTGTCTCCCTTATCTGGCTGCTCAGTTCCTCTCTCTCTGCCAGCTCTCTTGTACTGAACCATACTGTTCACCATACTGATGTCATAATTAACCATATTTTTCAATTATATATCCAGGCAATCAGTGAGACCACCTATTTCCATCTTCACCACGTAACCCAACTCTGTCCTTGCCTCAGTTCTTCTGCTGAAACCATAATCTATGCGTTTTTTATTTATGGACTTGATTTTTCCAACACATTACTGCTTATTTCCCATGTTCTAATCTATGTAAACCTAAGGCCATCTGAAACTTTGCTGTTTGTGGTCTTATTGGTACCAAATCTCATTCACCAGTCATCTCTTTTCCACCCCCATCCCCACACCTTACTGATGTGCACTGGTTAGAAATGCCTCAGCTTGAAAATGTTCATACTTGTTTCCAGATGACTCTGGCACTCCAAATAGCAATCTCTTCCACGCCCACAGTCTTTCTGGTGCTTTAATTTTGACCTCTGGACATTCCCGGTTTCAAGTGCTATGCAATTGGTCACTATGCCTTTACCAAACTAGGTCCTAAGCTCTGGAGTTCCCTTTCCACCTCTTTCCTCCTTAAAAATGCTCCTTAAAACATATCAGACTATCTTTCTTAGTGTGTCTGTGAGACTTGGTGTTGGCATTTTGTTTGACCGTGCTATTGAGATGCTTAGGTATGTCAGGGGTGCCATCTAAGAACAATTTATTATTTCATGGTTTTTTTTGGTGCCAAATCACAAACGTCTTCAGTTTTATTTCGTAAGTTGAAATGTTAAAATTTGAAGTGTATTCCCTAAACTTGTTAATGGGTAACTGTAGTTTAATGGATTGTAATGTGAAATTGGCTGCCACTGGTGCAAGAGTCTGAAATGCATTGCCTGAGATGATGGTGGGGACAGGTTCAGTAGTAGCTTTTGAAGGAGACTTGGTAGGCCCCTAAAGTGTAAAATACTTGTAAGGCAATGTTGAAAGGAACCTTCTCAATTGCTCTTGTTAGACAGCTGGAATGGATTTGACAGGCTGAATAGCTTCTTCTGTTGTAACTATTTAATGATGCTAAACTCTGGCTTACTTTCCACAAGGAGGGAAAAATAAGGTGTGTTCCCTAAAATTCCTCTTGTTTGCAGTTTGCTGCCTGCTGCCTGATTCAAATGTTTTATAGGCACTAATTGCAAAATTGTTTTTGTTTACCTTGTCAAATGAAGCTGGCAGAAATAAACAACAACTGAAACACGCAGAGTAGACTTTTCAATTAAAAACTTTGTTTCCTTTTCCCAGGAATTCTTTTATTTGCGTAAAGCGGAGGAAGACCGCACAAGAATTTGTTTTCCACCGACAAGTCGTTGCAAACAGCTTCCAACAATAATCTTGGTTTTTGGCACATCCTGAATCAAGTAACAATGCCAGCTGCTCCAGTTCTACAACCTGTTCTTAAAATGAAAGTTGATGAACTCTTCCTGTGTTGGTTGAGCGAGACAACGACGCAGTCCATGCTGAAAGATTACCTGAAACGAATACAGTCTGGTGAAACAATTGAAGTAGGCATTGGTGATGCATCAAATGACCAACCTTCAACTGTAAGCAATAACAACAAACATTCCACCTCTGAATTGAACATATTGAGTTACTCAACTTCCCCTTTAGTGACTTGTAAATTTTGTTCAAGTCCTCCATCCCAGCTTACTTCGGCTCTCCCATCTGGCACAGTTTTAAGTCCTAGAAATGGATTAAATGCTCGAACAACGAGGAGATCATCGGGGATTAAAGCTGTAAGTGTTGCATGTTTTTCACTTGAAACTCGGATTTTTCTTCTGTTAAGAAAGAAGTTGAATATTGTCTTTTTAATTTTACTGGAATGAAGAACTCACACTTACAAAGTTGTAGTGACATTTTTCAGCTAGAGTTCTCCCATGGTTAGTTGGCAAATGTATATAATGTGTTATTGAGCTTTACTGTCCATAAAAGGTCCATTTTGAATCCCTGGTAAATTTGCTGGTCATAATACGAACACAATAAACCTGAAGGATTGATTTGAGGAGTAGCAGAGATAGCAGTTCTGAAAGTTAATTGCACAGTGGTGAGATTTCAGAGTTTCTTGGTGGAATGACACGTGATTAAGATGGTAGAGTTGGGGTTCCTAGCAGTGCTGAATTGTAAGAGTGAAAATTGTAGGAACTATGTCAAACTCTGGAGAGTGAAGTCAGGTAGAGCATCTCATCCTAGTTAAATTATTGAGAATGGAATGCAGTGAGGATAGTTGCAGTTTTTTGGGGTAGAATTAAGATGAGAGTCTTGGATAAATTTGTTCTTATGGAGTAAAGCTTTGGAGCCTGCCAAACATGATTTCAAAATGTGTAAATGTTCAAGCAAATTCTTCCTTTTTAGTTTGTTAAAAGCAGACAGTGTTTTTATCCTTCATCGATTTATTTCTACCTAATAACTGTCCCGAACTCCGCTTTACCATTTGTCTATGCTGCTTTGTCAACTGTGCAGTGAAACATTGTCCTGAATTTATCTTTATATTTGCACTTTCTTTTGCTTCCAAAGACTGATGTTAGTTTTTGTTATAACTCTAGCTATTTTAATCTATTTTGCCTTTGCATTTCAAAGCACTCTGTGATCCATCATTACTTAGATTCGTGAGTGCTTGCACTTGTTTTGTCAATTTGCTAAAATATTTTAGCAGCCAGAATAGGCAACAGCAAACCTTCTTTTTTTTTCTTTCCCCTGAATACGGTGTTGACAGCTATTAATTGCTGAAGACATTTGAATATATTTTCTCTTTTTTGAGCAAGCACATGAACATTGCAGTAATAGTAAAAGTGAAAAATTGAAGAAACCGTGTATGGATTGCCAATAGAAAAAGTCTTGACTTGCATTAGATTTGTAGATACTTTAATTTCTGAATCTGATTTTTTTTTTGTTGGGAATTTTGAGCAAATGTGGGAAAATGAAGTTGATCAACTGTTCGAATTGAATGGTAGAGTAGTTCTGAGGGCCTTGATTGTCTATTCCTATTCCTATGTTCCTACAAATTGAATTGTATGCTATTGGAAGCATGGGGCCATAATTATATGCAGTTAGTTGGTCAAATACATTCTATGCAATTATTCCTATATGTTGTACTTTAATTTGTGAAAAACTAATGATACTCTCCGTGGATGATAAAACTGTGTCGGACAATACAATTCTCTCAATCTTTTTAGTTTGAGTAAGCTGCTACCATTTTTTTGGGGTGGAGTAGTTTGGATCCTAGGCTGTAATGAGGTAAAGGCAATGGTTAATTCCAATAATAACCAACACATGGAACTTAAATTCCATTCCTTTTTTTTTTAAGAGTAGTTTTTCAAAAAGAACTAAAGTGTTCTGCTATTGCTAAAAGGCTGAAAAATCAACAGTATAGCCATTTTCCTGTTGGTTGATGTTGGCTTGGAGTGATGGAGATGGGCAGTCATCTCAGTAACTAAATGAAAGGTGGAGGGAGAAAGTAAATTTGGCCTAAATGTAGAAAAGAGGTGGAACAAAATATGTGTTTTAATTGTTTGAAGGGTTCTGAGAAAAGTAGTGTATGAACTGTAGAATAGGTGCTTTGGATCTCATTTTTGTTGGCAATTCATAAATTCTTCCAGTATTTCCAACCATAGTTTCTTGTGAATTGGGAGGGGGAAATTTCTTGTCTGCTCAAATTTTTTAAGCTGTTAAAAATAATTTGTAATAATCCAGTTTTACTGACATAAGTATCATCTAACCACCTTGGTCCAGGTGAGCTAGTCTGCTTGTTTAACTAGGTTTCCAGCTGTAGCTTATTGGCTTGGGGCCAACAACAGTAGACAAATGCTGGAAGTGAACTAACTATATTGAGGAGGAATGGGTTAATTTAATTTTAGTTTCACTAGTTGTCATCTAGAATTTTAACCCATGTCTCTAGAGCATTGGCCTGGGTCTCTGGATTACTTGTTGAGTAACATTTGGGGAGCCACTATCTCCCCAAAATCTAGAGAGGATGGCAACTGGTGAAATTTAAATTCATCTAGAACCAAAAGCTAGTGTCAGTAATGGCGCTTTTATGGCGCTTTGATCATTGTAACAACCTGTCTGGTTCACCAACATCCTCACCCATCCTGGTCTACATTTGACTTCAGACTGGCAGCAATGTGGTTGACTTTTGCCTTTGACTGCCCTGTGAGATGGCTGGGTAATCAGGGATGGATAACAAATGCTGAATTTGCCAGTGACTCCTAAAGATTTAGTCAGAAAGCAAAAGTGGCTTGAGCATGCATGGAGATGGAGAAAATTAGCAGATGGGACAGATGAGTGGTGCAATTACAAATTTTATTTTTTAGCTGATTAACATTCGTGTGTTTGACTTTTATATGAACTTTGGAAATTGCTGGTTTCGTGATATTTGTCAATTTGATACTTGGATGTGGTATACTGCATTGGCTTTTATACCAATATATAATTACCTTCTCTCATCCATATGTTTTTATACATTCTGGGGTTGTGGACATCACAGGCTAGACTTGCATTTATTCCCCCCCCCCTTAGTTGCCCTTGAGAAAGAGGTGTTGAGCTGCTACCTTAAATTGTTGCAATCCAGTTGGTACAGATAAATTCATAATGTCACTAATTTGGAAGTTCTAGGACTTTGACCCAGCAACACTGAAGACGCTGATATTATTTCCAAGTCAGGCTGGTGTGTGACTTGAAAGTGATGTTGTTGTCATGTATCTGCTGCCTGTGGCGTTCTAGATGGTAGTTGTTGTGTATTTGGAAGGTGAGATGTAAGGAGTCTTGGAGAGTTTCTGTGGTGCATCTTGTAGATTGTACACACTGATGCTATTGGGCATCATGGTGATGGGAGTGAATGTTTTTGGGTGTAGTAACAGATGCACAGGCTGTTTTTATGGTGTCTAGCTTCTTGAGTGGCTTTGGAAATGTACTTACTCAGACAAGTGGGGAATATTGCAATTAGTGAGCAAGGTATTTTGATTTAATATTTACAGTTATTTTCTTCAAAGTAATCCTAACTTCGGCCTATTCAGGAAGGATATTTTTAAAATTTAGTTCCTATGATTTTCCCTCATTACAGAAAAATATATTCTTCGCATATTTGGTATTTGAAACTGGCACGTTGTTTGATGAAGGATTAAAGAAACGTAGTGACATAGAAAATAGGTACAGGAGTATGCATTTAGCCCTTCGAGCCTGCACCATCATTCAATACGATCATGGCTGATCATGCAATCTCAATATCCCATTCCTGCCCTCCCGACAAACCCTTTGATTCCTTTAGTCACAAGGGCCACGTCCAGCTCCCTCTTGAATCTGTCTAATGAATTGGTCCCAGCAGCTTCGTGTGGAAGGGAATTCCACAGGTTCACAACTGAGTGAAAAAAATTCTTCCTCTTCTCAGTCCTGTATGGCTGATCCCTTTTATTCTTAGGCTGTGACCCCTTGTTCTTGACTTCCCCAACATTGCAGGAACATTCTTTCCATCTAGCCTGTCCAGTCCTATCAGGATATGTTTGTATGCAATGACCCCTCATTCTTCTACAATCAAGCAAATACAAACCCACTCCAACCCCAGTGTTTCCTTATGTCAGTCGTGCTATCCAGGGGATCAGTCCGGTGAATATTACTGGACTCCCCTCAATAACTAGAATGCCCCTCCCCACACTAGGAAACCAAAACAGCGCACAACACTTGAGGCATGGCCTCACCAAGACTTTGCATAACTGCAGCAAGGCATCCCTACTCTAACACCCAAACCCTCCTGCAGTGAAGGCCAGCATGCCATCAGTTCTCTTCATTGCCTGCTGCACCTGCATGCCAACTGTCAGTGTTTAAATAATTGGGTATTTAAGCTTTGGTAAAAGACAGGAATATTATGCAAGCTAAACTTTTCAGCCCTTTATGGTGTGCAGCTACATTATGCACACAGATTCAGAATTGGGCCTATATTTGTACCGTTGAACACAATTCCCAAATTGGCCCTATATTTGTATTGTAGCACATGCATTCTGGATTGGCACTATATTTGCACTGGTATAGCATGGCAAGAACATTGCTATCTAATAACAGACCTTCAGACAGCTGATTCTAATCAGATCAGATGCCTGGTAATTTCTGACATGGTAGTTGTTACATGAGAAGGCAAAGGTATTTAGCATTTGTATATTGATAGTTACAGTCACTTCAAGAGGTGATAAGTTGAAATAATGTACCAGGGATGTATTTGTAAGGAACTTGTATTTCTGTTCCTTCATTTACCCCATTTGTTTTCCAAATAAGTAATTAATCTTTTCCAAGCAATGCAGAAAATTAATGCTTGAGTTGATCTTGTTCCATTACATATGTCAGGTGAAAGTGGCATGTGTAGTAGAATATAAGTGTAGTTTTGCTAATGAGTTTTTATTAAATGACCCCGTTCTTGGTAATAGGTTTTCTTTGGTTTCCTTTTCTTCACCCCCCACCAAGAAAGCTTTTTATGATACTCCCTCACCCTTCATCTCACTTACAGAGTAAATTTTATTTTAAAGTGTTTGCTTGTATGCTTTTGAAATTTTGTTCATCTGTGCACTGGCATTATTTATATATGCAAGAAAAAGTCCACTTTTTTTTTGTTTTTTATTTAGTTATGCACTTTGTGGTTTGTAATCAAGTTGTCAACATGTGCTTTAATTAGAATCAAAGCTATTTTTAAAAACTGGTTCTCAATTTTGTACCTGATCCTGTTGTATTTTCTTGGTAGCAATTTTGCTTTTTTTTTTAAAAGCAAGATTTAAGGAAAGTTATGGAAGCGCTAAATTTTGTTTTAGAAGGAAGAGCTGTTTAAGGAAATCCCATTTCACTCAGCAATAATATTGAGTCACTTAAGCGGCAAGTGGTCAATTAGTAATTTTTAGATTAGAAATCGGCCCATGCAAAGCTGGCTTGAGAGGCTAAATGGCTAGCTATGGAACTTGTATTTCTAAATATTTTGCTAAGCTATTTATATCCATGGGCATATACATTTTGGGAAGAGTAAAAATATCCAGTAAACTAAAAGCCAACAATGTTGGTTTTGGGACATAATGTTAGATAGATGAGGATTGATTTTAAAGAATGTTTTTCTTCTGAATTCTTCAAAAGAATTGTCACCTTTAATTTATTTCTGCTTCATAACACTCTTTTGCTGTCCTGGAAAGGATTAAAGAAAAACTACAAATGCCAGTCTCGATATTTTAAAGCTACATCCTTTCTCTTACCTCTTTTATTAATATCACAGATACTGACTCGCTTAGTGTCCATTCTTCAGCTTGCTGAGCTGAAAATGTCTAAATCTACATTTATTCCCTTTATTCATATAAAGTTGTGCAACAAGATTGAAAATAAGGGTAATTAGCACTTATACTTACCTGAGTCCTCAAAACTTTCTGCAATGTGCATTCTTCATAAATTCAAGTTTGACATCACAGATTATGAACTGAATTTTCTCAACCTCTGGACAATGTGGGCAGTGACGAGTTAGCTGAGAGAATTTCGCAAGATGGGAAATTTAAGATTCTTGACATTCTGTCTTGTATTTTCCTGGCCAGTGTTTGACCAGTGAAATGAGACTTTCACGAGTGAGGACAAAAGACTTATTTGCAAGTATTTATATCTCTGTACTTAGTCTTGCCTCATTTATGTGCAATTTCCTGTGCTCCTGTAAGCAGAGAGAAACTAGACCATTCCCAGTATAAAAGTCGGTAGGTACCTGTGCTCCAGCTCACCCCTTGTTTCTCAGAACCTCCGTCTTGGTTGGGAGTCCTCAACATCCCTATATACTTCATGGGCTTGACAGCATGTAGCCCATGGCAGATGTTGGCATTAGAGACACAACAGTCACATCACAACACATTTTGGACTAGCTGGGAGCACAGTTCACCACGTCTGTGCTGCACTTTGAAATCCACCACCACTTTACATTGCAATGCTGCTGCTAGGCCATTTTGCTCACTGAGGCAGGCACCCATCAGGTACATTGGAACAGTATACATCTCAAGGATTTTTTAAACTTTTTCATTTTAGAATCATTTTACATAGAATTATAGAAGTCCAAATCATCCATACTGACCAGGTCCATTTGCCAGCAGTTGGCCCATATCCCCCTCAACCTTTCCTATTCATTTAAAAGGCATCTGGATGATTAATTTTTGTAATTGTACCTGCCTCCTCCACTTCTTTATTCCATCCCCTTGGGTCCTTTTTTTTTTAGATCTTCCCCTCTGCCTTAAACCAATGCTCTCTAGTTTCGGTCTCCCCTACCCTTGGCTATTCACTATCCATGTCTGTCATGATGTTATAAACCTGTTTGTTTAAACTTTTATGAACAGGTTTTCTGACAGATGAACCCCAGCAAGGGATCAGACTCCCCAGCCACTTCTCAAATGATCCTTCAACTCCCACGCGATAATTTGCAGACTTGACTGTATTGTAGGCCGAAGCCCCTCCTGCCACTATTTTCAAGCAGGATATACAATGCTAATGCTGACTGCCCTCCTCTTCATTTTAGCCTTACCACAGAAGAGCAGGTGTACTTGGTTTTGTGGCCATCTTCTTGATTTGAGCAGAGCTTGTTTTCTTCATGGTCTGTGCCTGTTTGATGCTTGCAACTTCTGTGCCTTGCTTGTTTGTATGTTGTTGCATCTTTCAGAACATTCAGGCTTAGTATATTTGTCTTTTTTTTTACCTCTTTGCACAGACACCAAGCTAGGCAGCTTGTCATGTTTGCCAGCTTATACCCTTCCTGAGGTGTAGTGCTAAGATCTGCCCATGGTATGTTAAGTGGGCTCTAACCAGAGTTATTTATAACTGCAGCATAACTTCTGCATCCTTGAACTCCAGTCCTTCACATAATAAAGGCCAGTATTTCTTTAGCTTTCTTGATTATTTTCTGCACTAGTTTGTGACATTTTAAAGATCTTTACATCTTAACTCCCAAGCCTCTTTAAGTATCCACTATATTTACATAGAAAATAGGTGCAGGTGTAGGCCATTTGGCCCTTTTTTTTTTGAGCCTGCATCACCATTCAATATGATCATGACTGATCATGCAGTCTCAGTATCCCATTCTTGCCCTCTTCCCATACACCTTTATCCCTTTAGCCGCAAGGACAATATCCAGCTCCTCCTTGAATATATCAAACTGGCCCCAACAGCTTCCTGTGGTACAGACTTCCACAGGTTTGCAACTGAATGAAGAAATTCTTCCTGATCTGAGTCCTGAATGGATTACTGTTGATTCTTAGACTGTGGCCCCTTGTTGTGGACTTCTCCAACATTTATTTCATACTACCTTAAAAAGTATCCCAATCTATCCTTTCTTGGTACAGAATGGATAACCTCACACTTGCTTATGTTGAACTTCATTTGCCAGTTTTGCCCATTTTGCTGAGTCTATTAACATCCCTATGTATTTTTATACTATCATTTGCATGGTCTACAATGCTGCTTAATTTTGTGTCATCAGCAAATTTTGTACAGATTACTTTCTGTGCTATTATTTAAGTCAAGGCGAGTAAAATGTGACTGTTGGATTGGTGCAATAGTTGATGCTTTGTTTGATTTTATTGCAAATGGTTATCAAAGACATAGAAGCAGAACAAAGTCAAATAAGTTCCTGCCGTTTTCAATATTGATTTAAAGAATGCAGCTAAAATTGGTAAAGTTGTAGCCTAGTAAGAATGGTTTATAGAACATAATCCCTACAGTATGGAAACTGGCCATTAGGCCCAACAGGTTGACTCTGACCCTACCCTACTACTTTACATTTACTCCTAACTGGTGCACCTAACCCACACATCCCTGAACACTGTGGACAACTTAGCATGACCATTTCATCTAACCTGCACATCTTTGGATAATGGGAAGAAACTGGAGCACCCAGAGGAAACCTCCACGCACACAGGGGGAATGTGCAAACTCCACAGTCGCCAGAGGCTGGAATTGAACCTGAGTCCCTGGTGCTGTGAGGCAATAGTGCTAACAACTGAGCCACCATTCCATCCTTGTTAGGGAGTAAGCACATTATATCATTATAGTATAAATATTTAGATGATTGGGCGAAATAAACCTCGACGAAGAATGCCACTGTTCACTCAGCTGACTCCTTCAGTTGGTTTACAGTCCTCTTTTTAATTGCCAAACGTTTAGTACTCTTGTACATTGTACTGAGAAATCCATTTACGGAGTAAAGTTTTAGCTTCTGTTTCTAGGAAATGTACTTTTCTTTAAATTACTTGTTGCTTGTTACGTTGTAAAATATTTGAGGAGAAAGTGAGGTCTGCAGATGCTGGAGATCAGAGATGGAAATGTGTTGCTGGAAAAACGCAGCAGGTCAGGCAGCATCTAGGGAACAGGAGAATCGACGTTTCGGGCATTAGCCCTTCTTCCTGAAGAAGGGCTAATGCCCGAAACGTCGATTCTCCTGTTCCCTAGATGCTGCCTGACCTGCTGCGTTTTTCCAGCAACACATTTCCACATTGTAAAATATATCAGTTCTAATCTGTGGTCAATATTTTTCTCGAGTTGTGTGTGGGCTTAATTTTTTTTCATTTCTCTGGATGTGGTCATTACTGGTGTTTAATCATCCATAATTGCCCTGAGAAAGTAATGAATTATCACTCTGAACTGTGGCAGATTATTTTTTAAAGCAAACTTAACACAGTTGACTGGCTTGCTAGACCACTCAAGTCAGTTAAGAGTCACGCACATTGTTGTGGGACTGCAATTGCATCCAAGTCACAAGGTGCGCACAATAGGTTTCGTTTCCTTCACTCATAATCCAGCAACGTCATGGGACTTGCTGATATCAGCTTTTTAATTCTCGATTTCATTTTCTAAAAAAAAAAATTCTCCAATTGCCATGCTGAGGTGTGAACTCTGGGGTTATTAATTCTGGATTCTGATTGCTATCCCAGTAATGCAGCCACAACAGTACTGCATCTTTTAACAACAGTGTAAAAGTGGAGCTCATAATGTGATCTTGTTTTGTGACATGGTGTGCCATGCTTCTAGTTTTCACAATAGCCATTGTGGAGTTTTTGGTTTTTAGTGTGTTCGAATGTATAGGTATTAAAAATCAAATAGAAGGAAATCAAACTGTTAGAGACATACCCACTATCACTACCTCACCACGCTGCCCCCACTCCCAACCACCACCACCAAAAAAATCTGCGGCTTCCCCTACCCCCACCTCCATTCCTGAAGATGGGTTATACTGTACCAGAAACGTTGACCTCTCCACTTCCTGATGCTGCCTGGTTTCTTCCAGCCTCCTGTTTGTCTACTTTTTCAAATTATAGCATTTATGTTCTCATTAATTTTCAAATGTCATTTCCCAGCATGTGCTATTTCCTGATGTTTTGGCTCCAAACAAAATGTTCTCTTATTATCAGATAATCGGTTTTGCTTTACTGAGTTTTTTTTACAACTTGAGGTTTGTGCAGTGTCATGTACGGAAATGTTGAAATTGAGTCTGTAGTTTGACTCTTTTTGGGTGGTTGTTGGATATTTATCCTTTTGAGAGAAAACATTTTCTCCCTTTGTTTCAAGATCACTGAATAATTTATCACTGTTCTCAGTTAAATCAAAGCTTGTGGACAGGATTGCTATTAATGTTGGTGAGTAGTATGAGTATTCTCAGCATTTTTATTCCACCCATTTTCTATTGCTATTATAAAGACAGTTACAAAGCCGTCAAGGCTGAGTTGTCCAAAGTAGACTTTTTAAAAAAAAAATTAAGCTAAAGGACAAGTGGATAAGCAGTTGCAGATCTTTTCAAAGAAATATTTTTCCTCAACAAAGGTATTCCATTGGAAAATAAAGCCTCTGAAATGAGGTTAAAATCTGTGGCTAAGTAAAGAAATATCAAATGGAAACAAAAGACAAATGATCAGGAGATTGCTGGTCAATCAGAAGTTTGGACAAAACTTTATAAACCAGAAAAGGGTGACAGAAAAGCAAAGGGAGGGGGGGGGTGGAAATCAATTGGGTAAACCAGTAAAATGTACAAAAGCAGACTTTTATAAGAGTTCCAAAAATATATAAAAAGGAAGACGATTAAATGTTCTTCCCTATGAAGGAACAAAATGAAGTGAAATTTTAAAACTTATTCATGGTATGTGCGCCTCACTTGCTGGAGCAACATTTATTGCCCATCTGTAGTTACCCTTGAGAAGGTGATGGTGAGCCGCTGCCTTCAACTAGTATAGGTAGACGTACAGTGCCATTATGGAGAGGGATCCAGGATTTTGATCCAGTGACGCTGAAGAATATACTTAGAACTATTTTCTACCTGCTATGGCTTTAAAAAACATTGAAAGCATTGCAATAATAACAAAATCAGGGCAAACGGTGAGGGGAGGAAATAAAAATGTTCAATATCGTCGGTGAAAAGTTACTAGGCAAACTAATGAGACAAAAAGCTCTTGGAGTCCACTGAAACTGCTGGTTTAAGATCTTTTTTTAAAAAAAGGTGCAAGTAGTGATCATGGGTGTATTGGATGTAAATTTCCATAGTTCCCTAGATTCTGGAATAGTCCCAGTGGATTCAAAACAATATATGTAGTCCATCCTTTCAAGAAAGGAAGGGAATAATGCAGGAAACTTGTGATAATTGTCCTCACATCTGACATTAGGAGAATGTTGGAAAATAGTATTAGTGAAGTAGTGGCTGTAAAACTAACTAATATGATTTGGAGATGCTGGTGTTGGACTGGGGTGTACAAAGTTAAAAATCTCACAACACCAGGTTATAGTCCAACATGTTTAATTGGAAGCACACTAGCTTTCGGAGCGACACTCCTTCATCAGGTGATTGTGGAGGGCTCGATCGTAACACAGAATTTATAGCAAAAATTTGCAGTGTGATGTAACTGGAATTATACATTGAAGAATTGATTCTGTTAAGCCTTTCATCTGTTAGAATACAGTGATAGTTTCACTTCTTTCATGTGTAAATCACAAAACCCTTTTTTTAAAAAAAGTTGCATTCTCGGGTTAGCTGTTAACAATGGTGATAGCTAGACAATATGTTGAAGGTGTTAGCCCCCTGTGTTCTCTGTCTATGACCTGATGTTTAGATTGATTCTAATCTAAAAAGTGTGATAAGAGTTTTACATAAATTCATGCAGTTTTTGAGCTCAGAGTTCTACGTGAATGTATGCAGTTTGAGCAAAGTGCAACGTAACTCTGCAAGTACAAATTCCCCACACAAAATATGTGTGCATGTGGGTCTTTGTCTGTGTGTGTGTGTCTGTCTGGGGTGGGGGTTGAGTGTGAGAAAGTGTGTGTGACAGATTATGTTGGCTACCTTTCTGAGGCAGTGAGAAATCCAGATGGAATCAATGAATGGAAGATTTGGCTTGTGTGTTGCAGTGGGCTGCATTCACAACTTTACGTAGTTTCCTGCGTTCACAACTTTACGTAGTTGCCAGGTGTTTTAAAAAATTCTCAAGGTCAGGTTCGTAGGAGAGTAGTCTGACACAGAACAAACGACCAAGAGGCGAGTCTGCTAGAATATGGGCATTTTATTCCCCGCAGTGTCGCCACAACCAACGGGTCTGGCTTATACTCACTCTACATGTTACCGGAACTGGGAGCCGTCAGTTCTCGTAGAGCGGTTGCCAACAACCCACGCTCGGCGGTTAAACGTAACCCCGGAGCAGACTCACCGAACTGGAGACTTTTCCAGCTGATATACTCTTTTCCAGATATAAACATTCATGTGAACAGCAGAGCAAGGCTAAAAAACACATTCCATTCTGGTTACATACAGATAAGAAGATTCACACGGGGAGGTGTGTAATAAGATTCACACGGGACTAAGCAACACCTCCATTCCGGTTAGATTCACACATGTATTGGGACATAATTTTTAACCGTTTCACCACATTCCACTGCTTGGAATTTTACACCACACCAGGTCAAGTCGTGATGCATCCACATAAAATGCTTTCTATGATGCATCTATTTTTTTTAAAAAATTAGGAAGTGTCTTTACAGACTTGCTGAATTTCCTTAGCCTCCTGAGGGAGTAGAGGTGTTGTGTGCTTTTTTGACTGTCCCATCAACATGAGTGGACCAGGATAGATTATTAGTGATCATCAATCCTAAGAACTTGATGCTTTGGGGCTTCAACTATTTGAATTCTACATTAATGACTTGGATGATTGGGCAAACTGCATTGTAGGAAAATTTTGATGCAAAGGTACAGGGATGAAACGTTTGTGTGAAGTATGCAAAGGGTCATGGATTGAGCAGGTCAAATGTAGAATAAATGAGGTTATCCACTGGCAGAAAGACTAAGAAAGCAGTTTATAATGGGAGACTGACGTACTGCGGTACAGAAGGATCTGGACATCATCATATATTAAACAGTTTTTTTTAATCACTCCATGGGCAGTGAGTGTTGCTGACGCATCCTTATTTGCCTGGAGATCATTTAGGAGTCAACCAGGTTGCTATGGGTCTAGAGTCATGTGTAGAGCCTTGCAGGTAAGGACAGCAGGTTTATTTCCCTAAGGGACATTAATGAACCAGATAGATGCACCTGAAGCTAATGGAGCGGGTGACATCATTGTACTGCCTCTCTGTGGTAAATTAGCAAAGAACACATTAAGATCATAGGAGAGGGATGCATTGTTGTCAAAGATTCTATTCTACTTCGCTTTGTAGCCTGTACATACTGTGTGAGAGGAAAATGTTCAATGGTTGGCAAGTAGACTCTGGTTGAGATATTGCTGTGAAGAATGCATATTATCAGTGATAGCCTGGCTGTTAACTGTCTTTGTTCAACTTTCAAACCAGACAGATTGATTCTGACTCTGGTCAGGACCTCAGTCTGGGAAATAAACCAATGAATGTTGCCTATTGTTGAGGTGAAGCAGGTGCAATGTGTGTACATTCAGGATTTTGTAGCTATTGTCAGCCAGTTGCAGAATCACCTTTTAATGTTGGACGTCATGTTTCAAGTTTTGCAAGTGTGGTATGGTTGTGTATGATCAGGTTTTTTTCATTCTTGCTAACAACCATAGGGATGTGTTATTTAATCTAATCTTCCAGATTTTAGGGTGTCCAGCCTTCATACCTGGCTTCATTATGGCTGAAATTCACATACATATTATTCTTTTGTGTGGTAGCAGAACATCTTTTTGGCTTGTCAGCAGCAAACTATTCATTTGTGGTGTTAGATACAATCTGAAACAAGTTTTCAAACTTGAGCTACCTTTTCCTTCTAGAGTAATCTGAAGCAGCCTGGATACTTTTCAGGATCAAAGGACTATATTGAAGCATTTCATGAACTTGCATAATGAGAAATGATCTGATCAAGACAGCCATTATAGCCTCACCAGCACCTATACAGCTGCAATATGACCTCCCTGTTTTTAAACTCAATCCCTCTAGCAATGAAGGACAAAATTCTATTTGCCTTCTTAATTACCTGTTGCATCTGCAAACCAACCTTCTATGATTCATGCACTGGGTTACCAAGGTATCTCTGCAGTTGCATGCTGCAATTTTTTTAACTGTTCAAATGGTTGTCATTTTTACTGTTATTTCTACCAAAATGGATGACTTCGCATTCATCAACATTGTACCCCATCTGCCAGACCTTTGCCCACTCAAACTATCTGTAATCCTCTGCAAACTTTGAGTCCTCTGCACACTTTGCTCTACCATTCACTTTCATATCATCCACAAATGTTGATACGCTACACATGGTCCCCAACTCCAAATCATCTATGTAAATTGGGAGGAATTGTGGTCTCTGAAGCGCACTACTAGTCACTGATGGTCAACCAGAAGAATACTCATTTATCCCCTCTTTGCTTCCTGTTAGCATGGATAGAGAGTTGGTTAGCTAATACATTGCCCATAATGTCGTGCCCCTTTATCTTATGCTGCAGCCTTTTGTGCGGCACCTTGTCAAATGCCTTTTGGAAATCCAAATACACCACCTCTACTGGGTTCCTGTTGTCCACTGAGCTCAATGTATTCATAGAATTCCAGTAAATTAGTTAAGCATGATTTGCCTTTCAAGCACCCATGCTGCATCTGCCCAATGAGACAATTTCTATCTACATGTGTATGTACATATTTTCCCCACTACAGAAGTTAAGCCAACTGGCCTACAATTTCCCATCTCTTGTCTACCTACTTTTTTAAAACAGTGGTATCATATCTGCTGGGTTTTTTTCAATCTGCTGGAACTATCCCAGGGTCCAGCAAACTTTGGAAAGTTACCAAAAGCACATTTGCTATTTCTCTCGCCATCTCTTTTAGCAGGGTGCATTCCATCAGGGCCAGGGGATTTATCTACTTTTAGCTCCATTCGCTGGCCCAATGCTACCTCTTTCATGACAATGATCATTTCTATGTCCTCACCTATCTTAGTCTCCTTATCATCAATTACTGGCATCTTATTTGTGTCCTCCACTGTGAAGACCAACACAGAATACCTGTTCAATGTCTTGGCTATTTCCTGTTATTAAATCCCCCTTCTTATCCTCTAAAGGACTAATACCTTCGTATTTTTAATTTTATATATTTATAGAAACTTTTGCTATCAGTTTTAATATTCTGAGCTAGTTTATTCTGATCGATTGTACTTTTCTTTTAAAGGTCAACAGAAAGCCAAAAAAAAGCTATAAAGTTTTCCTGGGTCTTTTAGTTTCCCACTGGTCTTTGCCACTTTGTATGCCTTAACTTTAAATTTGATAGCCTCCCTTATTTCCTTAATCATGGCTGATTACCCCTTTTCCTACAGTCCTTCCTCTTCACTGGTATATATGCTTTTGCTGAGCACTTTGAAAAATTACTTTGAAAATCCTCCACTATTCCACCATAAAGTCTTTGCCTCCAGTCTCCTTTAGCCAACTTCTCCCTCATCCCATTGTGGTTTCCTTTGTTTAAACATGGTATCTTGGTATTGGATTGTATCTTCTTACTTTCCATCTATATTCTAAATTCAGCCATATTGTGATCGCTCCTTCCAAGAGGATTCTAACCATGAGATCCTTAATCTTTGGATAAAGCTCTTAAGAATAGTGGAATCAAGGGTTATGGGGATAAGGCAGGAACAGGATACTGATTGAGGATGATCAGCCATGATTATAATGAATGGTGGTGCTGGCTCGAAGGGCAGAATGGCCTACTCCTGCACCTATTGTCTTTTAATTATTCCTCTCATTTATGCAAGACCAGATCTAGGATAGCTTGCTCACTCGTTGATTCAATTGCAAGCTGTTGAAGAAAGCTATTGTGGATACATTCAATTAATTCCTCCTCGAGGCTGCTTTGGCCAACCTGGTTAAAAATCTCAACACCAGGTTATAGTCCAACAGGTTTAAACCTGTTGGACTATCACCTGGTGTTGTGATTTTTAACTTTGTACACCCCAGTCCAACACCAGCATCTCCGAATCTTGACCAACCTTGTTGAACTAGTCAATATATAGAATAAAATCCCCTATGATAATTGCAATACCATTTTTACAGACATTCCTTATTTCTTTGTTGTGCTCGAAAGCAGAGTTGACCTCTCTCCTCCATGAGAACTAAAACCAAAGAACCCAAAGAGGAGCACCTTGCCCTATAATCTGTAAAGTGTGAAAAGTGGTGTAACCTGCTTCTCAGCAACTTCTAGTGGTTGAATAAAATAAATCCCTGGCACTCACTTTTAAATTATTATTTGGTGATTTTATTTATCTAACTCTAACAGTGAACAAATTAACTATTAACAAACCAAATAAATCCTTTCTGACTACTAACTATTCTCAAATAAAACAAAATTCTAATAGTACACTGTTCCAATAAATACGGGTCCCACTCATATTACAAAAATAGAATTTAGTCTCTTGAAATTAGTCAGGTTAGGAGTCTTCCAAAATGTTCTGTGCCTTCTCTGTTGTTTCTTCTGTCAGGAATCCCTTCTCTGTCATAGGTACCGTTGTTATTTAGATGGTGTTTTCTCTAAGACACAAATGAAGCGCGAGAGTCAGCAATTCTGAGAGCTGAGGGCCGTTGGCTCTGGCAGATGGCAGTTTGCTCGGAGCTCTTTGTTTACTGACTATACTTTTATACCCTTGATGACATCAATATTTCTTATAATAGGATTGGTCCTATTTGTCTAAAACCATCAGATACCAAAAAATATTAAATTTGTGTCCAAGTAACAACTGCTGTTTGGCCTAGTAACTGTATGGGGGTTGGGGGGGAGGTAACAGGGAAAGCGGTAGGTGGATGAAAGTGAGGGCAAAGGTGATAGGTCAGAGGAGGCAGTGATGGACGCATCCGGAGGGCAATGCCAAGTTGGAGACTTGGGACTGGGATAATGTGGGAGGAGGGGAAATGAGGAAGCTGTTGAAATCCACATTTATCCCATATGGTTGTAGGGTCCCAAGGCGGCATATGAGGCGTTCCTCCTCCAGGCCTCGGGTGGTTATGGTTTGGTGGTGGCAGAATGAGGTGTTCTTATATTCCAACGCAACAACAAACAATTTGTCTTGGGTTTCAGAATGAAAATTTATCTACCCTCCTGCGTTGGCCACTTAAGGCACTGTCAGTATTAAATGGGCAAAGCTGTAAAGACGCCTGGAGGAGGATCGCCTCATAGGCCGCTTTGGAACCCTGCAACCACACAGGATAAATGTGGATTTCAACAGGTTCCTTGCTTGAAGGAACTTGCAGCTAAGTAAGTACTCTAAAGAAAGTACAGGTATAAATCAAATTTCTCAGCTATTGTACCTATTACAAGTAAAGTACTGTAGAGTATGTTACCACAGACTGTCACAGCAATCCCTTTACTAGCTCAGGTACAAACAGCAGAGAGATTTAAAAACAAAGTTTATTTCAATAACTTAACAGAACTGTTCAGAAAATGCTATGATATTTGACTGCACGGTACAGCCCTGCAATCATGCGTTCTCCCCAAAACCCTGCCGGCGCTGTACATCAGAGGTTAATATCTCTCAATGTTGTGGAAGATCCTTTATGCTGCAATGGTAATGTTTCTATCTCTGGGCCGGATAGGTGTGATTTCAAGTCCCTTTTGGTCTAAAGGTAAGCTTGAGAAAGTTACTCAAGTGGACCTCGAGTGGGCTAAGCGTGGAGAAGTGAGTCCATTGTGCACCTCGAGTAAGCCTTTACTTTTCCAGGGCGAGCACATGACCTGGCATCTGAGTCAGTAGCTACTGCATCCGTGAAGGTGATGTCAGCAAAGTAGACACAGCAGCAAAAGGGGCTACCTGAGGGTTGGATCCAGTGTTAATGGCTGTAGAGCACCACTGTGACATTGAGATAGGCCAACAGCAAGAGATGCGACTCCAACACTGATCTGGACAGGCAGTGGCACCAAATATGTGACTTCGTTGGTTGGGTCCTGTGTTGTTGGTGATTAAAGCAATGGAGTAGAGGTGGTGGTGCAGGCATTGTTGGTGACAAGCTGACTTAGGACTGATGGTCTCTCTCTGAACTAACTTTTTTTTTCTTTTAATTATTTAAAATGGTGCCGAATCATGGTAACAGGTAAAAGCGCTTCACTGAATTTTGTAAAGTACATGTCATTCAGGTACAGTGCTACCAACTCTACCAGTACAAATCAGGGCCTCGTTGATGCAATAACTTGAGGCACGGCGATGTGAGTGGCACATTAATGTAACTCATGACCAGGGCATACATAACAGATGATAAAATGGGAAATTGTGCCCAAAATGAGGGGAGAGGGTGTTTTTGAAGAAAAATTTGAGGCAAAAATTATTTTAATGGGGAAGCTTAAAGCAAGCTCCTACTGTGTAAGATTCTGAGGAGGGCTTGACGGGTTAAGGGTTGAGAGAATGTTTCACCTCCTGGTCCTGGGGTCAGGGCAGTTTTGGAATAAGCATTCCGAATGAATGCACTATTCAGCTGCTGTGAGGTACTATAAATTACAAGACTCAGAATTGATGACACACTTTTCAAACAGTTTATTGTTTTTCCCTACATAAAACTACAATCAATTTTGCTTACTTAAATCCTAAAGTGGTCTGATTGACTTTCATAAAGACAACTATGAGAAGTAAATCAACCTAAAATTAGGTGAGATTTTGATGTTTTTGTTCCTTTTTTGATTATATAATTCAGATTTACAGCATATTGATGGAAGAGGTGAAAAGATTTGGCATGTGCTAGATGCTTACAACTGGGGCCAATGTTTATTTTGCTCCTATTGCTGGAATTGTGAACTAACTTTATCATCATCCCTTTACCCTGCCATCCCTTCAACTATTGCTCTTCACTTTTTTGACTAGGTGCGATCGGTTAAGGACCACAAGGCAAACCTGGGAATATAGGGTGTTTCACCAAAGGAGTAATTCAATAAATTAACTTACTAGGTTGAAGTATTGCTGTTACTGTGAAGTTCCAAAGAATTAATGTTACCTTTTGTGAATACTATTAAAGGACACAAAAGGACATTAATTTTATGTTTGGGAAACAAACTCTAGAGTTTCTGTTTGATGCCAGAAGTCGTCAATGCAGCAATAATCAGCACGTATGATGTTACTGTTTTTGTTAATGCATGGATCACAGTTTTGGGTAGGGAGGATGCTTGTGTAAAAGATAAATCGATGTTCCTAGGAATTTAAATATATTTAAAGTTTCTGCTGCAAGCAGCCATGAAGCTTGGTGTTCTGGTTTGGGATTTAAGGAGAGTGAAAATACATTTATTTAGTACTGTTTTATCCTCTGGCTTTTGAAATGTGGCCTATAAGTAGGCATTCAAGCATTTAAATAAAGTACGATTTCGCAAATGGTAAATGTAGAAATGCTTTGTTCTTGGTGATATCAACTAATTGATGTTGGCCAGGTCATTTGGTATGCACTTCTCTTTTGAAGACTACCACAGAATATTTTATATCTGGGCAGCACGGTGGCACAGTGGTTAGCACTGCTACCTCACAGCGCCAGAGACCCGGGTTCAATTCCCGCCTCAGGCGACTGACTGTGTGGAGTTTGCACGTTCTCCCCGTCTCTGCGTGGGTTTCCTCCGGGTGCTCCGGTTTCCTCCCACAGTCCAAAGATGTGCAGGTCAGGTGAATTGGCCATGCTAAATTGCCCGTAGTGTTTAGGTAAGGGGTAAATGTAGGGGTATGGGTGGGTTGCGCTTCGGCGGGTCGGTGTGGACTTGTTGGGCTGAAGGGCCTGTTTCCACACTGTAATATAATCTAATCTCATCTCTTAAACTAAAAGAAAGTGACTGAGTTTAGCACATGCCATACTTTCTCAAACGTTGCAGTCATGCTGTCCTACATTTATGTTAAAGTTCGTGATTTTTGAAAAGTCAACTCTGATTATCCACCAATAAGACCAAATGCTAAAAGTAACTACTTCCATTCCTCTATATCCACCTAAAATGGAGTTAGTCAGTAAAAGGGCATATTAGGTTTCTTGGTTCAAAGGCTGGTTTGGTGAGATTTTTTTGTTTCACTCACTGGCTAGGCTAGCATTTATTGCCCGTCCCTAGTTGCCCTTGATATGGTGGTAGTGAACTGCTGCCTTGAACTGCAGGAGTCCATGTGCTGCAAAGTTTGAATCGGATGCATTGATTTTGAAATTGCTTAGTCCTATTACTTGCTACTTGTGCTGTTTGGCTCTTTATAGTTTCACAAGGTTTGTTCCTGATTTTTAGCAAAGCCTGATATTGTTCCTCACATGCCCTCCTGCATTGTTCATTGCACCCAAGGTTCATCCCCAGCCTTGACAGTAATGGAGGCGAGGGAGTGCAAGGCCAAGAAGTTGGAGTAAATTTTGCTCCACAGCATATGGATGCCCAGTTTTGTTTTTCTAAATTTGTTCAAAGTCGTATTCTGTTTAGCACAGTGCCACACAAGACATGGGAGAGTATCCTTAGTATAAACATGTGACTTTGTCTCGGCAAGGTTTGTGTAGGAATGACTCCAACTAATTATTGCCTTGGACAGTTACATCTGCAGCAGGCTGTTCAGTGAGTTTGAGGTCAAGGTGTTTTTCATCTAATTGGTTCTATCACTATCTGCCACTGGCCCAGTCTAGCAGCGGTGTCCTTTAGAACTCCACCAATGCTGCCATTAGTGCTGCTGCTGAGCCACACTTGGTGATGGATATTGATATCATCCATCGAGAGTATATTATGTGCCTATGGCTTCCTCCATTTTTCCTCCAAATAGTGTACAAACTGAAGGAGCATTGATTTATAAGCCAAGGAGAAGCTGTACATGGTGTTCAGCAGGAAGTTTCCTTGCCCATGTTGCCATGAAATTTCTTCAAAGCCAGAGTCAATAATGCAGTCTCCCAAGTCAACTCTCACTCAACTGTATTCTTCTGCTGAAATTGTGATAATGTTTTTTGGGACGTTATGTTTCCGAGAGGTTGTCTGTCAAACTATTGCTTGATTCATGTTGGGATGTCACAATAGCTGAGTAGTTAGCACTGTTGCCTCACAGCACCAAGGCTTTGATTCCAGCCTTGGATGACTGTCTTTGTGGAGTTTGCACATTCTCCCTGTGTCTGCGTGGGTTTCCTGAGTGCTCCTGTTTCCTCCCACAATCCAAAGATGTGCAGGTCAGGTGAATTGGCGATGCTAAAATTGCCCATAGTGCTTAGGGGGATATGTAGGTTAGGAGCATTAATTAGGGGAAAATATAGGATAAAACGGTAGGGGAATAGGTCTGGGTGGGTTACTGTTTGGAGGGTCAGTATGGACCTGCAGGGCGGAAGGGCCTGTTTCCATACTGTAGGAATTCTATGATCTGTGAGACAGCTCTCCCAGTTTTGACACTAGTTACATGGGACAGATGTTAGGAGAATTTTTTTCAGGATTAAATTTTCCATTTTCATTACCACTGTCTAAATGAATGCCAACTAAATTGTTGACTTTCATTTCTTTTTTGGGAGTTTTTACCTTTTTTAAACTAACTGAATGGCTTGTTAGACCACTTTTCAGAGGGCAGTTAAGAGTCAGCCACATTGCAGTAAATCTGGAGTTGTGTAAGCCAGACCAAGTAAGGAAGGCTGGTTTCTTTCCCTAAAAAGTGAACCAGATGGGTTTTAAGCACCGTTGACCTTGATTTAACCTTTTGACTTTCAGATTTTGCTGGCTTTTATTTTTACTATTATTCACTCATGGTACATAGGTGTCACTGGCTGGCAAATATCTATTACCCATACTTAGTTGCCCTTGAGAAGGTATTGGTGAGCTGCCTGGACCATTGCACTCCACATGATGTAGGTTAACCCACAGTGCCCTTTGGGAGGGAATTCCAGGATTTTGACCTCGTGACAACCAAGGCTGGGTAGGCAGTACCAGACTGTATTCTCAACAGATTAATAATGGTTAATACACTGGGGGCATGGTGTCAATTACCACAGCAGATGATGAAATATGAATTAAATTAATAATTCCAGAATTAAAAGTTGGTCAAATGATAACCACAAAACCACTTTTTTGAAATAAGAAAAGACAGCTGGCTCATGAATGTATTTTTGAGCCATGTAGCCAGGCTGGGAGAGGAGCTGGTGGTTACCATTTTGCTTTGCTTCTACTTTGTTTCATGTTGTATGAATTGGAAATGAAGAATCACTAACATACCTTCAAAACACCAGGTATGTTTTATTGTTGCAATTCATGTTAACAAGACTGGATAAACAAAACAAATTGCTGGAAATTGTGGAGAGCGAGAAATCAGTTAAGGTTTAAGTCAAGTTCACAACAACTATTAATACCAAACTAGACTTGGGTCCTAACTCCTGACCTCTCTGGTTAAAAGGAAACAAAGACAAATGGCAAATCACACCAGTTGATGAACAGTTCAACAATGTGGATACTCACTCCAATTATTAAATTAGGTGTCACAAATCAACTTGAAATTTGTAAAAACTCAAAGAGCCTCAAATATCTATAAAGATAATGACCCAAATGACAAACAACAATGAAAGGCAATGTTAATTATTTCTTTTCAATTTTTTTTAAAAAGCGCAGGTTTACGCATACACATACACATCAAAGCATTCCAGAGGAGGTTTAACAGCATATGGCCATAAAACCTGGGAGTAGAAGTAGGTCATTCAGTACATTGCATCTGCTCAATTAGGTCATCGTTGATCTGACAATCCACAACACACTTTTCTGCCTTTTTCTCCATAATGCTTGTTTCCCTTACTGGTTTAAAAATATCTGTTTCAGTCTAGAATATACTTAATTACTTGACAGTCACTTGTAGTACAGAATTTCACAAATTCCCTACCTTCAGATGAAAGTCCTCCTCCACTGTCTTAAATATGTGACCACATATTCCAACATTTATGCCTAAAATTTAATCTCCTGTGGTGGGATTCGAACCTGGCACCCTAAAACATTACTTGGGTCTATGGATTACTGGTCTAGCAACGATATGACCATACCATCTTTCCCTCTCCTGAATGGTGTGAAATGTGGAAGAAGATATACTTTTATTTGTTTCAACTGAATGGGAGATTATTCCTCCTTTTTTTAAAAAAAGAAATCTCCCATTTAATTGATAAAGCTATCATTTCAAAGCACTACCATTTTAAAGGCAATGGCATTATCTTCAATAAGTATTATAAGCTTATCTAGTTGTATATCATAATACTTTGCTGATCTTGCGTACTGTAATGTTCTAATTTAGGAAATGGTAAAATACCAGAATCCAAGGGCATTCTGGTAAGGATTAGTTTAAAAATACAATTTGCAACCCACTGATGCAGTGTAGAACAGCTGATGTGTATGTGTGCATAACTGTAGCATGAGCCATTGACAAACATAGCCATGTCTCATTGTGGTTTCGTATTACTGAATTAACTAAATGTAATTTTTAATGACGTGAATGAATTATAAATTACTTTTAAAAGCTGGTGTGTGCAGACTTTCAGATCAGGTGGAGTAGAAACTTCATTACTGACACTTTCTTTGCCTTTAAAATGATGTAGTCTGTTATCTAGACATCGCTTTTAATTTTACACTTGAGAATTTAATGCTAACTTTTAAGAATAAGAGAAATGTTTAGTTCCCTCCACCATTTTTTAAAAATGTATTTGGCTATTATTCATTGTGGCAAAAATAATTACTTCCTGAAAAAAAAAAATGGAAATTGTTTGGTAGCCAGATGTGAGTTTCTCTTAGTTTTCAGTTTAGAACTTGTGGAGAAACAAATGACCTTTTTACTAACATTTACTGAGATGATTTGAACTTTCATAATCTAGAAATTCAAATAATAACAGACAAAAGCACTTTTCTGAAAGCCTACACCCAACCTAAAACATTGAGAACCAGTAAGACCTCTCTGTTTGCCTTGTTTAATTACTTAATCATATTATGTTTCCTTTTCATGTTCAATTTGGTAGTTAGTACTGGTGTTAATGCATAGTCAACATTATCATTAGAATTTCAGTACAGTAGGACAGCGAATGAGGGAACTTTTCATGCTCTGCTTATTTTGAACAGAACAAAATCCCAAGCAGTGCAGTTCTAGGTTTTGATAGTTTTGGTTGTCTCTAAAGAGAGCTTTTCAGCTACATGTATCATCCTTGCTGATGATGTATCTCACTGACAGATTTTGATGTATTTCATTGTTGCAAAAGAAAGCATATTAACTCATGTAGGCAGAACTAAAAGAGCTAAAGTTGCTGAGAATACGAACACATGAATAGGAACACAAGTAAGTCACTCAGCCCTTTGAGCCTGTTTGATTATTTAATAAGATTGTAGTTGATCTGGTTTTAACCTCATTCCTGCATTTCCCTGAAAATCTCCTTCATCATTAAAAAAAATTAAATATTCAGCGTGCCCTACCTTTTTGAAGAATGGAGTTGAAAAGATTCTCAACTCGCAGGGAGAAAAATTGATCATCTGTTCTAAATGGTGACTTTATTAAACAAGGCCCCCATCACATATGTGTGCGCAAAAAATGCGTGCACGCGCATATACACACATCAAGGTTCTCCCGCAAGAAAAAACATTCTTTCAACATTCACCTGATCATGTCCCGTCAGGATCTTGTATGTTTCAATTAAGTCATCCTTTTTTTTTCTAAACATCCAGATACAAGCCTAGCCTGACTAGCATTTCTTAAAGCAATCTGCTCATCCCAGGTGTTAGTAATCATCATCTTTTATCTGCTTCCAATGGATAAGTATCCTCTCTCAGGTATGGCGCCCAGTACTGTACACAGATGCAATCTCACCAATTCCCTGTATAACTGAAGTATTACCTCTGTATTCTTGCAATCGCTTACTCTTCCAATGAAACATAACATTCTGTTAGCTTTCCTGATTTTTTTTTTTTGCTGTACCCGTATACTAACCTTCTGTGTACTAGGATTCATGTACTAGGCCTCCCAGATCTGAGTTCTACTGCCTCTCCCCGCTTACTTTACCTAGCTATATATTTTTGTAGGCTCCTTACACCCTCTTCACAACTAACCTTCCTACTTAGCTTTGTGTCTTCAGTAAATTTAGCTCCCAAGCCTTCATTCCCTTCATACAGTTCATTTGTATCATTATAAAAGAGTTGTGACCCAGCATCAACCTCTTGTACACCACATGACATCCTACCAGCCTGCAAAGGACCCACTTGTTCCTACCCTCTGCTTCCTGATAGCAAGGCAGTCTTCAGTCCCTGCCAATGTATTACTCCCTACACCAGAAGCCTTTATTTTCTGCTAGAGCCTTTGTGGCACCTTGCCACATACCTTTGGGAAATCAAATTACAATATTCCCACTAGTTCTCCTTTATCTACAGCACATGTTACTTCTTCAAAACATTCCTAAACATAACTTCCCTTTGACAAGTGTTAAGCTAACTAATCTCTAGTTTCTGCCTACTGCCTTCATATCCCTCCTTGAATAAAGGAGTTAAATTCATTTTTTCCTAATTAAAATAACTTTCCCCAAATCTCTCAGCTTTTTTTTTAAAGACCCTCGGCTGAAATCCATCAGGACCTGGAGACTTGTCAATATGTATTTCCAACATTTTGCTTCATACTACTTCCTTGAAAATTATAATTTTCTTGAGTTCCTTCCCCTTGCCCTTTTTTAATTTTTGATTTACGACTACTTCTAGGTTGTGATTTGGAGATGCCGGTGTTGGACTGGGGTGTACAAAGTTAAAAATCACACAACACCAGGTTATAGTCCAACAGGTTTAATTGGAAGTACACTAGCTTTCGGAGCGACGCTCCTTCAGGTGATTGTGGAGGGCTCGATCGTAACACAGAATTTATAGCCATTATAGGCTATAAATTCTGTTACGATCGAGCCCTCCACAATCACCTGATGAAGGAGCGTCGCTCCGCAAGCTAGTGTACTTCCAATTAAACCTGTTGGACTATAACCTGGTGTTCTGATTTTTAAATTTCTAGATTGCTACTTGTATCCTGTGCAATGAAGACTGACACAAAATATCTGTTCAATTCATCTGGAGTCATGGAGTTATATAGCATGGAAACAGACCCTTAGGTCCGACTTGTCCATGTCGACCAAGGTTTCCAAACTTAAACCCATCCCATTTGCTCATGTCACTCTCTAAACCTTTCCTATTGATGTATCGGTCCAAATGTCTTTTAGATGTTGTCACTGTACCTGCATTCACCACTTCTTCTGGCAGTTCATTCCACATACAAACTACCCTCTGGGGGAAAAAAAAAATCTGCCATCTTTTTATCCTCCATTACAAATTCCCCATCTTCTACTGGCCCAAATACTTTGTCAACTTTTTTTTAAATACCTGAAGAAACTTTTCTGATCTGTTGTATTGTTGGCTTATTTTTTAATTTGCCCCCATTAATGCTTCAGTGATTTTGTTTTTCAAATTCTGTCCAATCTTCTGACCTATCTTTGAATTATATGTCCAAGTTTGATACGATCTTTGGCTCTTTTAGTTGAACATGGATGACGGGCCTGACCTTTAGAGTTTTCCTTATTTGTTGAAATGTCTTATTGTGCACTCTGGGATATCCCCTCAAATGTTTGCCACATCATTTCTACTGACCTATCCTTTAACCTAAGTTAGGTAAAAACAATGACTGCAGATGCTGGAAACCAGATTCTGGATTAATGGTGCCGGAAGAGCACAGCAGTTCAGGCAGCATTAGTTGCCAATTTACTTTCTCTGGTTTTGGTTGCATGCGCTTGTTTAGATTCAAAATTGTAACCCTTGGTTCTACATTCTTCTGCCTTAACCTGTACGTAAACTTCAATCATACTATGTTCACTGTTGCCCAGGGGCACTTTCACTTAAGTCTGTAATTAGTCCTGTCTCATTGTCCAAAACAAAGTCTATTGCATAAAGTCTGCTCTCTGGTGCCATAACATGCTGGTGTCAAATTGTTCCTAAAACATTCAATGAACTCCCCCTATAGATTATTTTTGTATGTAGCATGAATTCCTCATGATGATTACTGTACTTTTTTTTGACAAGTTCCTATTATTTCTTTCTTGATACTCTGTTCTACCATGTGGATACTGTTGGGGAGCATGTACAACACTCCCCATGAGTGACCACTTGCCTTTATCATTTCTTCTCTCTACCCAAACTGCTTCCATATTTTGGTTTCCTGAATTAAGTTCCTGTGTCTTGTGGTAGTGCTATCTTTAAGTCCTCCACCTTTTCCTATCTGCTTGTCCTTTCTAAACATCACATACCCTTCAATATTCAGGTCCCAATCTGAAATGTAAAATGAAAACCCAAGTAAGGCTGCTGGACCTGATAACATCTCTGGCAGAGTGCTCTGAGAATGCTCTGACATGCTGGTGGATGTTCTCATGGACATTCTTAACCTCCCCCTAGGTTGTGCCATATTTCCAACATGCTTCAAGGCCGCTACCATCATCCCCGTGCTGAAGAAATCTTCAGTGTCCTGTCTCGATGACTAGAGCCCTGTTGCGTTAATACCCATCTTGAAGTATTTAGAGAGGCTTGAGATGAGGCATAATAAGACCCTGTCGCCTCCCCTCACTGGACACCCTGCAGTGAAGTATCGTCCCAAACGCTCAACAGATGATGCCATCTCTACCATCCTCAGTCTGGCCCTCGCCCACTTGAACACCTACATCAGATTACTGTTCACAGACTTCAGTTCAGCATTTAACACTCATTCCTCAGCACCCTGTTTGGAAAGTGGAGTCTGCTGGGCTTGAATACCTCCCTCTATAACTGGATCCTGGACTACTTGACTGGGCGACTTCAGTCAATCCAGATTGGGCACAGCATCTCCAACACCATCACACTGAGCAAGGTGCCCCCCCACCCCCAGGGCTGTGTGCTCAGTCTACTGCTATTCACCCTGCTAATACATGACTGCAGCGATGCACAGCTTGAATCATATTATTAAGTTTGCTGATGACACGATGGTAGTTGGTCTCATTAGCCGGAATGATGAGTCAGCATACAGAGGAGGTGAAGCGGCGAATGGTCTGGTGCAGAGCCAACAGCCTGTCTCTGAATGTGGACAAAATGAAAGAAATGGTTGTTGCCTTCAGGAGGGCATGGAGCAATCACTCTCCACTGGACATCAGCTCCCAGATCATGAAGACCACAAAATTTCTTGGTGTCCACTTGGCAGAGCATCTCACTTGGTTCCTCTACACAGCTCCATAGCCAAGAGAGCTTAGCAGTGTCTCTACTTTCTGCATAAGTTGAGGAAGGCCCATCTCCCATCACCCATCCTGACCAAATTCTACAGAGGGTTCATTGAGAGTACCCTTAGCAGCTGCATCACTGCCTGGTTTGGGAATTTCATCATGTCAGATTGTAAGACCCTACAACAAATAGTGAGGATAGCTGAGAAGATCATTGGGATCTCTCTTCTGTCCATTACAGATATTAGCACCACACGCTGCAACCACAAGACCAACAGCATTGTGGACAACCCCACACATCCATCATTCAAATTCTTCTCCCTCCTGCCATCTGACAAAATACCAGAGCATTCAGTCTCTCATGGCCGGACTGTGCAATAGTTGATTCCTCAAAGCTATCAGGCTCCTTTTAACACTATGATCACACGCTATTCCATTTGCAATTTTCGGACCACTTTTTGAATTGCTGCTAAAACAATATTTTATTAATGATCATTCATTGTTACATTGTAATTTGTCCACCACTGTGCCTATTGTTTTATCTTATCAGGAATTACTATGCATGTTTTGCATATTTCTATGCACTTTATGCTGCCTTGTAAATAACTGTACACTAATGTAGTCTGTGTTCATTTAGCACCTTTGGTCCTGGAGGAATGCTATCTCGTTTTTATTGTACCAGCTGTATATGGTAGAAACTTACTCTATTCTACTACTAAAATACTGGAATCAATTCTGACACCAGGGTGATGGAGTTTGCACCATTAATACATTATTAATGAAACATAATTACACCGTTGTAGTTGCTATCTAATTTGAAATATTTCCAGCACTTTCTGATAGTTGAACCATGGGAAATGCAGGGTACGGGGATAGGGTAGGGGAGGAGTCAGGGTGGGATCCTCTTCAGGCAGTCGATTTGGACTTGGGCCAAATGGCTGTTTCCAAGTAGTAGGGATACAATGATTCTATTTATTTCTTAAACCATTGTTACAGTGTACCAAATAAGACCCATCACAAGACTGTAACTTCCACTTCAGTTATCAGACGATTGGTATTTCCTGAACTGTGCAAGTAAATGGCATTTAACTATAGAGCCAGCCACATCAAGATGCTTACCTATCAAATTTTGTACTCTGTCTATAAGTAATTTGGCTGTTTTTGGGCCAAATATTGTTGATTGGAACTGGCATCTTTTAATGCCTTTAGCCTCCATTCTAGCAGCCTCAAAGGTCAGTATGTCTTTTACATGGTTGGAGACCAAACTATACTAAGTAATCCAGGTGTGGTCTTGCCAAAGCCCTGTACTGCTACAACAAGGCACTGTATTTTTTGTATTTTTGAATTCTTGCTCAATTCTGTTCTCTTTTGCTCTGACATGCTTTGGTGGCTCACTCTCTTTTGCTTGTAATCCATGCTGAGGTGTTATCTGTTGAAAAGAAAATCCGTGAAATGGTCATGCATTGAGAACTTAAGGATATCTACAAACTTTACGTCTGCAAAATATAGAAGTAACCAATTAAACAACCATAGTCTCAAGCTGATTCTGTAAACAATGTTTGAAACTGCATGTTCTTGATCTTCCTGTATTGTGCACTCCCCTTTTTTAAATTTTATATCTATGCTTGAGTGTTTGATGTTGTTTTATTGATTTTCTCAGAATTAGTAAGCAATTAAATTCCACTTTCTGCTTGAGAAATTGTTGTGTTGGCTCTTTTCTTTTGATCTGGCAAGCTTTCTTTCAGTTATAATGTAACTGCCATGTTAAAAGTAAAAAATCTTTACAGTTAATTGAAGGAATCAAAAAGAGGAGAGCTGATTTGCCCCTCCTCACCTGGTTGTAATAACTGCTTTGCTTCAGCTTTGGCAGAGCTGACTGGATCATTTTAAAATTTTTCCCAGGGTACGTTACTATTTCTTTAGATAAAAAGTAATATTTCAAGTGCATTTAGTTACTACTTAAAATTTTGGTGATGTTGATGTTTAGGCTGTAAAGCATTATTTTGGAGGGAGGGCAAAGTGTATCTGCATCTTGTATACGTTACTCCTTCGTACATAATTTACACAAAATAACTATAGAAGATGCAGTTTTAACTTGTAGCTGCTTTTGTACATAATCTCTTGATTTGTGGTTTGTGAACATGCGCTTACTGATATCAGCAAAGGGATCATAACTTCAACACAGTAATTTCTTGCTTCTTGGATTCCAGATGAAATTTAATCTCATATTAATTTTATTTGGAATGTGTCCTAAAACTTTTTTTATAAAAACTATTTCTTTTAGTTAAGATGGGATGATGCAACAGCTTCAGGGCCAGAGAGGCTGTTTAGAAATAATTATCACCTGGTATACCAATTAAAAATTAGGTCATAACTTGTTCAACAATACATAATTTTTGAGGCCTTGTTATAATATTATTCCAGCGAAGAAGGGAAGTTCATCTTCAGAAAATATTAAAATGAACAATTACAGTCTGCTGGAACTTCAGTAGTGCACCCACTTGTGGGAACAGGAATTTACTGACTTCAAGTTCTGCATTTCTGCATGTTTTTTAAACAAACAGCCAGGAGTTGTTGACCGTTTCACAGTTATAGTGACAACAGAAGTTAACTTTCACCAGTTATAATAGCAAAATCTAGACTATTTATCATGAAAGATTAGTGCAAATTTAAAAAAAATCAAATATCCTGAAATTCCAAACTTTATACATGAGTCATTTGAAGGCTCTTGTTGCTGAATGTGCTTTTTCATTTCATTTTGTTTAAGTATTTCTGTTAAGAGGTATTTTACCTCTTCTGTTGTTGCAAATTTGTTTAGTGCCCCTGAGTAGGACGTGGTGGAGCAAAATCAGCAAGAGATACGCTGTCTGAAATACTACTGTGATGCACAGGGATGTTGTAACCATTTTAACTAAAACTGTTAGAACACAAATATAATTTTTAAATTAGTTGGGATTATTGGATCCAATATCATATTCACCACTGAGTTTTCAATTTTTTTGCATTGAAAAATATTATTTTAAATACTAAGACATACTCTACTGGCACATTCTCCTTTTAAATAATAAAAACAACAGATCAGATGGAGCAATTAAACTGAAAAGTAACAAAAAGGCAATTGAGTATTGGGATTAGCCTTTTTGTCTTGCAAGAGAAGTTACTCTAAAGCAAACTTTTGGCCATGAGGAAAATTGTCAGTTCAAATCTGCTACTGTTGTAATTTAACAGGTGGTCTGTTGATGACATGACTGACTCAGTTGCAGCTCTTGCAAACATGCTAGAGGCCACATTCAGATGCTGAATCAACAAGGCAAGTGAAACTTGTTTGACCTGACAATGATTTGGCCCACAGCTGGAAATTTCAGTCAATCAAACTACCCTATGTAGTCTGTAACTGAAGTCAAGTGGCCACAAGATGCTGCTGTGAAAACTGAGCTTCTGAGCATTCTTTCATATCACTGTAGTTTTGACTGGATTTGTTTGTCGCCTGTGTCTGTACAACTGGGTCCCAAACAACAGGTTTGTTTCTTTTCGCAACCACCCACTAAGGCTTTGGAATGTGGGCTGCAAAAAGGGCAGAGCCTGAAGTGACTTTCCCAGATTCATACATTAGTTTCTTGGCTTAGGCAATGTATAAAGACTATGTTAAGCCTACTCTGAATGTTGCAACACAGTAGGCTTAATAAAACTGCAAGGAAGCTTTTTGCTTTGTAGCCACGATTCAGCTTTCATTTTCAGCTACAGTTGATCTAGAAAAACTGTTGCTAATTTAAGTCTGTTTATTTGCTCAATCTTTGACAATGATGATTAAAGATACTTCACTGCGGCAAGATCCAGACCTTAGGAAAGAATTGGCTTTACTAGCCCAGGGATGCGACCTTGTCTTTCCGTCAAGATTTAAGAAGAGGCTGAAGGCTTTTCAGCAAGTCCAGGTTGGGCTTAGTTTTTCTTTTGTCTTTTTAAAAATTTTAAATTTGAAGAACCATGTGCGCTTGAATAATTAGTGACTCAGCACTTGATAAGTGCAAGACCTAGTAATAGTTTGTCTGGGCTAGAATTGAGTGACTGTTTGAATCATTTAGAAATGACAGTTCTTACCTATAAGTAAAAATGCAATTGTCTGTTTAAGAAGCTGTGTTTTAAAGTAAATTGTATAAAATAGATAAGCAATATTTAATTACCAAACTTGAATTTTTAAAATAGTTTTAGCTACTTATACGATTTATGCACTGTGACGCTTCAACATTCTGTGTAATGATGTGGAGGTGCCGGTGTTGGATTGGGGTGGACAAAGTCAAAAATCTCAACGCCAGGTTATACTCCAACAGGTTTATTTGAAACTGCACACTTTCAGAGCTGTCACTCCTCCTTCAGACTAGCTACCTGAGGAAGGAGCGAGATCTCCAAAAGCTTGTGGTTTCAAATAAGTCTGTTGGACTATAATTTAGTATTATGTGATTTTTGACTGAATCTGTGATGTCAAGGAAGATTTTCATTTTTGATAGATACTATTTTTTTTAAAATGAAGGGGGGGGGGGGGAGAAGATATCTCTGTAGAACCCATCTGAAATTGTTGGAATTTGCAATGTTTGAGCATAGCAGTCAGTAAATGCTTGCTGCACTTGTACCAGCTTTATTTACTGTTTTTATCCACTCCCCTCTTAGTTAGAAATTTTGACTACCCTGCTCAGCAAATTCTTAATATTCAATTTTCATATGGGAAATTGAGAAAATATTATAGCCACAATATATTATATTCACATTGTTCAACCTTTTTTTAAAAAAAACCCATTAGTAAACAAGCTAAGAATTCTTTTGTTTGTTACTGGATATGATTTTTTGAACGTTTGTTTGGCCCTAACTGGAAGCTCCACTGATCCCATTTCAACTGTTCTTGAGATATTCTTGCAACTTCCAGCAAACTGAAGATTTGTTTACAGCTTTCTAAGCTAGAAAAGAATCAGCCAGGATTTATATTCTGAATTCTAGTGAGCATATGAATATGTACCTGTTATTGTGGAGTAGGTTAGGCAGGAACACAGAATGAATCAAAAGTTAAGTCACTATAGTCCAAGTGGACCATATGGCTGCGCTGTCATTAAAAAGAGATGACTGATAGTGATTTAACCTGAGCCTCGCCATGCTTCAGACAAAGGGAGAGATTGAGAGGGAAAGTCCTTCGTAGTAACCTCTACCATGTAAGAATTTAATCTATCTCATTGGCTCTTTGCAATGCACAGTAATGCCATCCAACCAACTGAGCTAATAACCCTAGGATAGATGTGCAGCACAGAAACAGCACCCTTTGGTGCAACTCGTCAATGCCAACCTAGGTATCCTAAATAAATCTCGTCCCATTTGCCAGCATTTGACGCATACCTCTCTCAATCCTTCCAATTCATATACCCATCCAGATGCCTTTTTAAATGTTGTAATTGTGCCAGACTCCTCCTCTTCCTCTGACTCATCATTCTATACATGCAATACCCTCTGTGGTGGCGGGGTGGGATGCTCTTCAATGAGTGCATGTGGACTCGATGGGCTATTGGGATTCTGTGATTCTATAATTATTTCATTTTTGTTCTCGCTATGGTTTTGTTTTCTGTTCAGTATTTTGCATATGCTACTTAATTCAAGCATACGCTTTTTGTTCAGAGTTATCTTAGAAAGGGTTCTTCTGTCTAACTTCTTGAAAAGGAAAATCCTGGATCCAATGTAGAGAGCCACTGACATGGATCTCTAATTACTAGAATTACAGTGGAACAGTGCATAAAAGTACTACTGGCAGCTGTTCTACTGACTGTAATAACTAGCCCTGTATTCTTACATTGCTGGAAAAGTTGCAATGTGATCATGTTGCTGCACCCCTCCTCTGCTCTTATGTTGTCCAAGCTACTTGACCAATTGGTGAAAACAATTTTTTTCCACAAATTATAAATGGAAAGATCCAAGCCATATCTTAGGGAATGGAGCTTGGAGTAGGTGCTATCACTGGTTTCCGTTTCTTTCCACCGAGTCTCAGACTGAACCAGTTTGTAACTAGAGTGTTCTACTGTACCACATTAAAGCTTCTATATAAATGCCTATTGTTGTATAAATGCAGTATGCGAAATTGTTAGCACCAAGACATTCAATAGAGTTTTTTAGTTAAATAAGAAAAACCTGCAGGTAATGGTGTTTCCATGTATCTGCTGCTCTTTCCTCTAGATGGTTGTGGGTTTGTAAGGTGCTGTCTAAGAGGCCTTGCTGAGTTGCTGCATTGCATCTTGTAGATGGCGAACACTGCTGCTACTGGGCATTGGTGTTAGATATTTATTGGAATATTTATGAATGTGATGCCAACTGTACTAGCTGTTTAATGGCGTCCAGCCTCGAGTGTTGTTAGGGCTGCACTCTTCCAAGCAAGTGAGGTGTTCTATCACCACTGGTGACTTGTATTGTAAATGGTGGACAAGCTTTGGGGAGTTAGGAGATGAGTTATTCACCCAGCCTCAGACCTGCTCCTGTTGTCACAGTATTTATATGGCTTGTTCAGTTCAGTCTCTAGTCGCTGGTAGCCCCAGGATGATATGTGAGATTGTGATGGTTGTGCTACTAAATATCAAGTGGTTAGATTGTCTCTTGTTGGAGATGATCATTGTCTGGCATTTGTGTGATGTGAATATCTCTTGTCAATCCAAACCTGGATAGGTGGTCCAACTCATCCATGCTGACCAAATATCCTAAATTAATCTAGTCCCATTTGCCAGCATTTGGCCCATATCCCTCTGAAATCCTTCCTATTCATGTACCCATCAGATGCCTTTTAAATGCTGTAATTGTACCAGCCTTCACCCCTTCTGGCTGCTCATTCCATACACAAACAACCCTTTGCATGAAAAAACTGCACCTGCGATCCCTTTTAAATCTCTCCCCTCTCTCTTTAAACCCACGCCCTCTAGTTTTGGACTCATGCACCCCAAGGAAAAGACCTTGTCTATTCACCCTATCCATGCCTCTCATGATCTTATAAACCTCCTGTAAGGTCACCTCTCAACCTCCAATGCTCCAGGGAAAATAGCCCCAGTCTTTTCAACCTCTCCCTGTAGCTCAAACCCTCCAACATCCTTGTAAATCTTTTCTGAACCCTTTCAAGTTTCACAACATCCTTCCTACAGCAGTGAGATCAGAATTGCATGCAGTATTCCAAACGTGGCCTAACGTTCTGTGCAGCTGCAACCTGACCTCCCAACTCTTGTATTCAATGCACTGACCAATAAAGTCAAGCATACCAAACGCTGCCTTAACTATCCTGTCTAACTGCAACTCCACTCTCCAAAGAATTGTGATCCTGCACTCCAGCTCTAATCCTGTATTCGTTTCCAGCAAGCAATTGTAATTTTTGCTAACCCTAGAAGTAAAATTAAATAACTTTCTAGCCTCGTACAATGAAATAACATGTTCTTGCTCTACTGATCCATGTCCGTTTCAGGAAAAGTGAATTCCATTACTTTTGCTTTCCATTTGTTCCTTTCTCTGACAAATGCAGGAATTGAAAAAGTGAAACTTTCTGAAATTAGCACCTATGTTGGAAGTATAACAGAAAAAGCTTGCAGAAATCAAATGATCTTCTTTAAAATCTCTACAATGTGAAAACAGGTCACTTGGCCCAGCAAGTCTACACCAACCCTCAAAAGAGCAACCCACCCAGACCCATCCCCTTACCTTATTCCTGTAACCCTGTATTTCCTACGGCTAACGTACTGACCCATCCATGAGCACTGTGGGCAATTCAGCATGACCAATCCACCAAAGCTACACATCTTTGGACTGTGGAAGGAAACCAGACCACCCAGCGGAAACCCAAGCAGACACAAAGAGAATGTCTATGCGAAGTTTGCACAATTGTCCAATGGTGTGATTAAACCTGGGTCCCTAGTGTTGTGAGGCAGCAGTGCAAACCACTGAGCCATTGTGCCACCCCTTCTGTGAGAATAAAATGTTTATGGGAATTATTTGATCTTTACAAATTGGAATGTACAGCACACTGGTAACTTTGTTTGAGTAAACCATGAAACTTTGAGCATTCTTGTATAGTTAATTTGTTATATATCCTCACCTATTCCTTGTGGAGCCAATGACCAGTGCTCAGAATGAAAAGGAAGGCTGGGTTAAGTTTATTTTTGCTGCTATACCCTTTGTATATCTTGTATATCTGTATTTACTATTCAGTTTTTTTTTTGACTTCAACTTGCTATTTTTGAAATGGCTGGCTGTATTCTATTCAATTGAAAGCCAATAGTCAATCCTTATCTTGAAATGCTTTTGAAATCCAATGATCAAAAACATACTGGAATGTACCAAATAGAAGTAGCCTATTTTCAACATCACTTGGAATAGAATAAGTGGAGGTTATCTCCTCAACAAAATAACAGGCTGTGCTTATATAGGAAAGTGAGACAGCGTGTATTTATTATAATAATAAAAGAAAAGTGAGTTGCACCAAAATCTGACTTTTAAACTAAATATGAGAGTTGAATTGAAGAATCACCGTTGAAGTTGTCAATGTAAGCACTAGGACTTTGGCCTAATCTCTTGCTAAATATAAGCACCTGTTTCATGTTTGTTGATGAGCTTTGAATTTGTCGAATATTAAGCAAACCTAAGGTATCCATCTAAAAATAAACCACCTGGTTGGAGGTGGCATATGAGCGTGGATAGGGAATTGGCTGATGAGCAGAAGATGGTGCATGAGGCTAAGGGATTATTTCCTTAGCGTGTTTTGAGAAGATTTGTAGCTCAGGTTGAGGTTCTGGATGTAGGTTTGCTCACTGAGCTGGAAGGTTAATTTCCAGATGTTTTGTCACCTTACTAGGTAACATCTTCAGTGGGCCTCCAGGTGAAGCACTGTTCATGATTTCTGCTTTCTATTTGTGTTTGGATTTCTTTGGGTTGGTGACTTCATTTCCAGTGGTGATGTCATCCTGTTCTTTTTCTGAGGGTGGTAAATGGGGTCTAACTCTGTTTTGTTGATAGAGTTCTGGTTGGAATGCCATGCTTCTGGGAATTCTCGTGAGTGTCTCTGTTTAGCTTGTCCTCGGATGGATGTGTTGTCCCAGTCGAAGTGGTGTCCTTCCTTACCTATATGTAGGGATACTAGTGAGAGAGGATCATGTTGTTTTGGGGCTAGTTGATGTTCATGTATCCTGTGCACAAATGAAGCTGCGTCAGAACATTATTTCAACAAGCCAGCTCATACTGCAGCACAGAGGAACTACGTAGAGAAGAGGAAAATCACCTATACTGTGCATTCAAAAAGACCTAATGAACACAGTCCACCGATTTTCTCAGCAACAAACCCAAACAAGCAGACAAAACACATCCAGAAACCCTAGCTGCTCCCCCCCCCCCCACATCAAAAACATCTCAGAAATGACTGCCAGACTACCGAGACCCCTTGGCATCATGGTAGCCCACAAACCCAACATATTAAAATAGCAGCTAATAAACTTGAAAGACCCTATCCAGACAAGAAGCAAAACTAATATCATTTACAAAATACCGTGCAAGAATTGTACCAAACACTACATTGGACAAACTGGCAAAAAACTAGCCACCAGAATAAATGAACACCAATTAGCCATAAAACGATATGATCCCCTCTCGCTAGTATCCTTGCATAAGATAAGGAAGGACATCACTTCTACTGGACCAACACATCCATCCTAGGACAGGCCAAACAGACACTTACGAAAATTCCTAAAAGCATGGCATTCCAACCAGAACTCTATCAACAAACACACACAGTTAGACCCGTCTACCACCCCCTAAGGAAAAGGACAGAAAATAACATCACCACAGGAAATGGCATCACCAACCCAAAGAAATCCAAACATATAAATAGAAAGCAGGAATCATGAACAGTGCTTTGCCTGGAGGCCCACTGAAGATGTTACTTAGCAGGGTAACGAAACGTCTGGAAATTAACCTTCCAGCTCAGCGAGCAAACCTACATCCAGATTCTTTCTTACATTGACAATCTGTAACCGTTGGGGTTCCATGGGGATCACTGCTTTGCAATATATATTAGTGACTTGAAGGAGTGAAGCGAATGTACTCTAGTCAAACTTGCACACAAGAAGTGGTGGAAATACAAGTTGCGAAGGGAATACAAACTGATTAGAGATATTGATAGGTTAAGTAAGTGAGCAAAAAGTTGACAAATGGAGTGTAATGCGGGGAAATGTATTTTTTTCATTTTGGAAGAGAAAATAAAAACCGTAATTTAGAGAAAATCTACAGAAAAGTGCAATACAAAGAAACTTGGGAGCACTTTTGAGCAAAACACAAAGTTAGCATGCAGTTGCAGCAGATTCAGGAAGGAGAGTGGAACATTGACCTTTTATTTCAAAGGATTTAGAGTATATAAGAGTAAGAAAATCTTTGAATTTACAAGGTGCTGGTAAGGCCTCATCTGGAGTACTGTGAACAGTTTTGGTCCCCTCGTTTGAGGAATGATCTCACTTTGTGGGAGACAGTACAGAGAATATTCCCTAGAATGATTGTCTTATGAGCAAAGTCTATAGAGTTTGGGACTCTACTGGAGTTTAGAAGAAAGGAAAGTGATCACATTGAAACATACAGAATTTTTAAGGGTTTGACAGGGTAAATTCTGAATGTTTCTCTAATGGGAGTTCTAGGACCAGAGGGTATAGCCTCAGAATAAAGGGGCACAATTTAAGGCTGCAATGACGTATTTCTTATGAGGCTTGAGTCTTTGGCATTCCTTGCCACAGAAGGCTGTGGGGGTACAGTCCTTGTGTAAATTTAAAGCTGAGATAGATATACAGATACATGATCAGTAGGGAAATCGAGGGTTGTGGATGTGAGGAATTATAGGTGAGCCATAATTTTTAATAAATGGCGGAACAGGCTTGAGTGGTCAAATGATCTACTCCTGTTCCTTTTTATTATGGCCTTCACTTGAATGAATGTGGGATTGTGTATTTGAATGCTGTATTTGTATTTGTTATGTTCTTAAGATGTTAGTGATTCTTTGATATAGCAGGAAATTAGAAAGTGTGGAAACAAAAAGCTAGAGTTTCTCTTTTTTTCTTAAATAGAATATTCATCCAGGTATAAAATTTGTCATATACAGAATGCATTTTGGTGGATAAAATGTTTTAATTATCAAGCTGGTTGACTTTTCCATGACTGACTGACTGACTGACTGACTGACTAATTTAAACACCTCTAATGCAAGAAAGACAATCTTGCCTCTTTGCTTCTCTGGCTTTTTCCCTCCATCTCAAACTTACCATGTTATTTAATAACTATGATCCCTCTGTTTTGAAATGGCTCACTCACCCTGTAAACTTACAACAAATATTATCTACTATAGCCACTATGCACCAGCGGTCATATATCAGGTCCTTCGACAGTATCTCAGTATCAAGGAATGTCTTAATTTCACTCTTGGTTTGATGTGTTCAGAAATGACCGGTAAGCCCGATGTATGATCTACAGATTTTGTAATGTAAGAGACAGGTAATGCTTGAAAGGTTGGCAGGAAGGCTTGCTTTAAAGTTTGTGTACTCCCTCTGATGCTTTGATTTAACATCTGCATGTTCCCAACGAAGTGTTGGAGAAAACTCTTTTGAAAAACTGCCATCTTGGTGAGTCAAAAGACAGGGTCTCCATGAGCTTGCAGATATTTGACCTTTTTCAGTAATGCTTTGAGGACATCTCTAGACCATTACTGCTTTTATTTCCTGCCACAGCTAAGTTCTAAATAGAGAAGTTTATTTGGGTGTCTAGTGTCATTTATAGAAGTGACTTATCCTGCCCAGCAGTGCTTATTTTTGAATGATTAGCACCTCCGTGTTGGACAAGCTGGCTTGAGAAACAACACTGCTGTAGGGCCATCTTTCTTATGATCAGTTTTGCAGGATTTTATGAATATGCTAGTACCTCTCTAGTGTTTTTTAAAGTTCCAGAAACATACAGGAGTCCAGTGTTCACAACTGGCTGGTATCCCTCAATCACTGCTTTTCATAATCTGCCTAAGGCTGAACCAGCACGTCGAAGACAAGGATAGATTTGACTGTCCATGTCTGCCTTTGTCAAAAGAAGGCTCCCAAAATACATTGTCAACTCCCTCTCTGAAGTAAATGAGAAAATGACCTGGAACTCTGCTTTTCATTTATTCATTACAGGAAATATGTGTAGTGGAATAAGCCAGCAGTACTTGAGGCTGATGGAATCAAAGGATATGGGGGGAAAAGCAGAAACAAGCTATTAAAAATTGGATGAACAGCCACAATTATATGGAATAGTTTGATGGGCTGAACAGCCTACTTATGCTCATTTTCTATTCATTGTTTTTGCCCATCCCTAATTGCTGAGGTTCCACTTGACTCAAAACATTGTGTGCTTCTCTCTCCACAATGTGAAGGTGCCTGTATTGGACTGCATTGGACAAAGTTAAAAATCAAACAACAGCAGGTTTATAGTCAAACAGGTTTATTTGGAAGTACTAGCTTTCAGAGCACTGCTCCTTCTTCAGAGTCTCACTTCTGTTGTGGGCAAAGTCTTAGAGAGAATTGTAAGGGATAGGATTTATGCACATCTGGATAGGAATAATGTGATCAAGGATAGTCAGCATGGTTTTGTGAAGGGCAGGTCGTGCCTCACAAACCTTATTGAATTCTTTGAAAAGGTGACGAAGGAGGTTGATGAGGGGAAAGCGGTAGATGTGGTATATATGGATTTTAGTAAGGCGTTTGATAAGGTTCCCCATGGTAGGCTACTGCAGAAAATACGGAGATATGGCATTGAGGATGAGTTGGAGGTTTGGATTAGGAATTGGCTGGATGGAAGATGACAGAGGGTAGTAGTTAATGGCAAAGTTTCTTCATGGAGTGCCGTCACTAGCGGTGTTCCGCAAGGATCTGTTTTGGGACCATTGCTGTTTGTCATTTTTATAAATGACCTGGAAGAGGGGTTAGAAGGTTGGGTGAGCAAGTTTGCGGATGATACGAAAGTCGGAGGAGTTGTTGACAGTGAGGAAGGATGTGGCAGGTTACAGCAGGATATAGAGAAGCTGCAGAGCTGGGCAGAAAGGTGGCAAATGGAATTCAATGTAGCTAAGTGAGAGGTGATTCACTTTGGGAAGAATAACAAAAAGATGGGGTACTGGGCTAATGGTCGGATACTTGGTAGTGTGGATGAGCAGAGGGATCTTGGTGTCCATGTACACAGATCTCTGAAAGTTGCCACCCAGGTAAATAGTGCGGTGAGGAAGGCATATGGCGTACTGGCTTTTATTGGTAGAGGAATTGAGTTCCGGAGTCCTGAGGTCATGATGCAGTTGTATAAGACTCTAGTGCGGCCGCATCTGGAATATTGTGTGCAGTTTTGGTCGCCATACTATAGGAAGGATGTGGAGGCACTGGAATGGGTGCAGAGGAGGTTTACCAGGATGTTGCCTGGTATGGAAGGAAGATCGTATGAGGAAAGACTGAGACACTTAGGGCTGTTTTCATTAGAGAAAAGAAAGTTTAGGGGTGACTTGATTGAGGTGTACAAGATGATTAGGGGGTTAGATAGGGTTGACAGTGTGAACCTTTTCCTGCGTATGGAGTCGGGTGTTACAAGGGGGCATAGCTTTAAATTAAGGGGGGGTAGATATAGGACTGAAGTTAGGGGTAGGTTCTTCACTCAGCGAGTTATAAGTTCATGGAATGCCCTGCCAGTAGCAGTGGTGGACTCTCCCTCTTTATGGGCATTTAAGCAGGCATTGGATAGGTATTTGGAGGATAGTGGGTTAGTATAGGTTAGGTGGGCTTGGATCGGCGCAACATCGAGGGCCAAAGGGCCTGTACTGCGCTGTATTGTTCTATGTTCTATGTTCATAAGGATCATAAGACACAGAATTTGTAGCAAAAGATCATAGTGTCATGCCGTTAAAACGATATATTGAGCAAAGCTAGATTGCTGTGAAGCGTTTGTTTTAGAATGGGTTGCAGGTTTCTGTTCACTTAAAAGTAGCTCTGGGATTTATATATTAAGTCACCATTCTAGAGATAACTTAAAGTTTTATAAAAATAAAGTCATTTCTGACAATGTATTCCCAGTCTGGGAACACTTCAGTGGTCAGAGACATTCGTCCTTGAATCTTTGGATGACCATCCTCTGGGGCAGACTTCAGGATATACAACAACACCGAGCAGAGGCTAATAGCCAACTTTGGTACCCATGAGGATGGCCTCAACCAGGACCTTGGGCTCATGTCATTCAACAGATGACACCACTGCACTATACACTTGCTCTCACACGTGCATATGCACTCACGCAGATTCTCTCTCATACATACACTTCCTGAGACACACATACCCCTGCACATTCACCCACACACGCATATTCTCACAGGCTTATCCTCTGCCACACTCGTGCACATACTCTACCAAGCATGCGTGCACATATGTGCAAACAATCTTTCGTGCACTCACGTGCTCTCCCCCTGATATATGCGTGCGTGTGTGCACACATGCCTATGGGGTAAATTTCCATTCGCAGAATTGTATTTGCAAATTCTATTTTTGCTCAAAAAGCACACAACCTGCAGGCAGTCAATTCATATAGCATTTCATAAATTTTGAGAAGATTTGTAGCTCAGGTTGAGGTTCTGGATGTACTTTTGCTTGCTGAGCTGGAAATGTTTCATCACCATACTAGATAACATCAGTGAACCTCCAGTGAAGCACTGGTGTTATGACCTGCTGTCTATTTGTTTAGCTTTCCTTGTGTTGCTGATGACATCACCACAGGGCGTGACATTTCCTGTTTTTCTCCGGTGGTAAATGAAGCTCCAAGTTGATGTACTTTGTTGATAGAGTTCCAGTTGGAATGGTGGGCTTCTAGGAATTCTCGTGCGTGTCTGTTTGGCTTGTCCTAGGATGGATGTCTTAGTCGATGTAGCATCCTTCATCATCTGTATGTCAGGATATTCGTGATAGTGGGTCATGTCTTTTTGTGGCTACTTGATGTTCATGTAGCCGAGTAGCTAATTTTCTGCCTGTTTGTCCAATGTAGTGTTTGTTACGGTTCTTACAGGTACTACCTAAATGTCTTAACTACAAACTTCCCCTTAACACCCACAAGCCAAAAGAATAGCAGAGCAAAATGGCCATAGAATGCTAAGAAAAATGATTAACGATGCCCACAACAGACTCCGTAAATTCAACTGGGAAATTTTGTGCCAAAAATCTTTACTCACTAGTGTGACAGACCATGAATGGTCAGACACAATAGAACGGACCATGGACATTAGACAGCAACAAACAGAGTGAAAAAACTAGATCTGCAGAAAAAAAACTCTACGAACTCTCTCAAAATAACAAACAGTCAACAAGCATGGATGGAAAACTTTATCTGACCAACCCTTAACAGACAGTGAAAAAGCAGTCTTAATAAGAGGATTAAATTACAGCTTCCGGGATGCGGACAAGAAAGATTTCTTCGCGTTAGAAACAGCACTGAAAGACAACTAACTCTCAGAAGAAACCTAGCAAACAATCAGACAGTCACACCAACATTAAGCAGCAAAAAGGAAGGAAACATACTCATACACAAGAAAGGAAAGCACTACAAGAACTCCAAGATACAAACATTGTTATCCTACTTCCAGACAAAGGATGCTGGACAGTCATTTTAAACCGAACAGGCGACATTGAGAAAGTGAATACACTGCTTGCAGATACACTTACACTTACCAACAGGTGTCGATAGGTCCAACCCCATAAGTAGAGAACCAAATCGCAGTCCTACTCAAAAAAAAAACTTCAGAAATCTGGAGAATTACGCAAGAAGACATCCAAAAAATGAAACCAGATGGATCCAATGCACCATGCTTCTACGGTTTATAACACCAGTGCTTCATCGGATGCTCACTGATGTTACCTAGTATGGTGCCGAAATGTCTGAAAATGAACCTTTCAGCTCAGCAAGCAAACTTCCACGTTTTATAAATTCCTACTTTGGAAATAGAGCCAGTCTGACTCAAGATCGGGATACAGATAGTCTCTAACCTTGCACCTATTTTAATATATTGTCTGAGCTGAGATATCACTTCTTATTTAGAAAGCCTTCAGTTATCTCAAGAATGTGACTTAAAAGAAGTGCTGGGATTTACATAAACTGAAACCTACAACCCATTCTAAAAGATGAAAGCCTTAACAGAAATTTAGGTTTGTTCAATAGATCGTTTTAATTGCATGACACTGATCTTTTGTTTTAAATTCTGTGTCTTATAATCCTGCCCCACTCGTTACTTATTGAAGGAGCAGTGCTCCAAAAGCTGGTACTTCCAAATAAACCTGTTGGACTATAACCTGGTGTTGTGATTTTTAACTTTCTCCACAAACATTGCCAAACTAGCTGAGTTTCTCCAGTACCTTGTTTTTATTCCCCATAACATTAGCCTGGAGTTCTGGATTATTAGTCCACTGACATTACCATTGGTCTACAGAAGGGTGGTGTTTGTACAATGTGAAGTACTGGAGTTAATGAGTATGCACAAAAGCACATCTGAAGCTCTGACAGATGTTGGAAGTTCAATTGGCTTTGAATTGAAGGAATATATCTTAAACAGTCTGCTTGGATGTCTCTACATGCCTGTGATTAACTTGGGGAAGGTGAAGTGCAATATTTGCATTGGCACAGTCGGCTTTGACTCCAGTTTTTACTGAGAGTGGGTTTGTGGTGCTCTGTTGATGAGGATCATATCACCCAGAAGCACTGAGAGAATGGTGATAAATTTCTAAGAGCAGTCAAACTTGAGGGTTATTCCAAACCCTCTGGACTTTTGTGAGTGGCTGATGCTGTTCTTGCATCTAAAAGCAATAAAAATGAGCAAAACATTGATCTGATGTTAATGCTTTTGCTGAGGGAGGAATGGAGGCTAGATTTCGAACTTACTGCTTCTCTTCCAAGTTCCAGGAAAACATGTTTTCTTTCCATCCATAAACATCCTGGGAAATAATGTCACTAAACATTTTATCTGGCTTTTCAATGGGAAAAAGAAAAACCCTTTTGATGTGCACATGCAGTGTAAATAGAAAACTGATGTTTGCCATTGCAGGCAGCTGTTCTGTAATTACCTGATATGGAATCTGGTTACAGAATGCATTGTCCATCCGTGGATTCCTCCAGCAGCTGAAGAATTCTTTGGACGTTTGTAGTGTGTTATACTTGACACATGAGAATTTTATTTTTGCATACTGGGCTGTCTCCGAATTGCAGATCTATCTATATAAATAGATGTCTTCTCTTCTGCCCCCACCCACTTTGTGAAGTATCCATACATCATTATCCTTAACCTTTCCCTGCTTGACAGTCCATTAATTTTTATTTTTCTCTTATGCATTGAATTGTAAGATTTCTTTAACCATTTTGCTACACTAAAAATGACGTAGAAATCCAAGTCCTGTTTTAACTTTGATTGTTTTTATCAGGCAGTTCTAAGATTTTGTTGGCATGACTGTGCTCTATCCATGCGTGTATGAATTGAGCAGGTATTTTACATCAGTCTTCACTATAGTGGAAACAAGTTCCATCCCAGCAATAGCTGGAAATCAGGAAATGGAAGGGATGGAGGTACTCCAGAAAATAGAATTACTAAGCACCTAGATACTAAGCAACATTTGGAGCTCTGGGCAGACAATTCCCAGGGTTCCGATTAACTTCATAGTCGGAAATTAAAAAGTTGTTGGTGAAATAGTTAACTGTTAGTTTTAATTATACAGAAACTAGATCACAAGGACAATGTTTGAAGCAATTGAAGACATTATAGCAGGGCCCTTTAGAAAAGTTCAAGGTATTTGGACAGAGTCAGCATGGTTTTGTGAAAGGAAAATTATGTTTAACCAGTTTTAGACATCTTTTGAGAAAATAATATGCTGTGGGTAAAGGAGAAACTGGGAGTAATGTATTTGAAATTCCAGAAGGCATTTACTAAGGTGTTACATCAAAGATAATTGCAGAAAATGAAAGTCCACAGTGTGGAGGATAATGTATTGACTTGGATAGAAGACTGGTGAGCTAAAATGAAACATGGCTTGCAGTGTCATTTCTTGTTTTCAAGGTGGGATGTTTGATACATGGTGTGCCACAAGGATCAGTGCTGGGAGTTTAACACTTTACAATTGTATGTAAATAATTATGGAAGACAGCTCCAAAATGTATGGCTCCTAAATTTGTTAATGACCCAAACTTAAGTGAATTGTGAAAGAAAATAGTGCTAGGAAGGATGGTGTTCAAATGTGATGTTATGTGAGTAGGCAAAGATTTAACAAATGGACTATAATGTAGGAAAATGCGAAATACATAGAAAACAATGTTATTTAAATTATGGAAGATTACAGAACCCTGAGAAGCAGAAGGATTTAGGTGTTCCTGTGCATGAAACATGAAAGATTATAGAACATAGAACAATACAGTGCAGTACAGGCCCTTTGGCCCTCGATGTTGTGCCGATCCAAGCCCACCTAACCTACACTAGCCCACTATCCTCCATATGCCTATCCAATGCCCGCTTAAATGCCCATTAAGAGGGAGAGTCCACCACTGCTACTGGCAGGGCATTCCATGAACTCACGACTCGTTGAGTAAAGAACCTACACATGAAAAGCTGTTAATAAGGAAAGCTAGTGGAAGAGTCTAGTTTAATGCATTGGGACTTGAATACAAAAGAGAGACCTTATGCTTCAGTTGTACAGGGCATTAATGAGACCACATCTGGAGTACTGGGCACAATGCTAGCCTCCTTTACTTTTAAGGAAGGATGTAACAGCAATGGAAGCAATTCTGAAAATTCTTGTTTCGGCTGGTTATCTTCAGAGTAAAAGTTGGACAAGCCGTGCCTGCACCCACAAAGTTTAGAAGAGCAAGAAATGGCTTGATTGAAATGCAAGATCTGCACAGTTTCGGTTGGGTAGCTGTGGAAAGGGTGTTCCCTTTTGTATGAGAATCCAGAACTAAGGAGTCACTCATTTAAGATGAGGTGAAGGGAAATTTTATTTCTGAATGCCATGAGTCGTCTTCAAAAAATAGTGGAAATAGATTTTTTTTTTTACCCCTTTCAATAACCAGAATAGACTGGAATGTGGAATGATTAGTTCAATTATAATCTTTATTGGCTGTGCTGCTCTGTTGCTGTGTTCCTACTTAGATCTTGGAATTCTTTCTTCCACTTCCAGTTTCAAGACAATATAATTTGTATTTGAAGGAGAGAATATTACTGGAAAATGTTCAAAGTGTGTAGAAAGTATGATCCTTCTCTTTATTTGAAAATAGTTAGCATTTCTACATGATCCTTTTGAGCTCTTCCAATCAAGTTGCATTTAAAAATATTTTTAGATTTTGTATTGTTACAGTGCTGCAGTTGTGGTTCACATCCAAGTCTGGTATATAATAGAGATCATAAATATCTTGCATTTCTCTCTCTCCAAGTCTTTATTGGAAATAATATATTTCCAATATATTACAGTTGATGCTTAAGTATATAATTTCCACATGTTATGTTAAAATATGAAAAGAATGCACAGCTGTGAAATGTGTTTTTTAAACATTACATTTTTTGCGGGCTTCATTTTGGATGCTAAATGTTCCAAGAAATAGTCAATTTGTCAAATGGAAGTGAAGGGGTCAATCATTAACTCAGTCTTCAAGATGCTGTCAGCAGGGAGTAATGGGTACCATTTACCTGTAAAGGATAAGTCATAAAATAATAGTGGAGAAGAGGCTATAGAGGATTGGAGGACTTCACCATTCAATTAGTGGTCCAAATTTTGTACTGTTTCTGAATATTTTGTGTTTTTAAAAATATTTTTGTCACACTTCAAGGGATAGCTATCCTTAAGTAGTTCGACCTGACCATAAAGGATGTATTTTCATTAATATAATGCCTTTTTATGGCATTTACATTTTCCAAACCCCTTTGCAATGAAGTAAGAGTGTACTTTTGAACTATAGTGTAAAAAAATGCTACAGCTAACTTGGACAGGACCCTATACATCACAAATGTCCACAAATCTCATTTATATCGAATGAGAAATATATATTGGCCAGGCTACCAGTTAGAACATGCCTTATTTGAATCATGAAAAAGTATCGTTTATATCTTTTACCCAAAATACCAGATCAAACCATAATTAAACATCTCATCTGAAATTTGGCAGACATTCTGCATCCCTCTATTGCACTGGCATCTCAGCTAGTTTTGCTGCTGCAGATTTTGGGACGGGATTTGAGCCAAGTGTCATGCTGTGAAGAATAATGTAATTGCACTGAGTTACTGAACTAGGGAGAACTGGCATATTTTATGCAGAAGCTTTCCTCAGATGTTTAAATTTTGGGATAGAAGCCGTTATAGGTTAAGGTTGTTGTAGGTCTGTGAAGACAACAAATTTGATGGCTGAATTTGACTTGATTGCATGCATTTTTAAGCTAACTTGTTTTTCTTACAGGTTCAAGCAAAGAAAGAGAACCCGTTGCCTCCAGCTCTGAGTGAGTGCATTCCAAAGTTTTATTTCCCTCAAGGTTGCCCAAAAAGAAACCTTGATGTAGATGCACTCATCGCCAGGATAGAAAATGCCTATACACAATTTGAAAATGAAAGAGCAACTCTGGAAGACATGGCAAAAATTGCAAAAGTAAGTTCATTAACTCTGCTTTTTTACAAGATTTGTAATATTCATTTGATACAAGGAAAATTACAGTATTTTTTAAGGTGGTTATTCCCAAACAAATACAACCAGTAATTATTATAATTGTATTATGGAAAACTTTTATATGGGGATCTTTTAAGATTCTGCAGATGGTGGTCATGCAGAGTAATTCCACAGCACATTCAAAGTCCTTGGTACTTGCGCAGAGTTATATTGAGGGCCAATCCCGGTTTGTTTCAATACTAACTTATGCAAGAATGTCCCACTATTCTACATGCAAGAGGGTTAGTTTATAGTGACTTTTAATGGGGTCACCCTTTTCATAGTTCTCATAAGAGTTCATCCTATCATCCTTCCGACGGACTTGAGAGGCTACTTCTGTTTCTAGGTCATATAGTCTTTAAATAGACAGATTTGTAATCAGTAAATGAATCAAGGGTTATTGGGGGGGGGGGGGGGGGGGAGAAGAGGCAGACAGGAATGTGGAGTTCAGGTTTTTAGGTTCAGCCATGATTTCATTGGTGAAGCAGACTTGATGGACTGAATGGCCTACTACTTCCTCTGGTTTTGAGAATCAGATCTGCCCACTGGAGCAAACTTTGTCATTAATCTGGTTTGTTTGATTTACCTTGTGGATTTCTTTAGCTCTTGGATCTAGATATCCGGCTTATGTCTGGATGATTCCTAACTGCTGTCTAAGCCCCTCATTTTATGCACTTCAATTAAATATCCTTTTATCTTACTCGTTTTCCAATTGTTCCATATAGCCGGACTTTTCCAGGTCTGACAACATCCTTCTAAATCTCTTTTAAAACCTTTTCAGTGTAATGACTCCTTCCAATAATTTGGCCATAAGTTTTTGGCCTCATGTCAGTAGACATCTTGCTCAAGTTTAGTAATTAATTTGTTAAATAAATATTGTCTGAAGTTTGCAGAAAGCCAGATTGCCAGGATTGAGGGAGAATCAAGCTTTAGATGATTATACATCTCTGAGGTAATGTAAACGAGCAACTTGCATTTTAAGACAGGAGTTTTTTTCCCCAAGTCTAACTTTACTTATACAATTGGAGAAAAACTGTTTTCAGAAATCCCCTTTGCATAACTTGAATTTGCATCAAGCTCAGTGCCTATACAGATTTCTGGATATTCTCATTGTGGAATGCATCCTGCTTGAACTTTTCTATGCTGTGCCTCTGGTCCAATCCAAGCATAGCCCTCATAGATGTTATATCTGTTGGATAAGCTTGTTTTTTTTTTGTAGGGATTGTGTCGGCAACTTGTGTGCTTTGAACTCTTGTTGATGTAGACCTTCGCTTACTACATAGAACCTAGAACATAGAACAATACAGCATAGAACAGGCCCTTCAGCCCACGATGTTGTACTGAACATTTGTCCTAGCTTAAGCATCCATCCATGTACCTATCCAATTGCCGCTTAAAGGTCGCCAATGATTCTGACTCTACCACTCCCACAGGCAGCGCATTCCATGCCCCCACCACTCTCTGGGTAAAGAACCTACCCCTGACATCTCCCCTATACCTTCCACCCTTCACCTTAAATTTATGTCCCCTTGTAACACACTGTTGTACCCAGGGAAAAAGTTTCTGACTGTCTACTCTATCTATTCCTCTGATCATCTTATAAACCTCTATCAAGTCACCCCTCCTCCTTCGCCGTTCCAACGAGAAAAGGCCTAGCACTCTCAACCTATCCTCGTACGACCTATTCTCCATTCCAGGGTACATCCTGGTAAATCTTCTCTGCACCCTCTCCAAAGCTTTCACATCTTTCCTAAAGTGAGGCGACCAGAACTGCACACAGTACTCCAAATGTGGCCTAACCAAAGTCCTGTACAGTTGCAACATCACTTCACGACTCTTGAATTCAATCCCTCTGCTAATGAACGCTAATACATCATAGGCCTTCTTACAAGCTCTATCCACCTGAGTGGCAACTTTCAAAGATCTATGATCATAGACCCCAAGATCCATCTGTTCCTCCACCTGACTAAGAACCCTACCATTAACCCTGTATTCCGCATTCTTATTTGTCTTTCCAAAATGGACAACCTCCCACTTGGCAGGGTTGGACTCCATCTGCCACTCCTCAGCCCAGCTCTGCATCATATCTAAGTCCCTTTGCAGCTGACAACAGCCCTCCTCACTATCCACAACTCCACCAATCTTCGTATCATCTGCAAATTTACTGACCCACCCTTCGACTCCCTCATCCAAGTCATTAATAAAAATCACAAACAGCAGAGGACCCAGAACTGATCCCTGCGGAACTCCACTTGGAACTGGGCTCCAGGCTGAAATGTACCATCTACCACCACTCTCTGACTTTGACTGGTTAGCCAGTTTTCTATCCAATTGGCCAAATTCCCCTCTATCCCATGCCTCCTGACTTTCCGCATAAGCCTACCATGGGGAACCTTATCAAATGCCTTACTAAAATCCATGTATACTACATCCACTGCTCTACCCTCATCCACATGCTTGGTCACCTCCTCAAAGAATTCAATAAGACTTGTAAGGCAAGACCTACCCTTCAGAAATCTGTGCTGGCTGTCCCTAATCAAGCAGTGTCTTTCCAGATACTCATAAATCCTATCCCTCAGTAGCCTTTCCATTACTTTGCCTACCACCAAAGTAAGACTAACTGGCCTATAATTCCCGGGGTTATCCCTATTCCCTTTTTTGAACAAGGGCATAACATTTGCCACTCTCCAGTCCCCTGGTACCACCCCCGTTGACAGTGAAGACGAAAAGATCATTGCCAACGGTACTGCAATTTTCTCTCTTGCTTCCCATATAATCCTAGGATATATCCCGTCAGTCCCGGGGGGCTTGTCTATCCTCAAGTTTTTCAAAATATCCAACACATCTTCCTTCCGAACAAGTATCTCCTCTAGCTTACCAGTCCGTTTCACACTCTCCTCTTCAACAATACGGTCCCTCTCATTTGTAAATACTGAAGAAAAGTACTCATTCAAGACCTCTCCTATCTCTTCCGACTCAATACACAGTCTCCCACTACTCTCCTTGATCGGACCTACCTTCGTTCTTGTCATTCTCATGTTTCTCACATACGCATAAAATGCCTTTGGGTTATCCTTGATCCTATCCGCCAAAGATTTTTCATGCCCCCTCTTAGCTCTCCTAATCCCTTTCTTCAGGTCCCTTCTGGCTATCCTGTATCCCTCCACTGTTCTGTCTGAACCCTGTTTCCTCAACCTTATGTAAGCCTCCTTCTTCCTCTTTACAAGACATTCAACCTCCCTCGTCAACCAAGGTTCCCTCACACGACCATTTCTTTCCTGCCTGACAGGTACATACAGATCAAGGACAAGTCCTATCTGTTCTTTGAAAAAGTTCCACATTTCCACGACATCCTTCCCTGACAGCCTATGCTCCCAACTTATGCTTCACATTTCTTGTGTGGGTGGCATCTTAAGAGTGGGTGACAGCAAGAAGTTTGGGACAATATAGCAAATGAAAAAATTAAAATTTTCAAGCCGAGGTGATAATGTCCAACTTTTCCTTTTTAAAGTTTTAAGGCATCAGAAAAACACCAGTCTCACCACATCATGGCTAATCGTGAACTAATTCAGAGAACGCTGCAGCACTTAACTAACGCACTTTGGTGCTCACTGATATCTCACCATATGTTGCAGTGCACCTGCCAAGATGTTCTGTGCATAGGAAAGCACCTATCTCGTTGGTCTGCGCAGGAAAGAACTCCTAGCTCTTAGCTTTCTTTCTTAATGCTCACATTCTTTGCACTTGATGCATGCAGTGTTTCTGCTTTTCTTTGCCTCTTTGTACTTTGCCATTTCATTCAGCACCTGCAGGCTCTCACCATGTCTGGCTTACCTTTCTTCTAAGAGCAAACAGAAGGATGGCAACTTGTCATAGATGCCAGCACAAAACAGTCGAGCAGATATGTTGTGCCTACAGCATATGGCAGCTACTTGAATGATAAAAACGCTGCATCTGCTTCAAATAAATGTCTATATCTGAAAATTTAAGAGAAGTAGTCTTAATCAGGTGCAGGAGGACTACTGTCACTAAGGGGGAGCCATCATATTTCATCAAGATGAGCCAATAGATGTGAAGCTGGAAGAGCACAGCAGGTCAGACAGCATCCAAGGAGCAGGAAAGTCAATGTTTTGGACTGAAACCCTTTGCCAAATTGTTGGAAAACCTATCTGGTTCACTCCGGTTCTTTTTTTAATTAGATTAGGTTAGATTCCCTAGTGTGGAAACACTCCCTTCGACCCAACAAGTCCAAACCCATCCTCCAAAGAGTGACCCACCCAGACCATTCCCCACATTTACCCCTGAGTAATGCACCTCACACTATGGGCAATTTAGCATGGCCAATTCACCTAACGTCTACATTTTTGGATTGTGGGAGGAAACTGGAGCACCCGGAGGAAACCCACACAGACACCGGGAGAATGTGCAAACTCCACACAGATGGTTGCCCAAGGCTGGAATCGAACTCTGGTCCCTGGTGCTGTGAGGCAGCAGTGCTAACCACTGAGCCACCTTGCCACACATTTTTTTTTTAATTTCGTCTACTGCACCTGGTATTCCCAGGCAGTCTCTCATTCACTTACTAACCAGGCCCGAGTCTGCTTAGCTTCCGAGATCAGACGAGATGGGGTGTTTTCAGACTAGCTTGGCCATAGGCTTAGGAAAGAAAACTGTTGAAACTTTATTGCTGGAACAGCACAGCAGGTCAGGCAGCATCCAGGGAACAGGAGATTCGACGTTTCGGGCACAGGCCCTTCTTCAGGAATGCCATCCTTGCCTGGTCTAATCTACCTGTGACTACAGACTTACAGCAGTGTGTTTGCCTCTTAATGGTCATCTGGGTAATTAGGAATGGGCAAAAATTACTGATCTAGCCAGTGATACCTCTCCTAGAAATGATTTTTTTACTGAAAGGAGGTGGAGGATCCACAAATATCCCCATTGGGGAGTTGTCCAGTAATAGCATCAGCTGGGATCATAACTCCAGTGCCTACAGTGACAGAGATTGGAGCTGTTTTGGATGTAATAGGGGTAGAAGCTTTAGCATATTAAGAATATGTCCACCATGGTAATATGGTGGAGCAGCACAACACAATGAAGAGCTTACTCGGTTGCCTCAACATGAAGATTTTGGTATTCCCATGTAAAAGTTCGTAAGCAGACCTGGCCCCAAGTAACAACTCATTTCTTTGTTATCCCCAGAAATTTAAATGCATTCATCTCACCCTACTAGAGAAAGTTAGATTTGTAGGGTCTAAAATTGTTAAAGTCAATCTGAAGGGTTGAGGGCTGCAACGTGCCAAATAGAAAACTGAGAAATTGTTCCTCAAGCTTCTATTGCGCTTTAATGGAATAATGTAGAAGCCAAAGACAGAGGTCAGAGAGAGAATAATACAGAAAATTGAAATTGCAAGCAACAAGGAGCAAACATATTGGGCCCACAGTTACATTTTTAAATGAAGCAGCAGAAGTTGCGTAACACTTCAAAGAATGCAAGCTAAGTACTGAAAGTGTTTCTCAAGGGAATAAAGAGAAGTAATGTTCAATTTATATTGAACTAAGATTAGACAGCATTTGGAATAATGTAGACTGTTCTGATCTCTGTACTACAAGTAGAATACTGTAACACTAGAGGAGTGAAATAAGATTGAAGGATCTAATTAGATTGACTAAATGTATCTAACATCAGGCTGACTTGTGAACCTGTCATCAGCAAATGTGGGAGCATATCATTCTGTAATTGGAAGAGCAGCAACATGTTAGGAAATTTAGGTGGTGGCAATGAGGGAGTTGATGAGCGAGCCAGTGCTGCCATCTTTTAAATGCATTCACTTGATGTGGTTTACTGCTTGACCAGTGATTGTTGACCATATGCAATTGCCCTTTAGCAAATGTTAGTAAACTGATGTCTTGAATCCCTGCGAGGATGATTCAAGAGAAGAGTGAAAGTAATAGGGTGGTTGTTATGGGGGACTTTAACTTTCCTGATATTAATTGGGAAAGCTATAGCTCAAGTTCGTTAGATGGGTCAGTGTTTGTCCAATGTGTGCAGGAGGGTTTCCTGACACAATATGTAGATAGGCCAACAAGAGGTGAGGCCATACTGGATTTGGTTCTGGGTAATGAACCAGGCCAGGTGTTAGAATTAGAGGTAGGTGAGCACTTTGGGGACAGTGACCACAATTCGGTGACCTTTACTCTAGTGATGGAGAGGGATAAGTGTGCACTACAGGGCAAGAGTTATAGATGGGGGCAGGGAAATTATGATGCTGTGAGGCATGACTTAGGATGTGTGGCCTGGAAAAGTAAGCTTCAAGGCAAGGGTGTAATTGATATGTGGAGCTTGTTCAAGGAGCAACTAGTGAGTGTCCTTGATAAGTATGTGCCCGTCAGGCAGGGAGGAAAGGGTCGTGTGAGGGAGCCTTGGTTTAATAAGGAATTGGAATCCCTTGTTAAATGGAAGAGGGCGGCCTATGTAAAGATGAGGCGTGAAGGTTCAATTGGGGCGATTGAGAGTTATAAGGTAGCCAGGAAGGACCTGAAGAGAGAGCTAAGAGCAGCAAGGAGGGGACATGAAAAGTCCTTAGTTGGTAGGATTAGGGAAAACCCTAAGGCTTTCTATAGGTATGTCCGGAATAAAAGAATGACTAGGGTAGGAATAGGTCCAGTCAAGGATAGTAGTGGGAAGTTGCGTGTGGAGGCTGAAGAGATTGGGGAGACACTGAATGAATACTTTTCGTCAGTATTCAATCAGGAACAGGACATTGTTGTCAATGTGAGTACTGAGTCACAATTAAGTAGAATGGATAGCTTTGAGGTATGTAGAGAAGAGGTGTTGGAAATTCTGGAAAGGATGAAAATAGATAAGTCCCCTGGGCCTGATGGCATTTATCCTAGGATTCTCTGGGAAGCAAGGGAAGAGATTGCAGAGCCATTGGCCTTGATTTTTATGTCCTCGTTGTCTACAGGAGTAGTGCCAGAAGATTGGAGGCTAGCAAATGTGGTTCCCTTGTTCAAGAAGGGGAGTAGGGATAACCTAGTAACTATAGGCCGGTGAGTCTCACTTCTGTTGTGGGCAAAATCTTAGAGAATTGTAAGGGATAGGATTTATGAACATCTGGATAGGAATAATGTGATCAAGGATAGTCAGCATGGTTTTGTGAAGGGCAGGTCGTGCCTCACAAACCTTATTGAATTCTTTGAGAAAGTGACTAAGGAGGTGGACGAGGGGAAAGCAGTAGATGTGGTGTATATGGATTTTAGTAAGGCGTTTGATAAGGTTCCCCATGGTAGACTACTGCAAAAAATACGGAGGTATGGCATTGAGGGTGAGTTGGAGGTTTGGATTAGGAATTGGCTGGCTGGAAGAAGACAGAGGGTAGTAGTTGATGGCAAATGTTCATCTTGGAGTGCCGTCACTAGCGGTGTTCCGCACGGATCTGTTTTGGGACCATTGCTGTTTGTCATTTTTATAAATGACCTGGAGGAGGGGTTAGAAGGTTGGGTGAGTAAGTTTGCGGATGATACGAAAGTTGGAGGAGTTGTAGACAGAGGAAGGATGTGGCAGGTTACAGCGGGATATAGATAAGCTGCAGAACTGGGCAGAAAGGTGGCAAATGGAGTTCAATGCAGCTAAGTGTGAGGTGATTCACTTTGGTAAGTGTAATAAAAAGATGGGGTACTGGGCTAACGGTCGGATACTTGGTAGTGTGGATGAGCAGAGGGATCTTGGTGTCCATGTACACAGATCTTTGAAAGTTGCCACCCAGGTAAATAGTGCGGTGAAGAAGGCATATGACGTACTGGCTTTTATTGGTAGAGGAATTGAGTTCCGGAGTACTGAGGTCATGTTGCAGTTGTATAAGACTCTGGTGCGGCCACATCTGGAGTATTGTGTGCAGTTTTGGTCGCCATACTATAGGAAGGATGTGGAGGCACTGGAACGGGTGCAGAGGAGGTTTACCAGGATGTTGCCTGGTATGGTAGAAAGGTCGTATGAGGAAAGGCTGAGGCACTTGGAGTTGTTTTCATTGGAGAAAAGAAGGTTTAGGGGTGACTTGATAGAGGTGTATATGATGATTAGGGGTTTAGGTAGGGTCGACAGTGAGAATCTTTTTCCATGTATGGAGTCAGCTATTACAAGGGGGCATAGCTTTAAATTAAGGGGGGGGGTAGGTATAGGACAGATGTTAGGGGTAGGTTCTTTACTCAGCGAGTCGGGAGTTCATGGAATGCCCTGCCAGTAGCAGTGGTGGACTCTCCCTCATTATGGGCATTTAAGCGGGCATTGGATAGGCATATGGAGGATAGTGGACTAGTGTAGGTTAGGTGGGCTTGGATCGGCGCAACATCGAGGGCCGAAGGGCCTGTACTGCGCTGTATTGTTCTATGTTCTATGTTCATTCAGTGTAGGTATACCCACAATGCTGTCAGGAAGGGAGTTCAAAATGCTTGTTTGTTCGCTGTGTTTGAGTCAGTAGATGTGGGGGATTTGTTTGTGTCCTGCCTGATACAGAATCTTTACAATTATGGAAGGGTTTGGTAGAGTAGATTTGGAGAAACCTTTTCTACCCTAGCATAAAATTACAAGAAGGCCAGTACACAGATCAAATAGAGTTTAGGAGGAATGGAGCCTGGAATGTTTGAAATAGATAGCATTAACACTGTGAAGGGGAAGCTTGATGCAGTGACAGAAGGTTTGTGTTGAATACAGGTGCTGGCATATGACTAATGGCCTGTTTTGGGCAGTACATTTCCTTCCACCTCCTCTCCCCCCCCCCCCCCCCCCCCCCCCCCCCCCCCAAGTTCATTTGTGGGTGTCCGCACAATTGCAAAGCCAGCATTTATTGCCCATTTCTAATCGTCCCTAAGTAGGAGGTGGCTGACTGCCACCATGAAAAAAACTGAATACCTTGCTAGACCTATCAGAGGGCACCTAAGAGTCAACTACATTTACTGTGGAGAAAGCGAGGACTGTAGATGCTGGAGATCAGAGTTGTGTGTGGTGCTGGAAAAGCACAGCAGGTCAGGCAGCATCCGAGGAGAGGAGAATCGATGTTTCAGACCTACGTTTACTGTAGGTCTGGAGTAATGTAGACCATTCCAGGCAAGGACATAAATTTCCTTTGAACCAGATAAGTTTTTAATAACATTCCAATAGTTTAATGGTCAGCTTTGTTTTGCAGAACTTATTTATTTAACTGCATGTGAGCTATCAGCTGTTGTGATGGGATTTTAATTCATGTCTTCAATATCTGCTGCTATTGCTGCTAGAGTATAAACATCTCCTATTCTCCACCCAAGCACTTCATAGGTTTGTTTCTTTTAGATTTATTCCCCCCTATCCATGTTCTGCCCTGATTTGAATCATCTTCGAATATTTTTCCACTTGTTAGGAATTGCTCAAGATCTAAACTGCCAAATTTTGTTTTTTTATGGGTGCTGCCTATCCTGTTGAACACAGTTTTTATTTTATCCTTACTGCATTGCTATTTGTTTTGCTAGTAATCAACTTTTCAAGAGCAAAATTTTTGTTCTATAAATTTAAAGTTCTTGCTTCAATGAGTGCTTTATTACTTGTTTGAAAGGTGTGTGATTGCCCACTGTATTGGAAAGCACCATTGTTTGGTGCAGCTGGTGGAGAAAGGACAGGACACGTCTCTGTTCACAAGTTCATCGCAATGTGGAGAAAGTAAGCATTTTGTTCTTTTGTGTTATTTCATTCTAAGTCACACCTTTTAGTATAAGATTTGTTGTTTTGTTTTATTGAAGAAACTTGTGTTCAGGTTTGAATATATTTGGTGGTGGTGGAGGGGTGTGGGATGAGGTTTATTGGAGAGATTACACAAGATGCCATCGTCATATTTGTGCTGTACGTTTGTTTAAATTTGTAATTAATTGCAACAAGGGACTTCAGAACAAACAAAACTGCTTTTATAAATTAGTTTTTTTTTCATGCAACAGCAGATATAAGCATGGAGCCCCCTTGTGAAATGCAGGCACTGAACTTGCAATTTTTTAGATTAGATTAGATTCACTACAGTGTGGAAACAGGCCCTTCGGCCCAACAAGTCCACACCGACCCTCCAAAGAGTAACCCACCCCCCTCTGACTAATGCACCTAACAACAATGGACAGTTTAGCATTGCCAATTCACCTGAACTGCACATCTTTGGAAAATGTGGGAGGAAATCTGAGTACTCGGAGGAAACCCATGCAGACACAGGGAGAATGTGCAAACTCCATACAGACAGTCACCCAAGGCTGGAATTGACCCTGGGACCCTGGCGCTGTGAGGCAACAGTGCTAACTACTGTGCTGCCCCAATTTTTTTAACATTCCCTACAGTATGGAAATAGGCCCTTTGGCCCAACAAGTCCACACCAACCCTGCGAAGAGTAACCCACCCAGACCCATTTCCCTCTGAATACTATGGGCAATTTGGCTTTGCCAATCTACCTGACCTACATATCTTTGGACGGTGGGAGGAAACCGGAGCACTCTGAGGAAACCCACGCAGACAGTGGGAGAATGTACAAACTCCACACAGACAGTTGTCCGAGACCCGTTGAAACTTAAAATTTCAAAAGTGAAGTCAAATGAGAATTTTTAAAGGGTAATTTCGTCTTAAACTCTGTGGAAGTTTGGATATTTAAAATTACACCACAAAAAGGTCTAAAAGGCTTTTAAAAAAAGCCTTTTCAGAAAAGTGGTCTCTTGTATTGAATCCCAAGTCCTACTATTAGAGTCTTGCTAATGAAATTAATGGAAATAATTTGCTAGCAAGATCTTGTGTTTTAAGACTTTTATAAGAGCAAACCAGCTAAAATCAACAGATTAAGCATTAGTGAATTTGTTGCTTAGTAAGTATAGAAAAGGTACTAAAGATGCATTAACTCATTAACACAACAGAATCTCCATACCTTGTATGTTACACCACAGGCAGCAGATTTGTAGCTTCATAAATAAAGCCCCAAAGCCCTGCTGCTTTCCAACAGAATCTCACCCTCTCTGTTCCACCAGAAGTGTCTTCTGCTATCTCTTTGAAAACCCTTTCAGTGAATCCACTAAGTAACACTGACTAAACTTAAAGTGGCAAAGTACCCTCTGAACACTTGGAAGCTTTTTAGGTGAAAGCTGCAAAGGATTTCTGTTGGTTTAGAGACTGGCAGTTTTTTTAAAAAACACTTTTACTGGGGTGTTTTAAACCTGGATTAAAAATTAATTATAAAATATTGAACTTTTGAGGGTGAAGCCTTTTAATAAGGGAGTGATCATTCAAGACTGCATAAGGAGAAATTTTTTTCGCAACAAGAATTGTCAAGTTTTAGAATTTTCCAACTCTGAGCTGCAGCTGCTTCATTTGTGGACTATATTTAAGGCTGAGATGTGCAGATATTTGGGCCCAGGGACTTGGAGTATGGAGAGCATGCAGTAAAGTAGATTTGAAGCCTAACAATCAGCCATGAATGTAGATAGCAAGTAGACTTGACAGGTGTTCTGGTCAATTCCAACAACCATCTCTTGTATGTTATCGAAAAGCTTGATATGTTAATATATGAAAGACTTTCTCCCCTTTTAAAAGTTTTCGTGCAGAAAGTTTTCCAAATATCAAATTGGATTTAATATTGCTTGTTTTTTTGCTTACTCCAATTATTTCTCATAAACCATTTCAGATTAGATAAATGGATCTTTTACTGCCACAGATTAAAATGTAATATTTGGTTTTTAATTAAGCAACCCAATCATTCACGCTCCTTGTGTGGTGAAATAAGATTCTTCTGCTTTCTTGGAGTTCCTTTAACATTATCAGTTTTTCATTACCTTTTAGCAGGATCCATTCCTGTGTCCCTCCATTTAGCAAGTGTCTTCGATCTATTCAACCCATTTTATTTGCATCCTAGCCGTAATCGCCATATATACTCAAGTAAAAGTCAATCTCCTGTGAAGTTGAGCCACTATTTTTGCCAAAAATTCTAGAATTTTCAATTTTTCTCACAAAAGTTGACCCTTGTTCTTCGCAGATGATAGATTAGCATTTGTCAGTCAAGATAAATGTTATGTTGAAAAAAGAACTTTTTTTTTTTAGTATTGCTGTGCTTTGAAGTACAACTCACGCCAATGTTAGGCTACGGATTTCTTAAGTTCATTATCGAACGAGCACGGCAATTAACATAATTAGTGTGATACAAAGTTTATCACACCGCTATTTCCTATATAAGATAGGCCTACACGCATTTACTTCACTATAATTACTGTACAGCTGTTGAAGATTTTTCATGGCCACAATAATCGGTGAAACTGAGACCATACCACAACCCAAAGGACTAGCCACGTTACCATACATCAAGAACATTTCTGAATGACAGCCAGACTACTGCGACCACTAGGACTCATAACAGCACACAAACCAACAGCCACTCTCCGACAACAACTCACCAGAACAAAGGACCCAATACCCAGCATGAGCAAAACCAACGTAGTATACAAAATCGCATGCAAGGACTGCAACAAACACTACATAGGACAAACAGGAAGACCGCTAACGATCTGTATCCATGAACACCATCTAGCCACGAAACGACATGACCAGCTATCCTGAGGAGCCACACATGCGGATGACAAGCAACATGAGCTCGACTGGGACAACACTACTATTATAGGACAAGCCAAACAGAGAACAGCCAGGGAATTCCTAGAGGCATGGCACTCATCCACAGATTCGATCAACAAACACACCAACCTGGACCCAATATACTGGCCACTGCAGCGGACAGCTGGAACTGACAACCGGAAGCGGCAGAGACAAACCACTATAAATGCCAGAGGAAACATCACAGGAGCGCTTCACAGGAGGCTCCCAAGCACTGAGGATGTCACCTAGACAGGGGACGAAACTTCTGCAACACAAATTCCCAGCTCGGCGAACAGAACCACAACAACGAGCACCCGAGCTACAAATCTTCTCTCAGACTTTGAACTATGAGAGTCAAATGCCTGATAACTCTTTTTTTAAAATAAAAAATAAGGCCTTAAAATTTTAGTTTGATAAGCTAAAACAACAGTAGATGAGAGAAAACTGAGGAAAATGGGAAGAATTTGGCACAAATGTTTAAGATGCATCAAGTTAGAGTCAGGTGACAACCTCCCTTGTGTTCAGTCAGTTCTATTGTAGCACATGTGGAATTACCATAATTTTGTTTTTTTTTCCTTTATTCATTTAGAAATCAATTGGGCTTCTGCTGCTGATAAGGTGTTTTGGACTATAGCATGAATTTCAGCCTCTCAAAAGTAATGATAGTTGACCCCATAAATTTAACCGTTAAGTCTTAAATGTGATTTTTTACATGAATATATACAGTACGACAGGAACATTTTATTGACTTAGTTTTTAAGTTCTGGGGGAACTGAATAGGCCTGGCAGTGACTGGAGTGGGAAACAAATTTTCTTTCAAGTCCAAAATGACCCTCCTTTAAATTTAATCGAATTGGATTCAAAACACTTAACTCTGTTTCTCTCTCCACAGATGCTGCTAAACTTGCTGACTTTCCCAGCACTTCCTGTTTTTATTTTGGACTTGCAGCATCTGCAGTATTTTGCTTTTATTTGAGTGTTTTATTGAGCAGGCAGCCCTTTTGCTTCAGCTGAAAGTGAATATGCTAAAAGTTCACAACCATTTTAGTTTTTCAATCGTGGCCCTAATGTAATAAACTAAAGCAATAACAACAGGTTGGAAGATACAGAATTAGATATTATATGCATAAGTGTAGTCTGGAACGCCGCCCAATGATTGGTCGGCACGGTGGCACAGTGATTAGCACTGCTGCCTCACAGCACCAGAGACCCGGGTTCAATTCCCACCTCAAGCGACTGACTGTGTGGAGTTTGCACATTCTCCCCGTGTCTGCGTGGGTTTCCTCCGGGTACTCCGGTTTCCTCCCACAGTCCAAAGATGTGCAGGTCAGGTGAATTGGCCATGCTAAATTGCCCGTAGTGTTAGGTGAAGAGGTAAATGTAGGGGAATGGGTCTGGATGGGTTGCGCTTCGGCGGGTCGGTGTGGACTTGTTGGGCCGAAGGGCCTGTTTCCACACTGTAATCTAATCTAATCGAGATGCAACTAACTAAGTCTCAATAATTCTGGTTGTAATCATAGGTTGGTACTTAGAGCATTTTTAAAATTGATTATCATCAGTAAGGGTGAAAGATTGAGTTCTAGGTATTTTCTAATCAACCTACTACAAAGACATTATTACACATCTCTGAAACAGGTAGGACTTGAACATAGGGCTATTAGTCCAGTGACAGAGACACTACCACTGCTCCACGAGTGTCCCTGTTTTTGTTTTTAATAAACTATAGCAGGGGAAACTCACTGGTCTAATTGATCTTTACCCACACACACTCTTGCTTAAATGATTTCCAGATCTGTAGTTGGGAAGTCAACTGATTTGCTTCATTAGACTGTGTGGTGTGAAATGTAATTTAGAAAACTCCCACAGATTGGAAATAAATGTGTGTCTTTTATAAATTATAGGATCTTGCAAAACTGCCATGATGATGCATCTAAATTCCTATGTCTTCTGGCAAAGCCTGGATGTAGTTACTTAGAGCAAGAGGACTTCATACCATTGATACAGGTGCTGCATTTTATTTAAAACGTTTTTGTTTTCTCCCTTGAGCACTTTTAGGACTGTTACCAATGCTCATTTACATAATACAGAAACTGTGAGGCTTAATTAGAGTGTGTCAAGTCCATCCTTTGGAATGGTAACCAGAATATTGTGGAACACAGGTGTTGCTTTGGAATTTTGTAGGAAACAATGTATTAATCTTTTTTTTAAAGCATGTCTTTTAAAATAAGATTTGGAATGCATTTATTTTAAGTTAACTAAGAGTGATCAGAAGGTGAAGACAAATAGGAAGGGAGCATTAACTAGAAGGTTCTGCCCCCTGTTAATATTTTACAATTCACATATTTTAAAGCAGAATAAATTGTCATTTGCTGGTCATACCAAACTTGTTAATATAGCAAAAATAGCATTCCAAGAGATTAGCAAATAAACTCCAAATGTCAGATTTTAAGACTGATGTATATTTAAATAGAAACACAGAAAATGTTTTCAATAAATGTGAAAAGGAATTAGGTTGTTCTTTGATTGAGGAACAGATAGTACTGGCAGCTCAATCTTGATTTTACATACCATAGGAAGAATAGAAAGGGAAGCTAGACAGGAGAGGGAATGGCCTTTTTGATTAAGGAAAGTATTACTACTGTAATTTAGAGAGGATATATCTGAGCGATTGTCTGGTGAAAATATTATGGGTTGAAATAAGAAAGGGAAGTTCACCTTGATGGGATTGTACTATAAATCCACAAATAGTCAGAGGGAAATTGAGGAAAAAATATGTAAAGAGATCACACATATTTAAGAATAATAAGGCTGTAATAATAGGGTATTTTAATTTTCCAGACATTGACTGGTGGTAAGGATTTGGTTGATGAGGAATTTGTGTTCAAGAAAATTTTCTTGATGAATATGTACACTTTCCTACAAGAGAAGGAGCAAAACTTGATCATCTCAGAAATAAGGCAGGGAATGTGACTGAAATGTTAATAAGGGAACACTTTGGGGTTAATAATTCTAATAGTTTTTAAAATAGTTATGGAACTGGATAAGCCTTCCATAAAAGATCAAGTTCTTAATTGGAGTAAGGCAAATGTTATCATGGTAAAAGACACAAACGTTCGACAGTTGATTGAGGTAGATTGTTCTCAGGTGAAGGGATGACTGACAAGTAGGAGGCTTTCAAAACTGAGATAACTAGCTCAGAGGCATTATGTTCCTTTTTAGATAAGGCTGGTAAGAATAGGGAGCAATGGATGAATAAAGATGTGAGGTTCTAATCAAGAATAAAACAATCCTGTGTAGACAACTGGAATATAATGAATCTTTTGTGTAAAGCATGTAGGGACGTTCTTAAGAAGGAAATCAAGAAGGCAAAGAGGGGATATCCGAGAGCTTTGGCAGGTAATGTTAAAGGTAATCCAAAGAGATTCTGTAAATACATTTAGAGCAAAAGAGCACCTAGAGAGTGACTAGGGACCCTTTAAGATCAACAAGGTTGGCTTTTTAGAATCATAGAAACCCTACAGTGTGGAAACAGGCCATTTGGCCCAACAAGTCCACACCGACCCTCAGAGTATCCCACCCAATCCCATTCCACTACCCTATATTCCTCTAGCTTACACATTTCTGAACACAATGGGCAATTTAGCATGACCAATTCACCTAATGTGGACTTCTTTGGACAGTGGGAGGAAACTGGAGCATCCAGAGGAAACCCATGCAGATGCGGGGAGAATGTACAAATACCACACACAGTAGCCCCAGGCTGGAATCGAACCTGGGTCCCTGGCTGTGAGGCAGCAGTGCTAACCACTGAGCCACCATGAAGTCTGAATTGAACCCCAGGAGATGGGCGAAGTATTAAATTAATATTACATCAAAGTTTACTGTTGAGAAAGAAAAGAAGGCTAGAGAACTTGGTGGGGAAATAAATATTGATGTTGTGAAAACATTTCACATTATAGAAGAGGAAGTGCTGGAGGTCTTATGAAACAAAGGTGAATAAATCTACAGGACCTGATCAAGTGGATCCCAGATCATTGTGAGAAGTTAGAGAGGAAAATGTGGGGCCCCTTGTAAAAATACTGATTATTGTCTATAACCAAAAGTGAGGTGCTGGAGGGCAAGTCAATTCTATAAATGATTTGGATGTGAACATAGGAGGTATAGCTAGTAAGTTTGCAGATGACACCAAAGTTTGTTGTGTAGTGGACAGTGAAGAAGGTTACCTCCATAGTACAATGGGATCTTAATCAGATGGGCCAATGGGTTGAGGAGTGGCAGGTGGAGTTTAATTTAGATAAATGTGAGGCGTTGTATTTTGGGAAAGCAAATCAGAGCAGGACTTAGACACTTAATAGTCAGACCCTGGGTAGTGTTGCTGAACAAGGAGACCTTGGAGTGCAGGTTCATAGTTCCTTGAAAGTAGAGCCTCAGGCAGATGGGGTAGTGAAGAAGGTGTTTGATATGGTTTCCTTTATTGGTCAGAGTATTGAGTATAGGAGTTGGGAGGTCATGTTGCGGCTGTACGTGACATTGTTTCGGCCACTTTTGGAATATTACGTACAGTTCTGGTCCCCTTCCTATTGGAAGGATGTTGTGAAACTTGAAAGGGTTCAGAAAAGACTTACAAGGATGTTGCCAGGGTTGGAAGATTTGAGCTATAGGGAGAGGCTGACTCAGCTGAGGCTGTTTTTCCTGGAGCATTAGAGGCTGAGGGGTGACCTTATAGAGGTTTATAAAATCATGAGGGGCATGGATAGGATATATTTTCCCTGGGGTGGGGGAGTCCAGAACTAGAGGGCTTAGGTTTAGGGTGAGGGGGGAAAGATATAAAAGGGACCCAAGGGGCAACGTTTTTTTACGCAGAGGGTGGTGTGTGTATGGAATGAGCTGCCAGAGGAAGTGGAGGAGGCTGGTACAATTGCAACATTTAAAAGGTATTTGGATGGGTATATGAATAGGAAGAGTTTGGAGGGATATGGGCTGAGTGCTGGCAGGTGGGACTAGATTGGGTTAGGCTATCTGGTTGGCATGGACAAGTTGGACCAAAGCGTCTGTTTCTATGCTGTACATCTCTGACTCTAAATAGCCTGGAAACTATAGATCTGTGAGTGTGACATTGGTGGTAAGTAAGTTGATGATTCTGAAAGATAAGGTTTGCATGATTTGGAGTGGCAAGGAATGATTAAGAATGATCAGTATGGTTTTGTGTGATGGGAATTGTTTCTCAAACTTGGTTTTTTTTAAGTAACCAAGAGAATGAATGAGGGCAGAGTGGTTGATGTTGTTCACTTGGACTTTAAAATCTTTTGGTAAGGTTCCACATGATGGTCTAATTAGTAAAGTTAGATCACTTGCGTTTCAGTGTGAGATTGCCAGTTGGATACAAAATTGACTTTATGGTTGGAGACGGAGGGTGATGTTGGAGGGTAGTTTTCCAGTCTGGAGGCCTATGACCGGCAGTGTTCCTCAGGAATTGCTCCTGGATCAACTTTTCTTTTGTCATTTTGTATAAATTATTTGGATAAGTATATACGAGGCATGGTTAGTAAGTTTGCAGATGACACCAGATAAGTTTGCAGGTGGTGGTGGTGTAGTGGACAGTGAAGAAAGTTATCCAAAGAAATTTGACCACTTGTGTCAATGAGCTGAAGAGTGGCAAGTGCAGCTTAATTTGGATAAATGCGAGGTATTGCATTTTGGTAAAACAAAGGAAGGCAGGAATTTATACAATTAATGGTAGGGCCCTGGGTAGGGTTGGAGGGCTGTGCTTGAGGGGCTCCGGTACATTGTTCTTTGAAACTTGCATCTCATGTAGACATTGTAGTTAAGAAGGTGTTTAACCTTTGGCCAGAAAGAAATCCTCTTCACCTCTATTTTAAATGAGATTATGCCCTCTGGTCCTAAACTTTCCGAAAAGGAAAATCCACCACTCTGCATCTACACTGTCAAGCATTGAAGAATCTTGTATGTTTCAATAGGATCGCTTCTCATTTCTTCTGAATTCCAATTAGTTTAGAAAAGCCCTTCATACCCATTTTCGATGAAGTGAACTTTCTCTGGACAGTTTGCAATACCAGCATCTCTCTTTGGGTAAGGGGATCAAAGATGTTCACAGTATTCCAGCTGTGGTCTGGCTATTGTCTTGTATAGTATTAGTGAGCGTTCTCACTTTTCATTTCACTTTCTTTAAAATAAAGGCCAACTTTCCATTGCCCTTCCCTCTTACCTACTGAACTTAGATGTGAGTTGTATATTATTTGTGTAATGTACCCCATATCCTCCTGCGCTACTGTTTTTTTGTCTCTTCACATTTTAAATAACATTCAGTTCTTCTTCCTGCCAAAATGTCTAGCCTCACATTTTCCTCTTACCTCAATTCTTTGTTCTATTTCTATCAACATCCACCAAGCCTTTCCCCCATTCTGTGTTTCATGTATAGAATAGCCCCTGGCATGTTACTGATTTGTTTTGGGGGTATTTCACTGCAAATACACAACACACCACAGGAAATCTTATCTCAACAAATCTGTGCATTTGTTTTAACTGATGTGAACCTAAAATTCAGAGTCATTGAACAAAAGTAACTAAAAATGTGCAACACAATAGCACAAAGATTTTTCACAAAGTCATTAAAAAGTGCCTTTGCTTTTGTTGTTTCTCAAAAATAAAAATACCCAATATTCTCTTTCATTAACAAGCCCTGGAATCTACAATACTTTTTTTTTAAAAATGTGGCTGCATTTGTTCTTTCGTCCATTTGTAAATTGTTTATCCCATTTTTTTGGCACATAGCACCATCGACATCTAATTTTAAAAAAAAGCTATCAAATCATAGTTGATGGGAAGACTGTAAAAAGTTATTTCAGTCAAGTAATTAATTCTGGCATTTGGTCTTTCTTTTTGCATCATGAGCTGGTGACATTTGATCTGACTCTTTTGATAAATGAAATAAAAATCCGTTCAGAGTGAAATCAATTTCTTCTGGTAACCCTTAAAGCATTGATTTATGTGTTCTATATATTACTTCATTCAAGGTGGTTAGGTTTCTGAGCAGAGCCTCACCTTCCCACTTAAAATGCATGGAAACAGTTTATAAGTAAACATACCATCTTAATCAGTGCAGCTTTCAAGGTCAGCTTTTTTTCCCTTGGCAGTTTTTCTCGTAGAAAAGTTCAGTTTAGCAACTTTTCAGGATTGGAGAAATAAAAGAACATGCAGTTCTTTGCTGCAATATAATAAGAATTGAGAAATCAACTTTTGACTGGTGGACGACAAATTTATTTTGTGGGACAGAAGTAGTTTTGACTGGGCTCAACACCAAATTACCTTTTGAGTTTGAGTTAGAAAATAAACCATCCATATCAGCAAAGAATATTTTAGAATACTTAAATTTGCATTCATAATGTACTTTATGATCTGTCTATTTAGTACCCATGTTATATTAGTTGAGTTCTTTCAATGCATCAGGACACATCTAATTTATAAATGCAGACATTGCAGAAGTGGTGATTTACTACTCTAGTGCAGCAGTCTATTTTTTGGATTAGATGCAGAGCAGTATTCAAATGAATTAGGAAAATTAGGTAATGGATAACAGTGCCACCATTGTGATATTCCTTTGGAATGTTGCTGATTAAATATTGTTTCTGTGTTCACTATCCCTGAATCTTTCTTGGAGTTTCTCTTCTATTTGCTTCTACTAGCCTCATCCTTAAGGTGATAATACCACCACAGCTAAGTTTTTTCCCAAAGCCTTCATGGTGCTGAACAGACTGTTCTGCTGTTTGAGAATGAGATGGATTACTTCAATCTTGTTTTATGATGCCTTCAAATTAAAAAGTAAAAGCTAAACTCTTTTTCATTGAGTGCCCTGTCTACCAATGTTCTGCTGTTTCCAAATGGTTTGCATAAAGAAACAGTGAGCTATAAATCGTTAAAGTAATCGTGCCCATACTACCCTGTATCTTTGTATCACTGTGCATCAATTGAATCCAATTTCCAAAAGTTGGGACCTGACAATCCCTCCAAAACTTTTCAATTACTTTTACTTTTTCTATTTCCTCTGACAGATTCATTTCAATTGTTGCAAATAATTTCAATTCTCTAAACAATGTAGTAAAGTACTTTTTAGAGGAGCTGTTCAAAAGTGAAATGCCGATGAAAGTATAGAAACAAATGAGTTTGATGTTATGTTCTTGGTTCTTCACTCTCTACCTTCACAATGTTCTTGAATACATCTGTCTACTTGTTGTTTTATTTGTCATGTGAACTTATTGGGACATTTTCTAAATGGCTTACTTTGAATCATTTATATAAAACGGAAACAGGATATATCAATTTTAAAATGATTGTCGGTTAATATTTAAGTATATAAGTAATTAAACATCTTTATCCTTTTTCCAATAAGATTTTAACCAACAAAAAAGGCAATCGCTTTACCAAAATGACATCTTCCCTTTTCAGATGGTTTGAGGTCATATTTCAACCTCATTGATTTCAGCTAGAAATAAGAAAGGGATGGTCACCTTATTGGGATTGTGGTATAGGCCCTCCAATAGTTAGTAGGAAATTGAGAAGCAAATCTGTAAGAATAATAGGGTTGTAAAGGTAGGGGAATGTAACTTTCCAAACGAAGACTGGACCTGTCATTGAGTTAAGGGCTTGCATGGAGAGGAATTTGTGTCTACAAGAATTTTTTTTTATCAATAGGCAGATGTGCCTCCTAGTGAAAGAGCAAAACTTGACTATCTTTTGGGGAAATAAGGCAGGGGAAGTGAGGGAGGCATCAGTGAGGGATGGAAAAGAATAGACCTAATTTAAAAGTTATAAGTTCTAAATTGGATTAAGGCCAATTTTGACAGTGTTAAGCAGGAGCTTTCAAAAGTTGACTGGGGGAGGTGGTTCAAGGTAAAGGGACAGTTGGAAAGTGGGAAGCCTTCAAAAATGAGAACTTTAGAGACCGTATGTTCCTATTATTGCAATGGGTAAGGCTGGTTGATGTAGGAAATGCTGGGTGACTAGAGATATTGAAGCTCTGGTCAAGAAAAAGAAAGAGATGTATGTCTGGTAAAGACCGCTTGGGATCAAGTGAATCCCAAGAGGAGCAAATGGGCTGTAGGGGCATTCTTAACCGGAAATCAGGAGGATAAAATGGAGACGTGAAGTATTTTGGCAAATAGGTTTAAGGAGAATCCATAGAAATTTTGTACATCTCAGGGCAAGAGAGTAACTGGGGGGGGGGAAACCTAGAAGATCAATGTAGCTGTCTATGTGTGGAATCACAGGAGATGGGTGAGTGTTTTAAAAAATTCTCAAGGTCAGGTTCGTAGGAGAGTAGTCTGACACAGAACAAACGACCAAGAGGCGAGTCTGCTAGAATATGAGCATTTTATTCCCCGCAGCGTCGCCACAACCAGGTCTCATACTTACAACGGGTCTGGCTTATACTCACTCTACATGTTACCGGAACTGGGAGCCGTCAGTTCTCGTAGAGCGGTTGCCAACAACCCACGCTCGGCGGTTAAACGTAACCCCGGAGCAGACTCCCGGGTCTGGCTTATACTCACTCTACATGTTACCGGAACTGGGAGCCGTCAGTTCTCGTAGAGCGGTTGCCAACAACCCACGCTCGGCGGTTAAACGTAACCCCGGAGCAGACTCACCGAACTGGAGACTTTTCCAGCTGATATACTCTTTTCCAGATATAAACATTCATGTGAACAGCAGAGCAAGGCTAAAAAACACATTCCATTCTGGTTACATACAGATAAGAAGATTCACACGGGGAGGTGTGTAATAAGATTCACACGGGACTAAGCAACACCTCCATTCCGGTTAGATTCACACATGTATTGGGACACAATTTTAACCCTTTCACCACAGTGAGGTACTAAACAAATATTTTGCGTTCCTATTTACTGTGAAGGACACTAAGCTAGGGAACTTGAGGAAATAAATAGTAGTGTCCTGAAAAGTGCCCATATTACTGAAGAGGCATAAAAGTAGGTAAATCCCTAGGAGCTGATCACGTGTATCCCAGAACATTCTGGGAAGTTTGGGAAAGGATTGCTGGGCCTCTTGCTGAGATATTTGTATCATCAACAGCCAGTTGAGGTGCCAGGAGACTGGAGAGTAGCTAACGTAGTGCCATTATTTAAGAAAGATGATAAAGAAACGCCAGGGACCTATAAGACCACACCAGTGGTGAGTAAGTTGTCGGAGGGGATTCTGAGGGACAAGATTTACATGCATTTGGAAAGGCAAGGACTGATGAGGGATAGTCCACATGACTTTGTGTGTGGGGAATCGTGTCTCACTAACTTGATTGAGTTTTTTGAAGCGGTGACAAAGAAGATTGTTGAAGGAGTGGCAAATGGAGTTTAATTTAGATAAATGTGAGGTTTTGCATTTTGGTAAGGCAAACTAGGACAGGAATTCCACACTTAATGGTCGGGCCCTGGGGTGTATTGTCGAACAGAGAAACCTAGGGGTGCTGGTGCATAGTCCCTTGAAAGTCATTGGTAGACAGGGTGGTGAAGAAGGCATTTTGCATGTTTGCCTTCATTGTTCAATGCATTGAGTATAGGTGTTGAGACGTTATGTTGGGCTTTACAGGGCTTTCGTGAGGCCACTTTTTAGAATACTGCATTCGATCTTGGTCTCCTTGCTACAAGAAAGATGTTGCGAAACTTGAAAGTGTTCAGAAAAAGATTTTCAAGGATGTTGCCAGGCTTGAGTTTAGAGGAGAGGCCAAATAGGCTAGAGTTTTCCATGGAGTTGTGGAGGCTGAGAGGTGACCTTTATAGAAGTGTATAAAATCATGCCTCACCCGGTTAGAATCCAACAGGTTTAGTTGGAAGCACTAGACTTTGGAGCACTACTTCTTCATCAGGTGGTTGTAGAGTACACAACTGTTAAACGCAATTTATAGCAAAAGTTCGTAGTGTGATATAGCTGAAATTATACATTGAAAAATACTTTGATTGGTTAAGTGTCTCAGCTGTTAAAGTGACCATGTTAGTTTCACTTCTTTCATATGTAAATCACAAAACTTCTTTTAAAAGTGACGTTTTCAGGTTAACTTTAACAATTGGTGTCAGCCCAGATAATATTGTTGAAGGTGTTTGCCCCCTGTGTGCTGTTGTCTGTACCATAATGTTTAGACTGACTCTAATCTAAAAAATTAGTTAACAGAACCTTGCATGGATCCATGCAGTTTTTGTGGAAAGCACAATGTAACTCTGCAAGTACAAATTCACCCCACAAGAGTGTGTGTGTGTGTGTGTGGTGTGTGTGTGTGTGTGTCCCTCCCTGTGGGTACCGAACTTGGCTATCAGCCTCTGCTCGGCCAGTTTTCACTGCTGCCTGTCCCGAAGTCCGCCTTGGAGGAAGGTCACCCGAAGATCAGAGGTCTAATGTACACCCCAATCCAACACTGGCATCTTCAAATTATAAAATCATGAGGTTCATGAATAGGGTGAAAGTCTTTTCCCCAGGGTAGGGGAGCCCAAAGCTAGAGGACATAAGTTTAAGGTGAGAGGGGAAAGATTTAAAATGGACTTGAGGGGCAACCTTTTCACGCAGGGGGTTGTACTTGTATGGATGAGCTGCCAGAGGAGATGGAAGCTGGTACAGTTACAACATTTAAAAGGTATCTGAATGGGTACATGAATAGGAAGGATTTAGAGGCATATAGACCAACTGCTGGCAAACGTGACTAGGATTGTTTAGGATACAGTCAGTTCTGCTATAACGCATGTTTCCTCAATGTAAATTGGCTTTAATGCAATTGAAGAATCTAGATCATTATTCATCGAACGTGAACTTTCCTTATCTTATTGGCGAAAATGCAATTGGCTATAATGTCTTGGATCACAGTGTATCCAAGTGTTTCTTTTTGGATTTGGTTAAACGTAGTTAAGAGAAGGCTCGACAACAGCAATTTGACCACAGAGTTAAACCTTACACAAGATTCAGTGCACTTGCACAGTGGAGAAACCTGGCCTCCAGTTCTCTTGCGCTCCAGTTATAACTGTCCCCCGTTCTTTCGGTGATCCTAATTGTACTAATATATTAGCTACAGGTCCAAATCCAGAGTCCACCACATTCAATCCTGGAATATGGAAGATCTGTTCCTTGAGGGTGGCACAGTGGTTAGCACTGCTGCTTCACCGCGCCAGAAACCCAGGTTCAATTCCTGCCTCAGGCAACTGTCTGTGCGGAGTTTGCACATTCTCCCTGTGTCTGTGTGGGTTTCCTCCAGGTGCTCCGGTTTCCTCCCACAGTCCAAAAATGTGCAGGTTAGGTGAATTGGCCATGCTAAATTGCCCATAGTGTTAGGTGAAGGGGTAAATGTAGGGGAATGGGTATGGGTGGGTTGCTCTTTG